>NW_027176213.1:57500-97500 GCF_023055335.1 Clinocottus analis | reverse complement strand
CCTTAAACACGTGTCCACACAGCGGTGACGGCTGGTTGTTCTCCTGCAGGAGGTGCAGCCCAGTAGCCGGCTCCTCCCCCAGCAGGAACCACTCCAGAGGGGCCAGGAGCAGCAGCTGAGAGGCCAGGTCCTCTCTCTGCTCCTCCCTCTGCTCCTCCCAGCTGCTCCCCCCACTCGGCCCCAAGCAAAGGATTCTGGGTACGTACACGGCCAGGTGACGGCACACCTCCTGCTGCAGGTCGGCAGCCGCCAGCCATCGCTGAGGAGATAACTCAACGTTAAATACAGGTAAATACACTTTAAACACACAGAGGGTATGTGTTAAATACACGTTAAATACACTTTAAATACATGTTAAATACATGTAAAGTAGACGTTGAATACACAATAAATACACATTCAATAAACATTAAATACACCTTAAATAAACATTAACTAAACAATAAATATACTTTAAATACACTTTAAAAACACAATAAATAGACAAAGAAATAAACAACAAATACACGTTAAATAAACATGAAATACACGTTAAATAAACATGAAATAGACATTTTTTTAAAAACTACACATTAACTACACATTAAATACTGCGCGGACGCGTCACTCATCCAGATGTTTTGCAGATCACTCCGCGCATTAACGTTAGCGTTAGCTCCTCGAGCAGATTAAGCAGGTGAGCGCTCGCGCTGTGACGCAGTGACAGGTGACAGGTAAGGGGGCGGGGAAACGGACAGCTCGAGAGGCCTCTCACCAGCGCGGTGTCTTTGGCGGAGAAGTGCAGGAACTCTGAACAGAGAAGAGACGGAGGGTCTCTGTCGGACTGGGCCGCCGCCATCTTCCTCCCTCTGTGCTGCTGCTGCACGGAGAAGAACCCGGAACCGGAAGTCACCAACAGCTGAGGGGGCGGGGTCACAAACAAGGAAGACATGAAACCACCTGTCAGTCACTTAACCAGACATTTTAATAAGATTTTGCACAATGAATGAACACACCATCAGTATAAATACATGGGCATGTTTAATAAAACGGTGTGACAAGTATTAAAACACAATAAATATACAAAGCATCTGTAGGAGCTATTTACTCATATTATAAGTTTATTTTATTTACAAGTAATATTGTTTAATTCAAGTTGTTTGTGTTGTTAAGAGTTGATAAATGTATGGATGCATGTAATTACAATTGTTCAAGGGGAGGCGCTGTTGCGCCTCATATGGCATGAAGTCACGTGACACCACTACCTTATAAGGGAGATGTTCGCTCTCTTCTTCTCTCGGTCTTACCTGACTCTCACGGAAGAGCAGCTTGTCCTAAAATAAACAATGCCGTGCATTGATGGCTGAAGAGACAAACGCCTGAACGTCCGTTCATTCCTAAGAATCAAGATTCCGCTGTGCAGGTAGGCAGAAGGTATAAGCCTACCTGTCAACAGGTTATGGGCCCAGCTAACGGAGAATGATTCTAAAATTTTGACGGACACGTGCGCGGATTGCTAGCAAGACTACGCTAGCAGACAGAAGCAAAGAGCTAGTTTAGCGCCGGGAGTGCCGGGAAGCTAAAGCTAGGCTGAAAAGGAGCTAAACTGAGCTACAAACAGAAAAAGTCATGACAAACAGAGGCAAGAGCAAGTGGCCCACGTTTGACGGGAGAGCAGAGGAGTATGAGCTCTGGGAAGAAAGGATGCTATGCTGCATGCATGGAGCGGGGCTGAAACGCACGATCCTCACAGAGCCCCAAGGACCACTGACGGTTGAAGAACAGGCTGAGGATGATAAACTGAATGCTGACGCCTATTGTGCATTGGCGCCGCTACTTGACAATACGAGCTTGGGACTAATATTCAGAGACACGAAGGACAAGGGCAGAGAGAGTCTCAAAGTGTTAAAAGAACATTACATCGGAAAAGGTAGACCCCGGATTGTCTCCCTGTATATAACAATGACTGCTCTGAAGAAAGCTGACAACGAGACTGTAACTGAATATATTATCCGAGCTGAGCAGATCATTACGGCACTCAGGGGTGCAGGTGAAGCACCGAGTGAGGGACTGATGATGGCGATGGTCATGAGGGGGTTACCGGAGAAGTACAAGCCATTCACACTGATGGTGACACATGGTTCAGCAGACATGACGCTGGGAGAGTTCAAGGCAAAGTTGAGAAATTTCGAGGCTTCAGAAGACTTAGACCCTGTCACGGAAGAGGCGGGAGAAAGGGTGCTGAGGGCCCAAGCTGCGCCAAGGAAAAAGACCGTGCCAGTGGAGATAGTGTGTTGGCGATGCGGAGAAAAGGGCCACAGAAGGAACGACTGCACAGAGAAAGTTTGGTGTAGCTTTTGCAAAAGCAAGGGACACACAGACAAGGCATGCTCAAAGAAGGAGCGTGAACAGAGCACCAGGTGTGCGTGTGTCCAAGATGGCGGCGACGGCGGTGGCTGTAGAGCGGGTCGTGAACAAGATGGCGCCCGGGGAGCTGCGGGAGGAGACCGCACCTGCAGGGCACACACCGAAGATGTTAGCCTCTCAGGCCAACAGCTGCGGACCCAGAGAAAGGGGCTGATCGTGGACACGGGTGCGTCGTCCCACATCATCAACGACAGGAGCAAGTTCAAGAGCTTCGACAGCACCTTCAAGCCAGAGAGGCACAGCATGGAACTGGCAGACGGGAAGCGTACCGTCGGGGTGGCGCAAGGCAGGGGAGACGCACAGGTATGCCTCATAGACAGCGATGGCCGCCGGTGTACAGTGACTTTAAAGAACGCGCTCTACATTCCCTCGTATCCACAAGAACTCTTCTCAGTGAAGTCTGCTACCTCTCACGGTGCCAAAGTACTCTTCGAAGAAGGTAATGATGTCATAGTGATGCCGGGTGGCACAAGGTATAATATTCATGTATATCAAAGAATGTACTACTTGCAAACCGAGTGTGATATAGACGATGTGTGTCATGTCAGCTATGATATGCAGACATGGCATGAAATAATGGGTCACTGCAATTACGAAGATATTTTGAAACTGCAGGATGTCACAGAAGGCATGCACATCAGAGGTGAAAAGCGTAGGCCTGTTAAAGAATGTGCAGTGTGCATAGAGGGAAAATTTACTCAAACGAGAAACAGATATCCGACTGACAAGGTAAAGACACCACTTGAGCTGGTAAACACAGACCTAACTGGTCCAGTAAACAATGAGTCCATAGATGGTTTTAAGTACATGCAGTCTTTTACAGATGTGTTTACGGGGGCAGTGCTTGTTTACTTCCTGAAAGCAAAAAGTGATACAATTCAGGCCACTGAGAAATACCTGGCAGATGTAGCGCCTTATGGCACTGTGAAATGCATTAGATCAGATAATGGGACGGAGTTCACTAACAGAGGGTTTCAGACGCTACTGAGAAAGAACAAAATCAGACACGAGACTTCCTGTCCTTACTCCCCGCACCAGAACGGGACAGCGGAAAGGGAAGGGCGCACTCTTTTCGAGATGGCCAGATGTAAGCTTATTGACAGTGATCTACCGAAGAGTCTCTGGCATTACGCCATCCAGGAAGCAGCCTATACTAGGAACCGGTGCTTTAACAAACACACTGGCACTACTCCATATACAGCAATGACAGGTAAAAGATGCAATCTAGCCGAGGTACATAAGTTTGGTTCAGTGTGCTATGCCTACCAGCAAGACAGAGGGAAGCTAGATTCTAGATGTGAGAAAGGACTCTTTGTCGGCCATGACAAGAGCAGTCCTGCCTATCTAGTTTACTACCCCGATAAAGGAAAAGTGCAGAAGCACAGACTGGTAAAGTTTGTCACCAAGACAACATGTGAAAACGAGACTCAGACAGAGGAGCTAGAACTGAACCCCAAAGCAGGTTGTGACAAGAGCATAGATGTTTCACAGCCTAGTGTACTGAGCACAGAGGTACGGGCTGATAGTCCACAGTCAACGTCAGAGGATGATGGCGAAAAGCAACCTAGGATGACGCCACATGCCTCAGACAGTGGGAGATATCCCGTCAGAGAGCGTAAAGCCCCGGGGTATCTGAGAGATTACACTACGGATGGTACTGATGACGACAGTACACTCATTAGTGTAGATTATTGCTACCGAGCCGTTTGTGGTGTACCTCTGACCTTTAAAGAGGCCATGACATCAACTGAGTCGGGAAAGTGGAAGGAAGCGATGGACGAGGAGATGAAGTCCCTAGAGGACAACCAGACCTTTACCCTGACTAAGTTACCAGAGGGCAGGAAGACAGTGGGAGGAAGGTGGGTATACTCGATTAAGGAGGACATTGACGGACACGACCAGTACAAAGCTAGGTTTGTAGCGAAAGGGTACAGTCAGAGAGCGGGAATAGATTATGGCGAGACATTCTCACCAACAGCAAATCTTACAAGTATACGGGTAGTGATGCAGAAGGCAGCTCAAGACGATTTGATCCTGCATCAAATGGACGTGAAAACAGCCTATCTGCACGCACCCATTGATCGAGATATCTACATGGAACAACCTGAAGGTTACGAAAAAGAGGGAGAGAAGCTAGTGTGTAAACTAGAGAAATCAATTTACGGCCTGAAGCAGTCGGGGCGTAATTGGAATGAGATGCTCCACACATGTCTTGTAGATGACGACTTCACTCAGAATCTGACTGACCAGTGCGTCTACACAAAAGAGTCTACAGAGGCAGGAAAGGTAATGGTAGTTATCTGGGTGGATGATCTTATCATTGCAGCCAGCAATACAGAGAGTCTTGAGAAAGTGAAGAACATGTTGTCTACCAGATTTAAAATGAAGGACCTGGGTAGGTTGAAGTATTTTCTGGGCATTGACTTCAGCCAGTCCGATGGCTGTGTAAAAATGTCGCAACAAAGATATGTTGAAAAGATACTGAAACGTTTCGACATGCAGGACTGCAGAACTAGAGAAACACCATGCGACCCAAAGTTAGACTACTCTGAAGACGCGTCTAAAATGTCTGATGTGAAGAAGTACAGAGAGGCTGTTGGCAGTCTCATTTACTTAACGACCTGTACACGTCCTGACATATGTTTTGTGGTGAGCAAGTTATCACAGCATTTTGCCGACCCTACAGATGAACATTGGGTTACGGTGAAACATGTTTTGCGTTATCTCAAGGGTACTGCAGACAAACAGCTTTGTTTCAGAAAGAGCAGAGAGGGTCTAGGTTTACAGGCATATAGTGACGCAGACTGGGCTGCGGACGCTAGCGACAGACGCAGTACCACAGGGTATTGTGTGTGTATGGGTAAAGACAGCTCCTTAGTCTCTTGGAAAACCAAGAAGCAACCCACGGTAGCATTATCCACATGCGAAGCCGAGTACATGGCCCTAGCTCTAACAATACAGGAGTGTATTTATTTGGAGCAATTACTGGGAGGTATAGATACCTATGTGTACAAGAAAACGGTCGTTTATGAGGACAACCAGGGGACAATTGCGCTTGCCAGAAACCCTGTATGTAGACAAAGATGTAAGCATGTGGACATTAAATATCACTTCATTAGGTCTACCATAAGGGAAGATAAGATGTCACTTGCCTACTGTCCCACAGACGACATGGTCGCTGATGTTATGACAAAGCCCGCATCCAGACTTAAGCTGAAGAACTTTGCAGGATTTATGTTTGGTGTGTAAAAATGTTGACTTCTGAATATGCCTTTTTTGTTTGTTTTGTTTATGATGTAAAAGTTGTACATTATACATGTCATTCATAAGTGGGAGTGTTAAGAGTTGATAAATGTATGGATGCATGTAATTACAATTGTTCAAGGGGAGGCGCTGTTGCGCCTCATATGGCATGAAGTCACGTGACACCACTACCTTATAAGGGAGATGTTCGCTCTCTTCTTCTCTCGGTCTTACCTGACTCTCACGGAAGAGCAGCTTGTCCTAAAATAAACAATGCCGTGCATTGATGGCTGAAGAGACAAACGCCTGAACGTCCGTTCATTCCTAAGAATCAAGATTCCGCTGTGCAGGTAGGCAGAAGGTATAAGCCTACCTGTCAACATGTGTATTTAGGTTAGATTTAGTTGATGTATTAGGATAGTTTTTCTTTTGATTGTAGTTGACTTCAAAACTCGTCAAATTCTTTTTAGTGTCAGTTCAATGGTGTTGTTCGGCCCTCTGCTGTGCATCTAACGACACCATTGAACAGTACATTATTGACGGTACATTATTGACGGTACGGTACTGCCTCGAGTACCTGATTGCTTAAGTACACCTCCATAGGGTTGTTGATTCCTTTGTATTGCCTCTCATACACTCGGCGCTTGTGAAGTCCTCAGGCTCGTTCCCCAGCTGTCACTGGTGACCCCAATAAGTGCTCGTCTCAAATACCTTTCAAAGTACCTTTACTAAAGCAACACCAGGAAACACAGAGACCTTCAAAGACTATTTCTTTTATTATTGTTTCATTTCATTGTCCTCCTTCTGGTTCTCCATCTGCTGGACTGGAGTCCGGTTCTCCACCAGCTGCTGGACCAGAGTCCGGAGCTGCTTCAGCTCTGCGCGGATAGCCTGGAGCTCCTGGTCCTGGTTCAAGGTCTGGTCTCTGTTCTGGTCCTGGTTCAAGGTCTGGTCTCTGTTCTGGTCCTGGTTCAAGGTCTGGTCTCTGTTCTGGTCCTGGTTCAAGGTCTGGTCTCTGGTAGGGAGAAGAACAGATGTAAGAGCTGCACCTTGAATGAGGCGAGACAGAAGAACCTGAAGAACCTCACCCAGAACCTCCAGCTGAGTCCAGGTCTCTCTGCAGGACCAGGAACTGATCCAGGGTCTCCTACAGGACACACACACACACTAACTGTAATATAATTATAATACAATATTATTATTATTATTATTATTATTATTGTTATTATTATTAGTATTATTAATAATAATAATAATATACTAATAATAATAAGTATAATTTAATACGTTTAATAATTATACAATAATAATAACAATTTCCAGACACAAACTTTAATCTGCGTAGTGATGCGTCCCATCTCGCCATGGTAACGGGAGTTAGTGGTGATGTCATTGTTGTGGGCGTCGGTCAGCGGTGCACAGTGGTTGGAGATGTACTGGTTGTCATAGAAACGGCGGAGGAGGGGCATGGATTCCTCCACCTGCAGGATGACGGACGCCTGTTGCATCACTGCGTTAGCCTGGGAGTTATCATGAACCCTGAACATGTATAGATACATGTATGTTAGCCTGGGAGTTATCATGAACCCTGAACATGTATAGATACATGTATGTTAGCCTGGGAGTTATCATGAACCCTGAACATGTATAGATACATGTATGTTAGCCTGGGAGTTATCATGAACCCTGAACATGTATAGATACATGTATGTTAGCCTGGGAGTTATCATGAACCCTGAACATGTATAGATACATGTATGTTAGCCTGGGAGTTATCATGAACCCTGAACATGTATAGATACATGTATGTTAGCCTGGGAGTTATCATGAACCCTGAACATGTATAGATACATGTATGTTAGCCTGGGAGTTATCATGAACCCTGAACATGTATAGATACATGTATGTTAGCCTGGGAGTTATCATGAACCCTGAACATGTATAGATACATGTATGTTAGCCTGGGAGTTATCATGAACCCTGAACATGTATAGATACATGTATGTTAGCCTGGGAGTTATCATGAACCCTGAACATGTATAGATACATGTATGTTAGCCTGGGAGTTATCATGAACCCTGAACATGTATAGATACATGTATGTTAGCCTGGGAGTTATCATGAACCCTGAACATGTATAGATACATGTATGTTAGCCTGGGAGTTATCATGAACCCTGAACATGTATAGATACATGTATGTTAGCCTGGGAGTTATCATGAACCCTGAACATGTATAGATACATGTATGTTAGCCTGGGAGTTATCATGAACCCTGGAAAGGGTGAAGACAGACAAGTGAGGACAGACCAGGTGAGGACAGACAGGTGATGACAGACAGGTGAAGACAGACCAGGTGAGGACAGACAGGTGAAGACAGACAGGTGAAGACAGACAGGTGAGGACAGACAGGTGAGGACAGACAGGTGAAGACAGACAGGTGAGGACAGACCAGGTGAGGACAGACAGGTGATGACAGACAGGTGAAGACAGACAGGTGAAGACAGACCAGGTGAGGACAGACAGGTGAAGACAGACAAGTGAGGACAGACAAGTGAAGACAGACAGGTGAGGACAGACAGGTGAGGACAGACAGGTGAAGACAGACAGGTGAGGACAGACCAGGTGAGGACAGACAGGTGAGGACAGACAGGTGAAGACAGACAGGTGAAGACAGACCAGGTGAGGACAGACAGGTGAAGACAGACAGGTGAAGACAGACCAGGTGAGGACAGACAGGTGAAGACAGACAAGTGAGGACAGACAAGTGAAGACAGACAAGTGAGGACAGACAAGTGAAGACAGACCAGGTGAGGACAGACAGGTGAGGACAGACAGGTGAAGACAGACGAGTGAGGACAGACAAGTGAGGACAGACAGGTGAGGACAGACCAGGTGATGACAGACAGGTGAAGACAGACAGGTGAAGACAGACCAGGTGAGGACAGACAGGTGAGGACAGACAGGTGAAGACAGACAAGTGAGGACAGACAAGTGAGGACAGACAGGTGAGGACAGACCAGGTGATGACAGACAGGTGAAGACAGACAGGTGAAGACAGACAGGTGAAAACAGACAGGTGGTGCTACTGACCTCTGGAAGGTGTCTGTGAGCAGGGCCACCAGCAGGTTGACACACAAGATGGAGGACGCAGCCAGAAACGTCCCACAGAGTAGAGGAGCCATAACAGGGTCCACTGTTGCCATGGCAGCATACTCGTACTCGTCCACCAGAGTGATGCGGTACAGACTGAACAGCAGGCCGGAGACAGACTGCATGCTGGGAACTGAGGAGGAGCCTGAAGAGACAGAGCTACAAGCTGTCAGACATCCATGAGTGAACCCACCAGGGCCACAGAGCCAGCAATACATTTAGTTTGAGACATTTATTGACATGTTTGTATTTATTCATGTCTTCACTGCTTGTGTGAACCTCAGAGCTTCAGCACAACATCCTCCTCGTGAGTAAAGTTGTGTTTTCACAAGAGAAGTGAAGAATTTCAACAATGAAGCTTCAATGTTTCAGCTTCAGTCCGATTATCACTTCACACTTGTGATGCCAATGCAGCCTCTCTGCATTGAGAGCTGAGGTGTAACACACATGAACCTGCTACACAACAGCCTTCAGAGGGGAAGAGAAATAATGTTAATAATGTTAATAATACTTGTAATTATTACTTGTAACACACATGAACCTGCAGCAGCCTTCAGAGGAGAAGAGAAACGACCTCAGACTCCATAAAATATCTAGAACTTTGTGATTGCCAGCAGTGAAGGTTTAGCACGTAATAATGTTATTGTATCAGTAATGATGTTAATAATGTTAATAATACTTGTAATTATTACTCGTAACACAAACCTCCGAACATGATCCAGAAGCTGCAGGCGTAGGGGACGAAGATCTCAGCGTACAGGAACAGGAAACGCATCACGTCCCCGATGATGTTACCCAACATGACAATGAACGGACCCATCAACCTGCACACACACACACACACACACACACACACACACACACACACACACTATATAAGTACAGTTTGGTTCACTGATGCCTTCACATCCTGTTGGACACAAGTCCACGACAAGAGAGTGAGAGAGAGTGAGAGAGTGAGAGAGTGAGAGAGAGAGAGAGAGAGAGAGAGAGAGAGAGAGAGAGAGAGAGAGAGAGAGAGAGAGAGAGTACCTGAAGGCTCTGACGTGCTTCATCAGTCTGATCCACAGGAAGACGACGGTGACGGAGAACATGCGCAGGCTGCTGGTGTGAAGACGGACAGACGGGTGAAGCACGTCGGCCATGTGCACGCTGAAGGAGGCGGCCAGCAGAGAGTACACCAGCCAATCAAACACGTTCCTGACAGGAAGCATTCACACGTCTATACAACAATAAATGATGCGTTTGAAAAGCACAGATGATGTTGTGTGTGTGTGTCAGTGTGTGTGTGTGTCAGTGTGTGTGTGTGTGTGTGTGTGTGTGTTTGTGTGTTACCACAAGTCCCGACTGTAGCTTCCTTTCATCCTCTGAATCTGTTTGTTCTGATCCATAAGGAAAACTCTTTCCTTCAAGCACACACACACACACACACACACACACACACACACACACACACACACACACACACACACACACACACACACGCGTTATCATCAGTGTTATTATTTCTCCACCGGATGTTTCTAACTGAAGCTAAGCTTTGGTACCTGAGGCCACATGGGATGTGAGCAGCGCAGATCGTCTTGGAGACGAAGCTCCGCCCACCTTCGCCAGAGGCGGAGCTTCCTCCTGGACCGCAGGATGTCCTGGATCTCCCTCAGCACCTCCTCCAGGGTCAACAGCAGGGCCAGGGCAACGAGGAGGACCCGCCACCAGTCCTGAGACACACAGACAGGTGGAAGACAGACAGGTGAGGAGGACCCACCACCAGTCCTGAGACAGACAGACAGGTAGGAGACAGACAGGTCACCTGGGGGAGGGTGTAGTGTGATGAGTCTCGGTACACAGAGATGGAAATGGCGACGGTTGTCCACGAGACGTTGAACAGGAAGTTGAGGATGAGAAGAAGCCACGCCCCTAACCTGGAGACAGACGGACAGACAGGTTCAGAAAGAAAGACAGGGAGACAGACAGGTAGACAGACAGGTAGAGCACTGACATTTACCTGCCGTACAGTTTCCATTTGACCTGGATCAGTTTGAGAAACACTGGATTCATGATGAGGTTCAGTTTCCCATGATGCACCACTACCTCCAGCTGAGGGACGAGAGAGCCAGGTGAGACATGAGAGAGAGAGAGAGAGAGACAGAGAGAGAGAGAGAGAGTATATATATAGTTGGACTACAGGAAAGTGAACTCACTGGAGACGTTGGCTCACCGTTTGCTTCTGCAAAACACAACAGACAGGAAGGTGTGTGAGACAGGTATCATGTAGTATTGTCTGTAACACTGTGACAGTAGTATTGTCTGTCACACTGTGACAGTAGTATTGCACTTGTAGTGCAGCGTTATAGTAGTAGTAGGGTTATAGGAGTACTGCAGTACTACAGCAGCAGTAGTAGGGTTATAGGAGTACTGCAGTACTACAGCAGCAGTAGTAGGGTTATAAGAGTACTGCAGTACTACAGCAGCAGTAGTAGGGTTATAAGAGTACTGCAGTACTACAGCAGCAGTAGTAGGGTTATAGGAGTACTGCAGTACTACAGCAGCAGTAGTAGGGTTATAAGAGTACTGCAGTACTACAGCAGCAGTAGTAGGGTTATAAGAGTACTGCAGTACTACAGCAGCAGTAGTAGGGTTATAGGACACAGTAAAATCCACAGTTAAATGTGCAGTGTCAAAATCCAGTGACTCTTTCAGAGTTATTTCAACAACAGCTTGAGTGCGATGCAGCCTCGTGTTGGTGTTAATTTATGGAGTTAAAGCAGGTGGTGTTAGAAGTACTCTGAAAAGCCCCTCCCCCTTCCTCACCTCATTTCTGGTGTGAAGAGGCTCTGGGGGCGGAGCTGTTTCTGTGAGTTAACACAATGCACTTCTGACTAAGTTATCTACACCTACGGTTATTTAGCAATCTTTCTTTTTTACTTACATCCTGTGAGATCCTGTCCAATGGAGTTTGACAAGACGACCCAGCATGCAGTTCAGCGGTGTAACTTTATGAATGTGAAACCATGAATTAAGTTCTTATCCCTGTTGCATATTGAGACTTTCATGGGCAGTTAGACATCACTCTGAGTGGTAGATATTTAACACTAAGAAACAGGTAAATTATTAACACAAATGACAGTAGATGTTGACACTCTCCAGGGTCATTTGACCCTCTAGTGTCAGCTCTGTTCAGTGTTAATGAAAGTTTGAATTTAACTCAATGAGTTGATATATTATCACAGAAGAGTTAAATGATCAACACTGATGAGAACGATGATTACACTTTCAGAGTTATTTAACCAGTAGTGTTAAATTTGAGTAACACTAAACAGTGTTAGGTAGTGTTACATTTGTACTCTATATAGTTGATTTAACTCTAAAATTTCAACTCTTGATCAAGAGTTAATTTAGCACCAATTCCGAGTGGGACCAAATAGACTCGGCAATAGTGTTAAATTTAACTCTTAAAGTGTTACTTCAACACTGCAAAATTTACTGTGGAGTACTGCAGTACTACAGCAGCAGTAGTAGCAGTGCTACCTTTGAGGTGGGGCTCAGGTGCATGTGTTTCCGGTTCCAACAGGTTCAGGTAGTAGTACTGCTGTCGGGTCATGTTGTCAGTCACATGGAACTGACTGAGCGCCAGCAGGGCCTGAACACATACAAGTACATTCCATGTACTCTGTCAGTGAATTATATCCATATTATCACATTTCACAACATAACCTGAATTCAAGTGTAAACGTCATCAAGGAAATAGAGAAACAACAATATGAAATAGTTGGACTTTTTAATTCTGACTCTGGACCAATCACAGCCCTGTGATCTACACATCCTCACCACTGGACTCATCCGGCCAATAAGAGCAGTGATACAGAGCTGTCCGTCACAGTCCATCAGCCCCGCCTCCGCACCGAGCTCCAACAGCACCCGGGCTGCTTCACTGCGCTCTGCAAGTACCACACAGTACTCGTGTTACACTGCTCTGCAAGAGTAATGTCAGTAGAGTCAGTAATCAGTCGTGTCAGTAGAGGCAGTAGTCAGTAGTGTCAATAGTGTCAGTAATGTCAGTAGTCAGTAGAGGCAGTAATGTTAGTAGAGTCAGTAATCAATAGTGGCAATAGTGTCAGTAGTCAGCAATGCCAGTGGTGTCAGTTGTCAGTAGACTCAGTAGTGTCGGTAGTACCCAGGTTGGCGGCCAGCTGCAGTGGGGTTCTGCCCTTGTAGTCGGTAGTGTCAGTAGTGTCAGTAGTACCCAGGTTGGCGGCCAGCTGTAGTGGGGTTCTGCCCTTGTAGTCGGTAGTGTCAGTAGTATCCAGGTTGGCGGCCAGCTGCGGTGGGGTTCTGCTCTTGTAGTCTGTAGTGTCAGTAGTGTCAGTAGTACCCAGGTTGGCGGCCAGCTGCAGTGGGGTTCTGCTCTTGTAGTCGGTAGTGTCAGTAGTACCCAGGTTGGCGGCCAGCTGCAGTGGGGTTCTGCCCTTGTAGTCGGTAGTGTCAGTAGTATCCAGGTTGGCGGCCAGCTGCGGTGGGGTTCTGCTCTTGTAGTCTGTAGTGTCAGTAGTGTCAGTAGTACCCAGGTTGGCGGCCAGCTGCAGTGGGGTTCTGCCCTTGTAGTCGGTAGTGTCAGTAGTGTCAGTAGTACCCAGGTTGGCGGCCAGCTGCAGTGGGGTTCTGCCCTTGTAGTCGGTAGTGTCAGTAGTGTCAGTAGTACCCAGGTTGGCGGCCAGCTGCAGTGGGGTTCTGCCCTTGTAGTCGCTGCAGCTGATGGAGGCTCCGTTCTGCAGCAGCAGTCTGATGGAACTCACAGCATCATTCTTGGCAGCGTAGTGAAGAGGACTCTGCTGGTCCAGGAATGTCCGAGCCTCTGGGTCAGCTGAGGAGACACACACACACACAGGTTGTTAGTTAAACTTGATAACCAGAAGATACATTGGACCCTTTTGAACTCTCTTTCTTCATGCAGAGGTACCAGATACAGGTGTACCTGGTACACTCCTGTAGGAGTCTTTGTGTATCTTGTGTCTGTATATGTCTGTGTGTGTTTGTATTTGTATATGTCTGTGTGTATGTCTGTGTGTCTTTGTCTTTGTGTATCTCTTTTTTTTCTTGCAGGAGTGTACCAGGTACAGGTGTACCAGGTACCTGCAGGAGTGTACCAGGTGTACCTGTACCAGTCCACACAGACCTTTCTGGTCCAGCAGGAACTGAACCATGTCCTTGTAGTCCAGCGCCGAGGCCACGTGAAGAGCCGTCACTCCAAACTGGTCCGGTCGGAGGAGGTCTGATCCCCGGTCCAAAAAGAACCGCATTACGTCCACACTCCAAGCCCTGGAGATCTACACACACACACACACACACACACACACACACACACACACATGCACACATGTGTGATGTGGAACAGGTCGACAACGTTTTACACTGGAGACCAGCAGGAACACAACATCTCACAAGTCTGACTCTGTGAGGAAGTGAACCAGCATAACCTGCATCTGTGAGATTGTTGTTAAACTTGTTGTTGTTGTGCGGCGAAGATGCATTCAGTTGGTTGTGTTGTGTAGTTGCTTCATCGCTGTGCACCTCATGCAAGATGCTCTGTCCATATCTGTCTGAGCTGTTTGGATCGGCTCCGTCTGAGATCACTTCATCCAAAAAGTCAAGGTCCACCTGCACACACACACACACACACACACACACACACACGCATACACACACACACACACACGCATACACACACACACACGCATACACACATGCACACGCAGACACACACACACACACACACACACACACACGCATACACACACACGCATACACACACACACACGCATACACACATGCACACGCAGACACACACACACACACACACGCACACACGCATACACACACACACACACACACGCATACACACACGCATACACACATGCACACGCAGACACACACACACACACACACACACACACACACACGCATACACACACACGCATACACACACACACACGCATACACACATGCACACGCAGACACACACACACACACACACACACACACACGCATACACACACACACACACACGCATACACACACGCATACACACACACACACACACACACACACGCATACACACACACACACGCATACACACATGCACACGCAGACACACACACACACGCATACACACACACACACGCATACACACGCAGACACACAGACAAAAGATACACAAAGACAAACACAGTGTTACCTAGTTAGTGTTACTGGTTAGTGTTACTGGTTAGTGTTACCTGGTTAGTGTTACCTGGTTGGTGTTCCCTGGTTAGTGTTACCTGGTTAGTGTTACCTGGTTAGTGTTACCTGGTTGGTGTTACCTGGTTGGTGTTCCCTGGTTAGTGTTACCTGGTTAGTGTTACCTGGTTAGTGTTACCTGGTTGGTGTTCCCTGGTTAGTGTTACCTGGTTGGTGTTCCCTGGTTAGTGTTACCTGGTTAGTGTTACCTGGTTAGTGTTACCTGGTTGGTGTTACCTGGTTGGTGTTCCCTGGTTAGTGTTACCTGGTTGGTGTTACCTGGTTAGTGTTACCTGGTTAGTGTTACCTGGTTAGTGTTACCTGGTTGGTGTTCCCTGGTTAGTGTTACCTGGTTGGTGTTACCTGGTTGGTGTTCCCTGGTTAGTGTTACCTGGTTGGTGTTACCTGGTTAGTGTTACCTGGTTAGTGTTACCTGGTTGGTGTTACCTGGTTAGTGTTACCTGGTCAGAGTCCTGGTTGGTAGCAGCCAGTAGTCGAAAGTGATTCAGCAGTTTTTTATTCATTTGATTTTTATTTGTTGCGTCAGTTTCATCCCTCTGCTCTTCATCACCTTCGTCATCCTCAGCCAGACCTATGTACTTCATCTCCAACCGAACCCCTGAACATGAATTATTCATGCTATCATCTTAATGAATCCATATCTGAAACAACACAAGGACTCTGCGTCAAAGTCACCTTTCAGTTTCCCTCTTCTCTGCTTCCAGCGGTGGCAGGAGAACGACGCCCAGCGAGCCGCAGCCTTCACTGCCGCTGACACGGGGGACCTGGTCCCCTGAGGACCACCGGAGACCTGAGGACCACCTGAGACTTGAGGACCACCGGAGACCTGAGGACCACCGGAGACCTGAGGACCACCTGAGACCTGAGGACCACCTGAGACCTGAGGACCACCGGAGACCTGAGGACCACCTGAGACCTGAGGACCACCGGAGACCTGAGGACACATAGAGACCTGAGGACACATTGAGACCTGAGTCTGAACTGGTATCTTCCTGTTATTTAAAGTTTATTATCATGAGTTAAGCTCCACCCGTCGAGGAATCCAAGCTGACTGCAATAAGCTCTCAGGCTCAGACTCACCAGGGTTGTGTTGGCGTGTCCTGTTGTCTCCATCTCCAGTCCAGGATTCAGCAGACCTGTCAGACCGGCCCGGGGTCGCCTCTTCATCCTGGTTCTGTTGTGCTAACCGGTCAGAATTTATTAAACCTCCAGAAACCTGCTGGACCTCCTGAAGTCTGCTGGACTGTGAGGACTTGATGGACTTCCTGTACCCAACCAGACTTCCTCAAACTTGCCGGACTAGTCAGAATTGTTTCAAGATTGTGTTTCTTCTGCCCTGGAACTGGATGAAGAACTGCTAGGACGGTGTGGTCTTCACTGCATGATCCTGAGCTGATCTGGTTCTGTCTGAATTCAAAACAACATCATAAAGTTAGCTGACGTGTCTGCTGAAGGTTTATGGTTCATGTTATCAGTGGGTGTGGACCCAGGATCCAGGATCCAGGTCCACGTCCCGACCTCGAGTTGATCAAAACAGACCTTTTTCATGAAACAGGAAGAATAAATGAAACCAACAAAACTGTTTTAAAAACTTTTAATACATAAAACCAACAGTTCCCCATTGGGATGACAGGAGCAGGAGCGCCACCTGCTGGACGGCTTCATATTTACACTCCAGAGACTCATGGTCACGGGTTCCCTCCACAAACAGCCAATGAGACTCCTCCGTAGTATTTTGGATTATTACAGAAACCAGTCTGTGTGTCAAACAGTCGTTTATGATTCTTCCAGGTTAGAAGATAATCTTCACAAATGATTCACAGGAGAGGCGTTCACTGACCTGTTTAATATATCAGACAACTAAACGCTGTGTGAAACACACACCTGATTTCAGATGTACAACTGTGCATCCTGTTGTTGTCTTAATTGATCGCATGAGTAGTTCTGAGGGTGATTGGTTAAAAACATGAAGCATTAGTATTCCTGGGGCGGGTTGAGCTTAGCTGCAGAGGGGTGTGTTTGTGTGTTGGGGTGTACGTGGGCTGTCCACAGTCTATGATCCACCAGAGCCTGGTTCGGCATGGGGCATTGTGGGTAAGATTAGATGTGTGCATGGGGATGTTCACGAGTATCCCATAGTGTCAGTTGAAATTAGAAACATGGGAAAAAAGCATAATATAAAGGTTGCGGTTAGCTCCCGCCTTTAGCACCTGTTAGCTTGGGAATTGACTGTCTGTGTGGTGGAGGGGGCGTGGTTGAGCTCAGCTGCAGAGGGTGTGGTTGTGATTGGCTCGTGGTACGGTCCTGGAAGAGGCCTGATTGGACTCATTGTCCCAACATAAGCAGGAGTAGGTGAGACGCTCGGGAGAGACCGAGGGGCCGACGGTCCGTTAGGGTCGGAACAAATAAAATCGGTTATGAACCCAGAACTTGGGCGCTGGCGTCACTGTGCTGAGGAGAAACTCCCCGGGTAACGGGAGCTCGTTACAATTCCATATGGAAGAAAAGATCCCATCATGCTGTTTTACAGAAATACACTTTTAACCTCTGCCCCCAAGAAACAATCTGAAACACACATATTTTAACAGATATTTTTCATTAGACAGACAGAGAATGAACATTTTCATCTTAAACCTTCCGAGTCTGATAGTATATTTCTGATATGATAATTCACACCAGTGGTTCTCCACACAGTCTGTTCTATCTGAACCAGTGGTTCTCCACACAGTCTGTTCTATCCAAACCAGTGGTTTCCCATACAGTCTCTGTTCCAGGAGACGCCACAGAGCCAGCACCACTCGGCTTGGCACAGAGGACACCACATGTGCATGCAGCCGCCTGCAAGGGGAGACAACACGGTGTGAAACTTCATACAGACTGAGACACCACTTCCCTATCAGAACGTAGAACCTGTCTTTAATAACAGATGTTCTTCAGTTCAGTAGATGTTCTAACTAAACTGTTCTCTACATTTATACTGTTGTTATCTGTGAGAAGAGTTTTTATTGAAGGAAGAGAAGGATTAAGGTAACATATTAAAGGTATAAACTGTTACCGTCTCTCTCAACAGGAACTGAACACTGAGGACAGCGTTTAGTCGACTTCTGCACAAGAAGCAAGGAGGCTCGATCCCACCTCCCTCTGAGAGACGCCTCCTGCTCCACCAAGAAGCCCTGCACGTAGGACATGGAGGTTAGAACATGATGTAGGAGGTTATAACATAATGTTATGTAGGACGTAGAAATCGTCCACGTCCTACATTATGTTATAACTTTGTCTTCGCGCTACAGGACAGTATCCAGAACCAAGTTTCTGATGGAGACAATACAAGTTGATATAGTCTTATCTGATTGGTCAGCTCACTTGAGAAGTTTCAGCTGTGGGCGGGGCCTGTTCAGGGAGACACGCTCCCTCATGGTATGGTTCTCTGCAGTATTTGCAGAAGACGAAGCCACAGCCGAGCTGTCTGTCACACTGCACCCTGCTGGTACCGTCAGGTGGGATAAGCCCCGCCCCACAGCCGGGTGACGGACACATCAGTCCTCCGTTCATCAGCAGGCACTCCTCCGCCCCGTACTGCTGATACCGCCCATACTGAGAAACAAGTTGCATCATGGGTTTCAGATGGAACATTCTGAACTCAGAGTGGAAGTTCACTCTTCAATCCATTTCCCCCTCAAAGGAAACAAGCGGCACAGATACCAGTGTGACCATTGTAACCATTGTTACTGGTAACTATGCTTACTGGTTACACTGGTGGAGGAGGAAGAGGAGAGACAAACACTCACCTGAACGTCTCCCAAAATCCTGAAATGATGCAACTCTTTAATGAGAGAGTCAACGCAGCCGGCTGGAACACAAACATCACAGCTTATTATGACATCATTATGACATCACAGCTTATTATGACATCATTATGACATCACAGCTTATTATGACATATTGTATTGATGACACAGTAGAGTCTCACCGGCACACGGCAGTGAGTAGCCAATCACAGGATGAGAAACAAACTGTCTCTCACTGAGACGAGTCTGACAATAACGATGGAAACAGTCCAGACAGATCACATGACGCTCTGAACACTGGAAGACCAGGACCACGTCCCTGTAGAGAGATCACATGACGCTCTGAACACTGGAAGACCAGGACCACGTCCCTGTAGAGAGATCACATGACGCTCTGAACACTGGAAGACCAGGACCACGTCCCTGTAGAGAGATCACATGACGCTCTGAACACTGGAAGACCAGGACCACGTCCCTGTAGAGAGATCACATGACGCTCTGAACACTGGAAGACCAGGACCACGTCCCTGTAGAGAGATCACATGACGCTCTGAACACTGGAAGACCAGGACCACGTCCCTGTAGAGAGATCACATGACGCTCTGAACACTGGAAGACCAGGACCACGTCCCTGTAGAGAGATCACATGACGCTCTGAACACTGGAAGACCAGGACCACGTCCCTGTAGAGAGATCACATGACGCTCTGAACACTGGAAGACCAGGACCACGTCCCTGTAGAGAGATCACATGACGCTCTGAACACTGGAAGACCAGGACCACGTAGAGAAAATAAAATAAAAAAATTAATTCAGAAACACATTTGGCCACATTTTCAAACATTTTCTGAAGTGTCTTCTGGAATGTTTTTTTTATGGATTTCTAAAGACCAAAGTCAGAAAAGATCACCTGACTCATGAACGCCTGAAAATGGGTTTTTACACAGCCGAAGCTTCTCAGCTGCGCTCCCTGAATGAGGACTTCTCGAGCACCAGGATTTGCATACAGGAACGCCCGCCAGCTCCATATAAGGGCGTCTGTGTACAATCCACCGACTCCACAACCAGCGCGAAAGCAACTTCAGATTAAAATCACGCCAAAGCAGAAAGAGAGAAGTCGAGACCTCACTTCACCGGAGCAGACACTGTTTCACTGTTACAGTGTGTTACAGTATGTTACAGTGTACAGTGTGTTACAGTGTGTGTTACAGTGCACACAGTGTGTTACAGTATGTTACAGTGTACAGTGTGTTACAGTATGTTACAGTGTACAGTGTGTTACAGTGTGTGTTACAGTGCACACAGTGTGTTACAGTATGTTACAGTGTACAGTGTGTTACAGTGTGTGTTACAGTGCACACAGTGTGTTACAGTATGTTACAGTGTACAGTGTGTTACAGTGTGTGTTACAGTGCACACAGTGTGTTACAGTATGTTACAGTGTACAGTGTGTGTTACAGTGTGTGTTACAGTGCACACAGTGTGTTACAGTATGTTACAGTGCACACAGTGTGTTACAGTATGTTACAGTGTACAGTGTGTGTTACAGTGCACACAGTGTGTTACAGTATGTTACAGTGTACAGTGTGTGTTACAGTGTGTGTTACAGTGCACACAGTGTGTTAGAGTGCACACAGTGTGTGTTACAGTGCACACAGTGTGTTACAGTATGTTACAGTGTACAGTGTGTGTTACAGTGCACACAGTGTGTTAGAGTGCACACAGTGTGTTACAGTGGACACAGTGTGTTACAGTATGTTACAGTGTACAGTGTGTTACAAGGGGTGTTACAGTGCACACAGTGTGTTAGAGTGCACACAGTGTGTTACAGTATGTTACAGTGTACAGTGTGTTACAGTGTGTGTTACAGTGCACACAGTGTGTTACAGTATGTTACAGTGTACAGTGTGTTACAGTGTGTGTTACAGTGCACACAGTGTGTTACAGTGCACACAGTGTGTTACAGTGCACACAGTGTGTGTTACAGTGCACACAGTGTGTTACAGTGCACACAGTGTGTTAGAGTGCACACAGTGTGTTACAGTGCACACAGTGCACAGTGTGTTACAGTGCACACGGTGTGTGTGTTTGTTACCTGATGTCGCAGCAGGCGATACAGGGAACGTGTCGGCTGTTGGTCATGATGAGGTCCAGAGCCACAGAGAGGTCATCCTCTGAGGTTGGATGGGATGCACACTTCATGTAGAACTCCTACACACACACACACACACACACACACACACACACACACAATGTAAACACTACATCTCCCAGATTGCCATTGACTTAATTGACGTTACTTTAACACACTGAACGCTGACGGTCTTTACCGCTTCATTGCTGTGACAACTCTCTGATTGACACAAGCCATGGATACGACCTGGGAGGAGGACATCGTCCCAGCAGGACGGACCCTGAGAGAGGACACCTTCATCAGCACCTTCATCATCATCACCTGATCCTCATCATTCTTAAGTATTCAGTCTCTGATTGAAGACATACATAAATACATATCATAGTTTAATATGTATGTATCTGTCTCTCTGGATGAAGACACATTGTTATATTATTGATGTCTTGTGTGACTCACCCTGCTGAGTGTCATACATACCATAATATGTCTTGTGTGACTCACCCTGCTGAGTGTCATACATACCATAATATGTCTTGTGTGACTCACCCTGCTGAGTGTCATACATACCATAATATGTCTTGTGTGACTCACCCTGCTGAGTGTCATACATACCATAATATGTCTTGTGTGACTCACCCTGCTGAGTGTCATACATACCATAATATGTCTTGTGTGACTCACCCTGCTGAGTGTCATACATACCATAATATGTCTTGTGTGACTCACCCTGCTGAGTGTCATACATACCATAATATGTCTTGTGTGACTCACCCTGCTGAGTGTCATACATACCATAATATGTCTTGTGTGACTCACCCTGCTGAGTGTCATACATACCATAATATGTCTTGTGTGACTCACCCTGCTGAGTGTCAGCGTCGTCTGTCTGCAGCTTCTGCAACAAACTCTCATCTTTCCGGGTTGGACCGAGCGACAGCTCTTACAGTACACAAAGAAAGTACTGCAGGTACCTGTACATACAGGTATACACAGTCAGAGTACTACTAATTCATAAGAGGCTAACCCAGGAGTACTGACACACTACATGACCATGACGAGGACATGACCATGACGAGGACATGACCATGACCATGACGAGGACCATGATGAGGACCATGACCATGACGAGGACCATGACGAGGACATGACCATGACGAGGACCATGACCATGACGAGGACATGACCATGACCATGACGAGGACCATGATGAGGACCATGACCATGGCGAGGACATGACCATGACGAGGACATGACCATGACGAGGACCATGACGGGGACCATGACCATGACGAGGACATGACCATGACGAGGACCATGACGAGGACCATGACCATGACGAGGACATGACCATGACAAGGACATGACCATGACGAGGACCATGACCATGACGAGGACATGACCATGACCATGACGAGGACCATGATGAGGACCATGACCATGGCGAGGACATGACCATGACGAGGACATGACCATGACGAGGACCATGACGGGGACCATGACCATGACGAGGACATGACCATGACGAGGACATGACCATGACGAGGACCATGACGAGGACCATGACCATGACGAGGACATGACCATGACGAGGACATGACCATGACCATGACGAGGACATGACCATGACGAGGACCATGACCATGACGAGGACCATGACGAGGACCATGACCATGACGAGGACATGACCATGACAAGGACCATGACCATGACCATGACGAGGACATGACCATGACGAGGACCATGATGAGGACCATGACCATGACGAGGACCATGACCATGCCGAGGACATGACCACGACGAGGACCATGACCATGACGAGGACCATGACCATGACCATGACGAGGACCATGACCATGACGAGGACTATGATGATGACCATGACCATGACCATGACGAGGACCATGACCTTGACGGGGACCATGACGAGGACCATGACCATGACGAGGACCATGACCATGATGAGGACCATGATGAGGACCTTGACCATGACGAGGACCATGACGAGGACCATGAGGAGGACTATGACGAGGACCACGACCATGACGAGGACATGACCATAACGAGGACCATGACGAGGACCATGACGAGGACCACGACCATGACGAGGACATGACCATAACGAGGACCATGACGAGGACCATGACGAGGACCACGACCATGACGAGGACATGACCATAACGAGGACCATGACGAGGACCATGACGAGGACCACGACCATGACGAGGACATGACCATAACGAGGACCATGACGAGGACCATGACGAGGACCATGACCATGACGAGGACCATGACCATGACGAGGATAAATGGAGAGTTTTAAAACGCTGTTTTTTTTAAATTGATGTTCATATTTCCTGTAAATAAACGTTTCATAAAACTTCTCATGTCTTCATGATTCTTTTCCCAGAAACGATTATTTCAACTTTACCCTTATTATTTTAACTTTACCCTGATTACAATACATTACATTTCATTTAGCTGAGGCTTTTATCCAAAAAGACTCACAATGAGAACAAACTCACAACAACAACCAAGAAAACAATTCATTAAGTCAAACTACAAAGAGCTTTCAGTAAGAAACATTTAAGAGTTATTAAAGTGTATCAGTAAGAGACATTCAAGAGTTATTAAAGTGTATCAGTAAGAAACATTTAAGAGTTATTAAAGTGTATCAGTAAGAGACATTTAAGAGTTATTAAAGTGTATCAGTAAGAAACATTTAAGAGTTATTAAAGTGTATCAGTAAGAGACATTTAAGAGTTATTAAAGTGTATCAGTAAGAGACATTTAAGAGTTATTAAAGTGTATCAGTAAGAGACATTTAAGAGTTATTAAAGTGTATCAGTAAGAGACATTTAAGAGTTATTAAAGTGTATCAGTAAGAGACATTTAAGAGTTATTAAAGTGTATCAGTAAGAGACATTTAAGAGTTATTAAAGTGTATCAGTAAGAGACATTTAAGAGTTATTAAAGTGTATCAGTAAGAAACATTTAGGAGTTATTAAAGTGTATCAGTAAGAAACCTTTAAGAGTTATTAAAGTGTATCAGTAAGAAACATTTAAGAGTTATTAAAGTGTATCAGTAAGAAACATTTAAGAGTTATTAAAGTGTATCAGTAAGAAACATTTAAGAGTTATTAAAGTGTATCAGTAAGAAACATTTAAGAGTTATTAAAGTGTATCAGTAAGAAACATTTAAGAGTTATTAAAGTGTATCAGTAAGAAACATTTAGGAGTTATTAAAGTGTATCAGTAAGAAACATTTAAGAGTTATTAAAGTGTATCAGTAAGAAACATTTAAGAGTTATTAAAGTGTATCAGTAAGAAACATTTAAGAGTTATTAAAGTGTATCAGTAAGAAACATTTAAGAGTTATTAAAGTGTATCAGTAAGAAACATTTAAGAGTTATTAAAGTGTATCAGTAAGAAACATTTAAGAGTTATTAAAGTGTATCAGTAAGAAACATTTAAGAGTTATTAAAGATCTGCTACCTCCCTTATTCAAGCTGAAGTCAGGAAAGATGTGTTTTGAGTTGATTTATTATTTAAATACTCGTACTACTAGTTTTTAAATACTTCTGTACTACTAGTATTTCAATACTCCTGTATTACTAATATTTAAATACTTATGTACTACTAGTATTTAAGTACTTTTGTACTACTAGTATTTAAATACTCTTGTACTACTAGTATTTAAATACTCTTGTACTACTAGTATTTAAATACTCTTGTACTACTAGTATTTAAATACTCATGTACTACTAGTAATACGACAGGAGACACTGTGGCCTCCTTAACTCACTTTTCAGACCTGCAGCCTGCACCTCCTCTCTTGCTGCCTCTCCTCCTGCTGCTCCTCCTCCTCCTGCTCCTCCTTCTCTCACTGCTCCTCCTTCTCCTCCTCCTGCTGCTGCTGCTCCTCCTGCTCCTCCTTCTCCTCCTCTTGGTCCTCCTTCTCTCACTGCTCCTCCTTCTCCTTCTCCTGCTGCTGCTGCTCCTCCTTCTCCTCCTCCTGGTCCTCCTTCTCTCACTGCTCCTCCTTCTCCTCCTCCTGCTGCTGCTGCTCCTCCTGCTCCTCCTTCTCCTCCTCCTGGTCCTCCTTCTCTCACTGCTCCTCCTTCTCCTTCTCCGGCTGCTGCTGCTGCTCCTCCTGCTCCTCCTTCTCTCGCTGCTCCTCCTTCTCTCGCTGCTGCTCCTCCTGCTGCTCCTCCTCCTCCTGCTGCTCCTCCTTGTGCTCCTCCTTCTCGTCCTCCTGCTCCTCCTTCTGCTCCTTCTCCTCCTCCTGTTGCTCCTCCTGCTGCTGCTCCTCCTCCTTCTGCTGCTGCTCCTCCTGCTGCTACTCCTCCTGCTTCTCCTCCTTCTCCTACTCCTGCTGCTCCTCCTCCAGCTGCTGTTGCTACTCCTCCTTCTGCTCCTCCTCCTGCTGCTGCTGCTCCTCCTTCTGCTGTTCCTGCTGCTGCTCTTCCTCCTCCTCCTGCTGCTCCTCCTCCTCCTCCCGCTCCTTCCCACTCCAGGATCCCTGCCAGGCCAGAGGAGGTGCAGGGGAGGCGGGAGGAGCAGAGGTCCAGCCTGGTGAGCCCCTCCCCTCCATGAAGGTCCTCCTGTAGGAGGAGCAGGGCCCGGGAGGAACCCAATGGAGAGAAGAGCACATGGACCGTACTCTGATCAGGAAAGTCACAAGCCTGGGAGGAGGAGGTGGGGAGAGGAGAGGAGGAGGTGGAGAGAGGAGAACAGGATCAGAAGGTGGACCCAAATGTTCAAAAGTACATTTTATATATCAACAAACAGGAGGAACAAACACACAGGGAGGAGGTGCAGAGAGGAGAAGAGGAGGTGAAGAGAGGAGGTGCAGTACTCACCCTGAGACAGGAGGTGCAGTACTCACCCTGAGGAACAAGGTACAGTACTCACCCTGAGAGGGTGAGTACTGCACCTCCTCTCAGGGGGAGGAGGTGTAGTACTCACCCTGACAGGAGGTGCAGTACTCACCCTGAGGGAGGAGGTGCAGTACTCACCCTGACAGGAGGTGCAGTACTCACCCTGAGAGGAGGTGCAGTACTCACCCTGAGAGGAGGTGCAGTACTCACCCTGAGAGGAGGTGCAGTACTCACCCTGAGAGGAGGCGCAGTACTCACCCTGAGAGGAGGTGCAGTACTCACCCTGAGAGAGAAGGCGCAGTACTCACCCTGAGGGAGGAGGTGCTGCTCAGCTCTCTCCCAGCGAACAGAACCCTGAGGAGGTGGGGCTGGACTCCGTGCTGTTGCCCCACCAGCTGCTGCAGCGCCTCCACTCGAGCCTCCTCATGCAACTCCACAGGGACCGCCGGCCTCATGTTGAACCTCACCAACACTGTGATGACAATAATACTACTAGTACTACTAGAATACTACGAGTGTACTTCTACTGCATGATCAGAATAATACTAGTGTACTACTCGAAACCTAACCAACACTGTGTACAGGGAGCGTTAGTGTACTTCTACTACATAATGATAATAATAATAGTGTACTTCTACTACATAATAATAATAATAATAATAATAATAATAATAATAATAATAATAATAATAATAATAATAATAATAATAACTATAGCTGTGAGCAGCTGTGAGCGGGCCCTCGCTGGCTGCAGCACGTCGGGGACGCATGCGGGTCGCCGTATAAACAAGCTTTTGATACGTTTGATGACATTGAACCAGTAATGATCAGTAATGATCCACAGGGAATTTTGTGAGAATCAAACACAGCATTTAGGAAGATTTGGGGAAAAAATAGTTTTTTACAAAATTCAAAATGGCGGAAAATCTAAGTAGGCGGAGCTTAAGGGTTTCCAATCTGTGTTTTGTAGAGAAGAGCCACCCACACGTGTGTGCCAAATTTCAGGTCAATCGGTCACAGGTTGCTAAAGCTGTTGAGGGCTTTCACAAGTCAAGTGTTGTAAAAAAAAAGTGTTTTTTTTTAGGGGGCGTTATCTGACTTCCTGTACGTTTTAGAGCATGGTCCCAAGAGACTTTATTTTAAGTCTAGATGTGATACATATGCGTACCAAGTTTCACACATGTAGGTCAACCGTAGCGCTGGGGCTGCTTAAATAAAAATTTGTAGTGGGCGCTATAGAGCCGTAGTGCCATTTTGAAGCATTCAAATCACATCAGGCAACTACATCTTTGCCTGTAAATCTGTGTGCCAAGTTTAGTTACGATTCGAGCATGCTTAGTGCCTCAAAAGCACCTTCGTTGTTGATGGCGAAGGATTGGTCGCCACGGCAACGGCGTTTCACGAAACATCAAAAGCTTTGGGGGATGTCCTCATGAAAGTCCTATGTTTGTGTAGAAGTAATTTGATGTCGATCGGATTGACCTACTAAGAGAAGCAAGCCAAAGTATAGAACATTTTACTTCCTGTTACCACGAGGTGGCGCTATGACTACCATTAAACATGAGACTGCACACGTCTTCAGGCCTGGAGGCTCATGTGGAATCTGGAAAGGATCTGATGATGTGGAGTCCAGTTACATGGGTTTATTCGGTCATGGCGAAGGATTGCACTTCCGTGATGCTGCCACTCGACGCCGTTCAACGGATCCATACAATTTTTCAAGTTGATGCATCATGAATGTCTTAACTCTCATCTGCCACATTTTGAGAGGGATCTAACTAATCTGTGAGGAGTAGGGTATACAAGTAGAAAACATGTCATTTCCTGCTGCCTCTAGGTGGCGCTATGACTAGGATTAAAAATTACCATGTGGATGTCTTCAGGGTCAGGAGGTCATGACTTATAAGAAATATGGAGACGATTGCATAATGTAGGGGCGAGTTATAACAACTTCCATTTTCATGGAAAATGGCGTTTCTTTGGCGCTGCTCTGCGCACACATAGTTCGATATTTTTAAAATCCTTTGATAACTTTTATTTGCACGGGTGTCAACATCATATTCGCCGAAGATGAAATCAATCGGATGTAATCTCTAGGAGGAGTTCGTTAAAGTACGACGCCTGGAAACAAGGAAAATGCCAAAATTGAGCGATTCACTATAGCGCCCCCTAGTGTTAAAATATTCTGAAAATATTTGGGTAGGTTTAGGGACACGATCTTGACATATAATATAAAGTTTGTGAGGATTGGCCAAGTGAATTGGAAGTTATGGGTATTTACGTATTGAGCCACGCCCCTAAGAGGTTAATTGGTTCATATCTTATAAACGCAATGAGATATCAAGAGAATGTGTGACCTAGTTTGATCACATTGAGCCAACAATGATCCTCAAAAGGTTTCTTAAGAATCGGACCAGGCGTTTAGAAGAGGTTGGAAAAAAAGACTTTCACAAAATTCAAAATGGCCGAAAATCTAAGTAGGCGGAGCTTAAGGGTCCTTTTGTATTTTTTGTAGTACAGGTCCACCTGGACATGTGTGCCAAATTTCAAGTCAATCGGACATAGGTGGCAAAAATTGATAACTTTTACATCCAAAGGGGGCGCTATGGAGCTAATTTTTTCAACTTTTTTCTGACACCCCAATCAGATTGCTATTTTCGCCAATTTAGAGAGGTGTGCAAATTTTGAAGAATTTACGTATATCCCAAGCCCCTGATTTGTCCATGCAATGATGTCAAATAATGAGAATAATAATAATAATAATAATAATAATAATAATAATAATAATAATAATAATAATAATAATAAACATTTGAAACTCAATAGGTCCTCCGCTCTGACGTTGTCAGCGGCTCGGGCCCTAATAATAATAATACTAGTATACTTCTACTACATTATAATAATAATACTAGTATACTTCTACTGCATGACGCCGACAATACTTGTGTACTTTTACTATTGTACTTCTTTTTTACTGCTGATATATTTACTACAGGGAGCTGATAATACTACTGACAGTAGAAGTACACTAGAAGTAGAACCAGTACTAAGCAGAAGATAAAACTCAGTAGAACCACACTAGATGCCAGTAGAACCCGGTAGAACCGAACACACTAAAAGCCAGTAGAACCCGGTAGAACCGAGCGCACTAGAAGCCAGTAGAACCCGGTAGAACCGAACACACTAAAAGCCAGTAGAACCCGGTAGAACCGAGCGCACTAGAAGCCAGTAGAACCCGGTAGAACCGAGCGCACTAGACGCCAGTAGAACCCGGTAGAACCGAGCACACTAGACGCCAGTAGGACCCGGTAGAACCGAGCGCACTAGACGCCAGTAGAACCCGGTAGAACCGAGCGCACTAGACGCCAGTAGGACCCGGTAGAACCGAGCGCACTAGACGCCAGTAGGACCCGGTAGAACCGAGCGCACTAGACGCCAGTAGAACCCGGTAGAACCGAGCGCACTAGACGCCAGTAGGACCCGGTAGAACCGAGCACACTAGACGCCAGTAGGACCCGGTAGAACCGAGCGCACTAGACGCCAGTAGGACCCGGTAGAACCGAGCACACTAGACGCCAGTAGGACCCGGTAGAACCGAGCACACTAGACGCCAGTAGAACCCGGTAGAACCGAGCAGGGCTCACCTATCATCACTTCGTCCTTCAATCTCCGTTCATGTTTATGAGTCTGCCGGCCGTGGTGCACTCTGGGTATTGTAGTCCTACAACCCGCACATACACGTTACAGACCTGTAATAAAACTACAGAGCGGTTACCCGGAAATGATGTCATGATTGGCAGGAAGTGCATTATATCTATGAATTTTAATAAACTTGTTTTTGGTTTTTCTTTGTGTATCTTTGTGAGCGGCTGGAGGCAGAATACCGGACCGTCGGTACCGGAACATCACCTTGTTATTCTACGTTAACGTGCTGCTTCCGGACCGAGGACCCGGATGGAGGAGCGTTCGGACTGCAGCGTCCTGCAGCGGACTCACAGCGGCGGAACCACCGGGCCCACGGTGAGTCTTAGCGGGCAGAGGACCCGTCCATACCACCCGAGAGGTGTACATATACATTGTACATATACACACACATGTACACATATATGTATATATATGTGTACATGTGTGTGTGTGTGTGTGTGTGTGTGTGTCTATATATATATATATATATATATATATATATATATATATATATATATATATATATATATATTATATATATGTATATATATACATATTATAATATGTATATAATAATATTTATAATATTTATATATATTTAAATATATATAATGTGTATATATATATACATATATATATATATATATATATATATATATATATATATATATATATATATATATACACATGCGTGTGTATATATGTGTATTCATGTGTCACATACATTAAACACTAAACCTAAACTATGTAGGACTCCTAAAGGGTTCCTCTGCTCCTCTGCAAACCACTGAGACCCAACATCCTCACCGTCCCATGCCATTGGAGAACAAACACCAACTTGTGGCCCCTCCCCCTATCACCAACTTGTGGCCCCTCCCCCTATCACCAACTTGTGGCCCCTCCCCCGAACACCAACTTGTGGCCCCTCCCCCTAACACCAACCTGTGGCCCCTCCCCCTAACACCAACCTGTGGCCCCTCCCCCTAACACCAACCTGTGGCCCCTCCCCTAACACCAACCTGTGGCCCCTCCCCCTAACACCAACCTGTGGCCCCTCCCCCTAACACCAATCTGTGGCCCCTCCCCCTAACACCAACCTGTGGCCCCTCCCCCTAACACCAACCTGTGGCCCCTCCCCTGCAGGTGGTGAAGGTGGAGTCAGCTGAGTCAGTCCTGACGCCGTCCCAGGTTGCTGAGCTTTACTTCCTGCGTTCCCGCGTTGGAGAGCTGGAGAAAGAGAAGGCGGATCTGTCGGCTGAGAACCAGAGACTGAAGAACACGCTGGTCTACGGTGAGTCCACTGTTACCTGGTCTACCTGTTCAGGGGAGACCAATCAGAGACCACTCGGGTTCTGACAGGAAGTTAGAGAATGAGTTGAATCACTGAACTTTAGTTTCACTTCCTGTCACTTCTGCTTCAACAAAGTTGATGTGTTTCATTCTCTGTGGTCCCAGAGGTCCCCGGACTCCTGTCCACCATGTGGCAGACGCTGGGTCACCACTCGGCCTCCAGCGACAGGTACGCCCCGTACTCCCATCAGCGCCACGCGGCCACCAGTCTGGAGGGCGGGTTCAGCCCGCAGGCCGTCCAGCAGCTGCAGGAGGACGCGTCGGGGCCCTGGGGCCCTCTGGGCTCGGAGGACGAGGAGCTGCCAGACCACATGGGAGAGGAGGCGCCGCTCTGCAGCCAGACCGACATGGAGGAGCTGAGGAGGAGCTGCTCCGAGAGCCAGTGCATCGCTGGGCACGCTGACGGACAAGTGAGCACGCTGACGCTTTGCCTGGGAACTGATCTGGATTAAAACAGAACAGATTCAATGTGATGTGGTTTTACACTTGCCTGTTAGCGCTCGGCTAACCACTCGTTATCTGTCTCTCAGGTGAGCCAGGTGGAGGTGTATCCCGGCTCTGGTGTTCTCTGCGATGTCCGCTCTTGGCAGGCAGCCAATCAGGCGCCGTCTCCTACAGCGATGGCGCGGATGTTGCTGTTGGGCGTGTTTGATATGAACACCCTGATGAACAGTAACCTGCGAGGGGGGCGGAGCCGGCGGCCGGCCTCCCATTCGCAACGCAGCGCTCTCGACCCGCACAAGATCAACGCCATCTTCAGTAGGTGAACGTCGCCAGAACGTCCACTTCACCTGTTCTTCCTCTCACCACCTTCTCTTTGTGTCTCAGATGCCATCTTGGCTCGGTTTCCTCTTGCCAAGAGAGGAGTTATTGGCTCCGGCATCAACTCCAAACTGTCTGAGATCCGATTCCGTTCCCGGAGAGCCAATCCAGACGTGCGATTCCTCTGATGGACAGCTGACAGCTCCGCCTACCTAACCCAAACAAGTCAGACAGCATCCCAAGCTGCCGAGCCGATGAGCGTTGGGCTGACGATATTTAATTAATTAATTTAACCTTTGTTAAGTTCGGTCACTCAGTAACCTACCACACAATGACCAGAAAGAGACACAAAACAACCACAAAGACACACAAAATAACCACCAAGAGACTAAAAGTAAACACAAAAATACTCAAAATAACCACTAAGAGACACTAAATGACCACAAAGACACTCAAAACAACCTCAGAGATTCACTGCGACCACAAAGACACTTAAAACAACCTCAGGGACCCTAAACGACCACAGAAAGACCCAAAAACAACCTCAGAGACTCGAAACAACCACAAAGAGACTCAAAACAACTTCAGAGACTCTAAATGACCACTAAGAGACTCTAAACAACCTCAGATACTCTAAACTCTTCAAAGAGACATTTAAAGACCTCAAAGAGACTTGAAACTCCTCAAAGAGACAACAAAAAACCTCAAAGCAACTCAAAGAGACGTTAAACAATCTCAAAGAGACGTTAAACAACCTCAAAGAGACGTTAAACAACCTCAAAGAGATGCTTTGTGTTTTGTGTCATGAACATCAGTCCAATAAAGTTTGGATTTGAATCATCTTTGTTTTCTCCGTCTTCTTCTCCAGGAGTGACATCACTGTATCAGCTTTGCTCTCTGTACACAAGGTGTGTGTGCGTGTGCGTATGTGTGCGTGTGTGTGTGTGTGTGTGTGCGTGTGTGTGTGTGTGTGTGTGTGTGTGTGTGTGTATGTGGGGCCTTCTTCTTCTCTGGTTGCCTAAACAAAATCACAAAGTCATAAATATTTTATAATGTAATAGTTTTTCACAGATCCGCTCCGTGTTTTATAATGTCGTCATGTTCCAGCTCCTTCATGTGTTCATCTGCTCCTTCATGTCCTCCTCTGCTCCTTCATGTGTTCATCTGCTCGTTCATGTGTTCATCTGCTCCTTCATGTCCTCCTCTGCTCCTTCATGTGTTCATCTGCTCCTTCATGTCCTCCTCTGCTCCTTCATGTGTTCATCTGCTCCTTCATGTGTTCATCTGCTCCTTCATGTGTTCCTCTGCTCCTTCATGTGTTCATCTGCTCCTTCATGTGTTCCTCTGTTCCTTCATGTCCTCCTCTGCTCCTTCATGTGTTCATCTGCACCTTCATGTCCTCCTCAGCTCCTTCATGTGTTCATCTGCTCCTTCATGTGTTCATCTGCTCCTTCATGTCCTCCTCTGCTCCTTCATGTGTTCATCTGCTCCTTTATGTGTTCCTCTGCTCCTTCATGTGTTCATCTGCTCCTTCATGTGTTCCTCTGCTCCTTCATGTGTTCATCTGCTCCTTCATGTCCTCCTCTGCTCCTTCATGTGTTCATCTGCTCCTTCATGTCCTCCTCTGCTCCATCATGTGTTCATCTGCTCCTTCATGTGTTCATCTGCTCCTTCATGTGTTCCTCTGCTCCTTCATGTGTTCATCTGCTCCTTCATGTGCTCCTCTGCTCCTTCATGTGTTCATCTGCTCCTTCATGTGTTCCTCTGCTCCTTCATGTGTTCATCTGCTCCTTCATGTCCTCCTCTGCTCCATCATGTGTTCATCTGCTCCTTCATGTGTTCCTCTGCTCCTTCATGTGTTCATCTGCTCCTTCATGTCCTCCTCTGCTCCTTCATGTGTTCATCTGCTCCTTCATGTCCTCCTCTGCTCCATCATGTGTTCCTCTGCTCCTTCATGTGTTCATCTGCTCCTTCATGTGTTCCTCTGCTCCTTCATGTGTTCATCTGCTCCTTCATGTGTTCATTTGTTCCTTCATGTGTTCCTCTGCTCCTTCATGTGTTCATCTGCTCCTTCATGTGTTCCTCTGCTCCTTCATGTGTTCATCTGCTCCTTCATGTGTTCATCTGCTCCTTCATGTGTTCCTCTGCTCCTTCATGTGTTCATCTGCTCCTTCATGTGTTCATTTGTTCCTTCATGTGTTCCTCTGCTCCTTCATGTGTTCATCTGCTCCTTCATGTGTTCCTCTGCTCCATCATGTGTTCATCTGCTCCTTCATGTGTTCATTTGTTCCTTCATGTGTTCCTCTGTTCCTTCATGTGTTCCTCTGCTCCATCATGTGTTCATCTGCTCCTTCATGTGTTCCTCTGTTCCTTCATGTGTTCCTCTGCTCCTTCATGGGTTCATCTGCTCCTTCATGTGTTCATCCTCCTGCGTGGAGAGGAAATGCAGCGTCAGCATTAAATCAGCTGCAGGTGACTGACTCCTCCATCAGGGGGCGCTGCCTCTTCACTTTAAGCTCCTCTGGTTTTTAACAAACGTTTGACTCAGGATTCAATCTGCGGTTGATGTTCAGTTGAACATGAACGTCAGCTGAAGGGACGTTTATGTTAATATCTGGGATGAGGTCATCAGATCTGACGAAGAGGAGGAGGAGGAGCTGCTGAAATGGAGCAGCTCCCTTCAGTCGGTCAGTTTGTGGGGGTTCAGACGCTCTGACTTACTGCCACTTGAATCCACACTGATCCTCCTCCTCTCAGACACGACGAGGTGGAGGAGGAGGAGGAGGACGATGAGGAGGAGGAGGAGGAAGATGATGTGTTGCTGCTGCTCAGTCTCAGATTCAACGAAAAGAACCAAACCAGAAGTTAAACCCACGGACGTGATTCATTCTGAGGTTTTATTTAGTGAAGAAGAGCTGAAAGCTGAAATCTGGTGAGTTTATAAAATGTTCAATGTTTCTGTTTGTGTGTTTGTTGTTTAACTATAAATTATATAACAATCCAGTCCAGTCGACAGGAGAACAGATTAGACTCCTTTTGTTTTTCATTTAAGCTCTGAAGAGAAGAAGAAGAAGAGAACCAGAAGCTCAGTCGATGGGACAGCTTCTGATGGAAGATGAAGTCTGGAAGCAGATTTGAAGACAAACAACAAGGGGTCTGCAAACAACAAGAGGTCTGCAAACAACAAGAGGTCTGCAAACAACAAGAGGTCTGCAAACAACAAGAGGTCTACAAACCACAAGAGGTCTACAAACAACAAGGGGTCTGCAAACAACAAGAGGTCTGCAAACAACAAGAGGTCTGCAAACAACAAGGGGTCTGCAAACAACAAGAGGTCTACAAACAACAAGAGGTCTGCAAACAACAAGAGGTCTGCAAACAACAAGAGGTCTGCAAACAACAAGAGGTCTACAAACCACAAGAGGTCTGCAAACAACAAGAGGTCTGCAAACAACAAGGGGTCTGCAAACAACAAGAGGTCTACAAACAACAAGAGGTCTACAAACAAGAGGTCTGCAAACAACAAGAGGTCTGCAAACAACAAGAGGTCTGCAAACAACAAGAGGTCTACAAACAACAAGAGGTCTGCAAACAACAAGGGGTCTGCAAACAACAAGGGGTCTGCAAACAACAAGAGGTCTACAAACAACAAGAGGTCTGCAAACAACAAGAGGTCTGCAAACAACAAGAGGTCTACAAACAACAAGAGGTCTGCAAACAACAAGAGGTCTGCAAACAACAAGAGGTCTACAAACAACAAGAGGTCTACAAACAACAAGAGGTCTGCAAACAACAAGAGGTCTGCAAACAACAAGAGGTCTACAAACAACAAGAGGTCTGCAAACAACAAGAGGTCTGCAAACAACAAGAGGTCTACAAACAACAAGAGGTCTACAAACAACAAGAGGTCTGCAAACAACAAGGGGTCTGCAAACAACAAGAGGTCTACAAACAAGAGGTCTACAAACAACAAGAGGTCTACAAACAAGAGGTCTGCAAACAAGAGGTCTACAAACAACAAGAGGTCTACAAACAACAAGAGGTCTGCAGACAACAAGAGGTCTGCAGACAACAAGAGGTCTGCAGACAACAAGAGGTCTGCAGACAACAAGAGGTCTACAAACAACAAGAGGTCTACAAACAAGAGGTCTGCAAACAACAAGAGGTCTACAAACAACAAGAGGTCTGCAAACAACAAGAGGTCTACAAACAACAAGAGGTCTGCAAACAACAAGAGGTCTGCAAACAACAAGAGGTCTGCAAACAACAAGAGGTCTACAAACAACAAGAGGTCTGCAAACAACAAGAGGTCTACAAACAACCAAAGGTCTACAAACAACCAGAGGTCTACAAACAACCAGAGGTCTACAAACAACCAAAGGTCTACACACAACAACAGGTCTACAAACAACCAGAGGTCTGTTATTGTGTCTGTGATGTTAACCAGCAGATGAGCTCATGACCAGCTCGGGGCCCCAGGACATGAGCCTTGGCAGCCGGGCAGCACGGAGGCGCTGCACCCTGAACGTGGGCGGCCGCAGGTTCTCCGTCCCGGTGGAGCTGATGAAGCGCCTCCCTCTCACGAGGCTGAGCCGGCTGTACGGCTGCGTGTCGGAGAGCGAGCTGCTGGAGCTCTGTGACGACTACGACCGCGACAGGAACGAGTTCTTCTTCGACCGGCACTCGGAGGCCTTCGTCTTCATCATGCTGTACGTGCAGCACGGGAAGCTGCGCCTGGTGCCGCACATGTGCGCGCTGTCCTTCTACAACGAGATGCTGTACTGGGGCCTGGAGAGCGCCGACCTGCAGCCGTGCTGCGAGCGCCGCCTGGATGACCGCATGTCTGACTGCTTCGTCCACTTCTTCCCGGAGGAGGGCCGGCGGGGCCCCAAAGAGCCCCGGAGCCGCTGGCTGGAGAGGATCAGGAGGACGTTCGAGGAGCCCACGTCCTCACTCGTAGCGCAACTCCTCGCCTCCGTTTCAATGCTGTTTGTGGTCATCTCCATGGTGATGCTGTGTGCAAGCACCTTACCGGATTGGAAAACCCCCGAGACCCTGGAACAGCACAGGTAGGACCAAGCCGAGACCAGCTGAGAACATAGAGGAACCTTGAGCGTCACATATCAGCACAGGTTACGCTGATTGGTTCTCTATCTTTCTTTGATTGGTCCTCTTCTCTTTCTGATTGGCTCTCTCTCTCTCCTCTTTCTCTGATTGGTCATCCTTCCTGCAGGATCATTGAGGCGGTGTGTATCGGTTGGTTCACGGCAGAGTGCATCATCCGTTTCCTGGTGTCTCTGGATAAATGGGAGTTTGTCCGGCGTCCTCTGAACATCATTGACCTAGTGGCCATCACGCCATATTACATCTCGGAGACCGTGACCGTCCTGACCGGAGAGAACTCCCAGCTTCAGCGGGCCGGCGTCACGCTGCGCGTCCTGCGCGTCATGCGGATCTTCTGGGTGATCAAACTGGCGCGTCACTTCGTGGGCCTGCAGACGCTCGGCCTGACGCTGCGGCGCTGCTATCGCGAGATGGTGATGCTGCTGGTCTTCATCGGCGTGGCCATGGCCATCTTTAGCGCGCTGGCCCAGCTGCTGGAGCACGGCTTGGACCTTGAGGCCGGGAACCAGGATTACGCCAGCATCCCCGCTGCCTGCTGGTGGGTCATCATCTCCATGACCACGGTGGGCTACGGGGACATGTACCCGGTGACGGTGGCCGGCCGCGTGCTGGGCGGCGTCTGCGTGGTCAGCGGTATCGTGCTGCTGGCACTGCCCATCACCTTCATCTACCACAGCTTCCTCCAGTGCTACCACGAGCTGCTAGTGCGCTCGGCCCGCTGCGGCCACAGCCTGTCCAACGAGGTCATCCACTGACCTCAGAGCAACGCGAAGGTCATCAGGGTACTAACAGAGACTTTGTAGACTGGTTACTAACCCATCTGAAGACTCAGGTTACTAACCCATCTGTAGACTGGTTACTAACCCATCTGTAGACTGATTACTAACCCATCTGAAGACTGATTACTAACCCATCTGTAGACTGGTTACTAACCCATCTGTAGACTGATTACTAACCCATCTGAAGACTGATTACTAACCCATCTGTAGACTGGTTACTAACACATCTGTAAACTCAGGTTACTAACCCATCTGTAAACTGGTTACTAACCCATCTGAAGACTTATTACGAAGCCATCTGTAGACTGATTACTAACCCATCTGAAGACTGGTTACTAACCCATCTGAGGACTTAGGTTACTAACCCATCTGAAGACTGGTTATTAACCCATCTGAAGACTGATTATTAACCCGTACGTAGACTAGTTACTAACCCGTAAGTAGACTAGTTGCTAACCCATCTGTAGACTAGTTACTAACCCGTAAGTAGACTAGTTACTAACCCGTCTGTATACTAGTTACTAACCCGTAAGTAGACTAGTTACTAACCCGTCTGTATACTAGTTACTAACCCGTAAGTAGACTAGTTACTAACCTGTCTGTATACTAGTTACTAACCCGTAAGTAGACTAGTTACTAACCCGTAAGTAGACTAGTTACTAACCCGTCTGTATACTAGTTACTAACCCGTCTGTATACTAGTTACTAACCCGTCTGTGTACTAGTTACTAACCCGTAAGTATACTAGTTACTGACCCGTAAGTAGACTACTTACTAACCCGTAAGTAGACTAGTTACTAACCCGTCTGTGTACTAGTTACTAACCTGTAAGTAGACTAGTTACTAACCCGTAAGTAGACTAGTTACTAACCTGTAAGTAGACTAGTTACTAACCCGTAAGTAGACTAGTTACTAACCTGTAAGTAGACTAGTTACTAACCCGTAAGTAGACTAGTTACTAACCCGTAAGTAGACTAGTTACTAACCCGTCTGTATAATAGTTACTAACCTGTAAGTAGAGTAGTTACTAACCCGTAAGTAGACTAGTTACTAACCCGTAAGTAGACTAGTTACTAACCCGTAAGTAGACTAGTTACTAACCCGTCTGTGTACTAGTTACTAACCTGTAAGTAGACTAGTTACTAACCCGTAAGTAGACTAGTTACTAACCTGTAAGTAGACTAGTTACTAACCCGTAAGTAGACTAGTTACTAACCCGTAAGTAGACTAGTTACTAACCCGTAAGTAGACTAGTTACTAACCTGTAAGTAGACTAGTTACTAACCCGTAAGTAGACTAGTTACTAACCCGTAAGTAGACTAGTTACTAACCCGTAAGTAGACTAGTTACTAACCCGTAAGTAGACTAGTTACTAACCCGTCAGCCTTCATGGATTCTTGAACTTTCCTTTGAGGGTAAATTCTGTGGATACTGTCCACTGTTTCCACGGCAACAGCAGAGAGGAAGTTGAAGTGTGAATCATCTCACTTCTTCTTCTGTGGTGAAATACGGCAGCTTTTGAACTCAAGAATCTGTTCAACCTTAACCAGTCACCACTTCATTGTCTCAAAGGATGAGACATATTCATGTATGATAACATGAACATTAATATTGTTTTATATGATAACATGAACATTAATACTGTTTTATATGATAAAATGAACATTAATATTGTATTACATCATAACATGAACATTAATATTGTATTATATGATAACATGAACATTAATAATGTTTTATATGATAACATGAACATTAATATTGTTTTCTATGATAACATGAACATTAATATTGTTTTATATGATAACATAAACATTAATATTGTATTACATCATAACATGAACATTAATATTGTTTTATATGATAACATGAACATTAATCTTGTATTATATGATAACATGAACATTAATATTGTATTACATCATAACATGAACATTAATCTTGTATTATATGATAACATGAACATTAATATTGTTTTATATGATAACATGAACTACAGGCTTATCAGCCAGTGCCATAAAAGACCAAAAAGGGTTATTAATAATCATTTTATTAATCAGTGTCAGGTATATTAGTATTGTCCTTACACTCTGAGATCTTAGTGGTGTCTGATCATATCTGTGTATTACTTTCATATCATTGTATTATGTTCTATTGTTGGAAATAGTTGTGTGAATGCTGATTCAGCACTTCTTTTATAACAGGTAGAATTAATTATTTGTGGGAGAGCTATAATAATAATAATAATGCATAATTCTACTTACTTGTAAACGTGAAAGTGTTGCTATTACATGATTGTATAAAATAAAGTCTTTGAATCTATAATGAAAGTCTCCGCTGCAAAAGCACCGACCCACTGCCTGACCCTGCGGGTGGAGGTCCACAGGTGCATCATAAGGGGGGGCGAT
>NW_027176213.1:37500-55000 GCF_023055335.1 Clinocottus analis | reverse complement strand
TGAACAATACTAGAATACACGTGAACAATACTAGAATACATGTGAACAATACTAGAATACATGTGAACAATACTAGAATACACGTGAACAATACTAGAATACATGTGAACAATACTACACGTGAACAATACTAGAATACACGTGAACAATACTAGAATACACGTGAACAATACTAGAATACACGTGAACAATACTAGAATACACGTGAACAATACTACACGTGAACAATACTAGAATACATGTGAACAATACTAGAATACATGTGAACAATACTACACGTGAACAATACTAGAATACACGTGAACAATACTAGAATACATGTGAACAATACTAGAATACATGTGAACAATACTACACGTGAACAATACTAGAATACATGTGAACAATACTAGAATACATGTGAACAATACTAGAATACATGTGAACAATAGGGAAAGGGTATTAGTTCCTTCACCAGAATACACAGGTAACTGTTGGTCTTTGCTCCACGTGTGGCAGTGATATAATAACAATATTACGTTTTGCATTCACACATTCAGTGTTTCTTCAAGCTAGTTATTTGTAATTGTCTAATAATAAAGTATAACATGTTTACACCTGTTTACATGTTCAAGTTGTGTTCCCCTTAAAGTGACGAGACAAAACTCTGTTTCCGTTCAAAGCAGAGACTGAGAGTTGTTTCCTGTCGGCTCGCCAACTGACAGGAAGTGGTGACTCCTGTCAGTTGGCAAACCAGAAAAGTTTCTCTCAACCTATGTGATCTGATCCGTTATCACACGTGTGTGTTGGGGCATTCAATGTCATGCTTTTTTATTATATGACTAATAATCCACATGTTCAAGGGAGACGAGGGTTCTGGGTAATGGGTGGAGGGAGGGGAGGGTTCTGGGTAATGGGTGGAGGGAGGGGAGGGGTCTGGGTAAAGAGGGTAAGGGGGGTCTGGGTAATGGGTGGAGGGAGGGGGGGGGGGTCTGGGTAAAGAGGGTAAGGGGGGTCTGGGTAATGGGTGGAGGGAGGGGAGGGGTCTGGGTTAAGGGGGTAAGGGGGGTCTGGGTAATGGGTGGAGGGAGGGGGGGGTCTGGGTAAAGGGGGTAAGGGGGGTCTGGGTAATGGGTGGAGGGGCCTCAGGTTAAAAAGGGTTGAGAACCTCTGTTCTAAATGCTTGTTTGCTGTTTGTTATTGGGTCTGTCTATATGCTGGACTGTCTAAATTCTGGTCTCTGTTGGATCGGGCTAATCCCTGGTGTGTCTTTGCCTTCCAGCTGGCTGGAGTTGCCTTCATTGCAGTTGGTTTCTGGGCGTGGAGTGAAAAGGTTTTAATATCAAGCAACCCGAATGTTTCTCTTGATTCATTTACAAACACTAGAGTTCAGTCAGACGTCTCGTTCTGGTCTGGATCTGAACCGCTTTCCTTTCCCCTGAACTTGTGCCTGGTGGATTACAGGGAGTCCTGTTGGATCTAACCCAGGTGACCCGGCTGCATGGTTTCGACCCAGTTTGGTTGGTCCTGGTGGTCGGCGGAGTCACCTTCATCCTGGGCTTCGCCGGCTGTGTGGGAGCTCTGAGAGAAAACATCTGTCTGCTGAAGTTTGTGCGTTAGAAACATCTGTCTGCTGAAGTTTAAATGTTAGAAACATCTGTCTGCTGAAGTTTAAATGTTAGAAACATCTGTCTGCTGAAGTTTGTACGTTAGAAACATCTGTCTGCTGAAGTTTGTACGTTAGAAACATCTGTCTGCTGAAGTTTAAATGTTAGAAACATCTGTCTGCTGAAATTTGTACGTTAGAAACATCTGTCTGCTGAAGTTTAAATGTTAGAAACATCTGTCTGCTGAAGTTTAAATGTTAGAAACATCTGTCTGCTGAAGTTTAAATGTTAGAAACATCTGTCTGCTGAAGTTTGTACGTTAGAAACATCTGTCTGCTGAAGTTTAAATGTTAGAAACATCTGTCTGCTGAAGTTTAAATGTTAGAAACATCTGTCTGCTGAAGTTTAAATGTTAGAAACATCTGTCTGCTGAAGTTTGTACGTTAGAAACATCTGTCTGTTGAAGTTTAAATGTTAGAAACATCTGTCTGCTGAAGTTTAAATGTTAAAAACATCTGTCTGCTGAAGTTTAAATGTTAGAAACATCTGTCTGCTGAAGTTTAAATGTTAGAAACATCTGTCTGCTGAAGTTTGTACGTTAGAAACATCTGTCTGCTGAAGTTTAAACGTTAGAAACATCTGTCTGCTGAAGTTTAAATGTTAGAAACATCTGTCTGCTGAAGTTTGTACGTTAGAAACATCTGTCTGCTGAAGTTTAAACGTTAGAAACATCTGTCTGCTGAAGTTTAAATGTTAGAAACATCTGTCTGCTGAAGTTTAAATGTTAGAAACATCTGTCTGCTGAAGTTTGTACGTTAGAAACATCTGTCTGCTGAAGTTTAAACGTTAGAAACATCTGTCTGCTGAAGTTTAAATGTTAGAAACATCTGTCTGCTGAAGTTTAAAAGTTCAAAATGTCCGCCTGCTGACGTCCGTGTTCCCCTCAGTTCTCCGGGGTGATCGGCTTCATCTTCGTGCTGGAGCTCGCTGCCGCCGTGCTCGCCGTGGTGTTCCAGAGTCAGGTCAGAGAGTGGATCAATGACTTCTTCTTGTCGAGCGTCAGAGGGTACCGAGACGACATCGACCTGCAGAACCTCATCGACTCTCTGCAGAGGATGGTAAGCTCTCGCTGAGGTTACCCTCTGCGGTTCTTCAACAGAACCACTGCTGTGGAGCTCAGGATCCTTTAGTTAACCCTCTGTGGTCCGGTTCTTCAACAGAACCACTGCTGTGGAGCTCAGGATCCTTTAGTTAACCCTCTGTGGTCCAGTTCTTCAACAGAACCACTGCTGTGGTGCTCAGGATCCTTTAGTTAACCCTTTATTGTCCGGTTCTTCAACAGAACCACTGCTGTGGAGCTCAGGATCCTTTAGTTAACCCTCTGTGGTCCGGTTCTTCAACAGAACCACTGCTGTGGAGCTCAGGATCCTTTAGTTAACCCTCTGTGGTCCGGTTCTTCAACAGAACCACTGCTGTGGAGCTCAGGATCCTTTAGTTAACCCTCTGTGGTCCAGTTCTTCAACAGAACCACTGCTGTGGAGCTCAGGATCCTTTAGTTAACCCTCTGTGGTCCAGTTCTTCAACAGAACCACTGCTGTGGAGCTCAGGATCCTTTAGTTAACCCTCTGTGGTCCAGTTCTTCAACAGAACCACTGCTGCGGAGCTCAGGATCCTTTAGTTAACCCTTTATTTTCCGGTTCTTCAACAGAACCACTGCTGTGGTGCTCAGGATCCTTTAGTTAACCCTTTATTGTCCGGTTCTTCAACAGAACCACTGCTGTGGTGCTCAGGATCCTTTAGTTAACCCTTTATTGTCCGGTTCTTCAACAGAACCACTGCTGTGGAGCTCAGGATCCTAACGACTGGGATCTAAACGTCTATTTTAGCTGCAACGGAACTCATCTCAGCAGAGAGAAGTGTGGCGTTCCTTTTTCCTGCTGCATCACTGATCCTGCTGTGAGTTCATCACTGATCAATATATATATATACATTGATCAGTGTTTAAAGGTTATATATATATATATATATATATATATATATATATATATATATATATACATATATATATATATATATATATATATATATATATATATATACATATATATATATATATATATATATATATATATATATACATATATATATATATATATATATATATATATATATATATATATATATATATATAACCTTTAAACCTGGTTCAGTCTCAGGGAAGTGACGGTTGTTTGTTTCAGGACTCGGTGCTCAACACTCAGTGTGGATACGACGTGAGAAAACCAAAGGTGAGGTCACTTCCTGTTCTTTAAATGTTGCTTCCTGTTTGGGCAGGTGAGGCCAGCATGTTGGTGTGGGCTCCACACGGGGCCGGGGGTTAGAACCCTGAGAGGGCTTCAACAGGAGCCAGAACTATTGTGTTCTACTGGGTTCTGCATTCATAAGAAAAACTCTGTGTCCGGCGAGCAACCAAAACACGGTGTGTCTGTAAGGTTCTGCGGTTCTGCACAGATGGAGTGGACGGACCACATCTACACCAAAGGCTGCATCGCTGCGCTGGAGGACTGGTTGCCGGGAAACCTCTACACCGTGGCCATCGTCTTCATCGTCATCTCCCTGCTGCAGGTGAGCACTCTGCTTTGTTCCGTTGTCTCGGTCTGGTCCTCCTGCATCAGAGTTCTGTACCTCACCTGTGTGTCTACCTGTGGTCAGATGGTGGGGATCTACCTGGCCAGGACTCTGATCTCGGACATCCAGAAGGTCAATTTCAGCTACTGAAGCCACACCCACAAGGACGAGGCCTTCGCCAGGTGGACCTGGTTCCTTCAAATGTGCCTTCTTCTTCTTCTTCTTCTTCTTCTTCTTCTTCTTCTTCTTCTTCTTCTTCTTCTTCTTCAGGCTGCACCTGCCTTTACTTCCTGTCACCAGTCAGGTGACAGGAAGTCGATCTATAGATTGCGACTGAAGTCAGGGGGTGCATCCCAAGTCTCTAAATTGTCATTTCCTCGCTCCTCGCTCCTCGACTGAACAGGAAGTGGTTGTGCGCCGCCATATTGAAGGCCGTCCCAAAGCTCTTATTCAGCTCAGAGGAGCGAGGAGGGAAATCGGAGGAGTCATGATCGAGGAGCCCCGAGAGCAGACAGGAAGTGTTTTAACGCTGGACACGCCCCCTCACTGCTCCTCTGTTATCTGATTGGACGCTGCAGCTGAGCGGACTGATCGCTGGAGTTTCATAGCAGAGTGAAGACGATCACAGAATAAACGTTATATATTTTAGTGTTTTCTTATTCACCGTCTGGTTAAAATATGTGTTAAGTCTGAACAACAAAAGGACTACAAACTATTGTCTTAAAAGATTTGATCTGTTGTTTCCCTCAATAACTTTTATTATGCATGTAATTAAAATCAGAGCTGGAGAGAGGAAACACGTTTTACAACATGTATGCTTATTTTATAATGTCACAATTAGAATTTCAAAACATACCGACGTAAATAATTAATAAATAAGACGTGTTTTGCTGGTATTCGATCCTGCGTATAAGCAAGACCCTGAACACAACACAGTGTATAAATACTCAATGCAGTTTAACAGGTAACAGACGACAGAGAAAACATCTCCACCATGACACTGATGATAGCTGTGTCTTATTTATATAAGTTGTAGTTTAAAACCATTAAATCAACTGAAAACAAATAATCATTTTTATCAATATTTTAATTTTTATTAGGATGTTGGCTAAACCAGACCAGAAAACAACTCAGCCGACTGACAGCTGATCACAGCTGATCACACAACTGTGATCAGCTGTGTGATCAGCTGTGTGATCAGCTGTGATCAGCTGTGATCAGCTGTGATCAGCTGTGATCAGCTGTGATCAGCTGTGATCAGCTGTGATCAGCTGTGATCAGCTGTCAGTCTTCAGAAACGTCGCTTCACGTGAGGCGTCAGAGGAAAGGACGTCTCATGTCTGTTAAAACATGTTTCCTCGCGTCTTCTCTCCTCGCTTGGTTTCCTTGCGTCCCTGGTGGGCGGGACAAAGACGCAAGGAAAGGACACAAGTGAGGGAAACGGGGATGCAGCTTAGAGACTTGGGATGCAGCCCCGGTCTCCTTTTTGAATGAACTGTCTTTGATGTTGTGTCTCTGACTGCACCAGACTGCCTTCACCTTCCTGCCATTCGACAATCTGTTCAGTGCCTCCTTCATCCTCATCATCCTCATCTTCAGGTTGACACCTTCATCATCATCATCATCATCATCTTTAGGTTGAACTCATGTCTTCTTTTGTGGGTCCTGTTATTCACTGGAGAAGAAGACAAACCTCACTGACAGGTGTCTTTTGGAGGCGGGGCCACCGGCTCCAGCTCTCCCATTGGACAGCTGGAGGTTTGGACCAAAGAGGAAGAACAGCTGTTATCAAGCATAACTCAATGAGGGTTCTCCGTGGCGAATGCAGAAGGTTCTCGGTTCTGCTCTCGTTCTATTTCCACAGTTCAGACGGTCGCATACTGAACGCAGCCTGAAACCACAGAAGAAGAACCTGAGTTCACCTGAAGGTCATGTGACCATGTGTTTGATTGAATATGTTGACTTTTTGGATTCTGGAGCTTTGAGTGACTGTTTTTGTCTAAATGTTTGTGTGAATATCCTTTTTGAGATGTTTGAGCCAATTAGAACAAAGTGAAAGTGATGAATCCTTTGAATGTTCTGCTTTCACTAATTTCCTGTTCATTAGTTTGATGATTTAATTGTAGTTTTTATGTTTGACTTTTATTTTGATAGGATATCTTTTTGATATGTATATATAAAAGTGCATTTGTTTAATGTCTTTTTATACTTATAATAAAAATGAAATTTGGTTTGATGGTTTCACTGTTAATGGAGGTTTTGACCCGATGGAGGTTTTGACCCGATGGAGGTTTTGACCCGATGGAGGTTTTGACCCGATGGAGGTTGACCGAGGATGCGTCCTCGGTCATGTGACCTCTCTGAGCCACAGGCCAGATGTGTCCTCAGACATAATGTTACTTTATTTACATTATATTGCTTTATTAACATAATGTCACTCTATTAACATAATATTACTTTGTTAACATAATATTGCTTTATTAACATTGCTTTATTAACATGGTGTTACTTTATTAACATAATAATTGATTAACATATTAGCTTATTGACATAATGTTGATTTATTAACATAATGTTACTTTATTAACATAATATTGCTTTATTAACATATTAATGTATGAACATAACACTGCTTTATTAAGATATTGTTGCTTTATTAACATTAATTTATTAACATGACATTGCTTTATTAACATGTTAATTTATTAACATAATGTTACTTTATTAACATAATATTGCTTTATTAACATATTAATGTATGAACATAACACTGCTTTATTAAGATATTGTTGCTTTATTAACATTAATTTATTAACATGACATTGCTTTATTAACATGTTAATTTATTAACATAATGTTACTTTATAAACATAATTTTACTTTATTAACATAATAACCTGATTCATATATTGCTTTATTAACTTTATTTATTCCCCCCTCTCGTTTCCTCCTCCCTTCAACTCTCGCTCTCGTTTCCCCTCTAACGTTTCCTTTCACTCGTTTCCTCCTCCCTTCATTCCTCCCTCTCGTTTCCTCCCTCTCGTTTCCTCCTCCCTTCAACTCTCCCTCTCGATTCCTCCTCCCTTCAACTCTCCCTCTCGTTTCCTTTCACTCGTTTCCTCCTTCCTTCATTCCTCCCTCTCCGGGAAGCGCGCTCCCGCGGAGGCGGAGTCGGAAGCGCGCGCACATCGGTCGTTGCTCCGCTTCCTCTCTCCGTGTCTCGGTCGGGTTCTTCGTGTTGTTTCAGGCCGCAGGAACGCGGCGGTCTTCGGCCTCACGGACGGACGGACGGACCCGGCGGGTATAAACTCGGCTCGGCTCGGCTCGGCTCGGCTTTACTCGGCTCTGAGGAGAAGAAACCCGGACGGAGGCCCGCAGCGTGCGCTCAGCCTCCCCGAGGCCTGCGACCCGGACTCCTACTTTTCTCCCGGAAAATGGACGGATTCACCGGCGGCAGTTTAGGTGAGTCCCCGCCGCCGCGTGGCCCCGAGACCACCGGGGAGCGCGGGGGCACGACGAGACCTGCACACGTGTCACCGCTGTATTTACCAAGAAGCCTCTGCACCGCCCCTCCGGCTCCTGCAGGCCCACAAAACCAGCAGCTCCTCCTGAAGATAGAGACCTGAGGAGATAGAGACCTGCGGAGATAGAGACCTGCGGAGATAGAGACCTGCGGACATAGAGACCTGCGGAGATAGAGACCTGCGGAGATAGAGACCTGAGGAGATAGAGACCTGCGGAGATAGAGACCTGAGGAGATAGAGACCTGAGGAGATAGAGACCTGCGGAGATAGAGACCTGCGGAGATAGAGACCTGCGGAGATAGAGACCTGCGGAGATAGAGACCTGCGGAGATAGAGACCTGAGGAGATAGAGACCTGCAGACATAGAGACCTGCGGAGATAGAGACCTGATGAGATAGAGACCTGCGGAGATAGAGACCTGCGGAGATAGAGACCTGCGGACATAGAGACCTGCGGAGATAGAGACCTGAGGAGATAGAGACCTGCGGAGATAGAGACCTGCGGAGATAGAGACCTGCGGAGATAGAGACCTGCGGAGATAGAGACCTGCAGACATAGAGACCTGCGGAGATAGAGACCTGCAGACATAGAGACCTGCGGAGATAGAGACCTGAGGAGATAGAGACCTGCGGACATAGAGACCTGCGGACATAGAGACCTGCGGACATAGAGACCTGCGGAGATAGAGACCGGCGGAGATAGAGACCTGCGGAGATAGAGACCTGTCGTCCCGTATTGTTCCTGTCCCGTATTGTTCCTGTCCCGTATTGTTCCTGTTGTCCCGTGTTGTTCCCGTTTTCCAGTGTTGTTCCCGTTGTCCCGTATTGTTCCTGTTGTCCCGTGTTGTTCCTGTTGTCCCGTGTTGTTCCCGTTTTCCCGTGTTGTTCCCGTTGTCCCGTGTTGTTCCGTGCTGTTCCTGTTGTTCCTGTTGTCCCGTGTTGTTCCTGTTGTCCCGTGCTGTTCCTGTTGTCCCGTGCTGTTCCTGTTGTTCCTGTTGTCCCGTGTTGTTCCTGTTGTCCCGTGTTATTCCTGTTGTCCCGTGTTGTTCCTGTTGTCCCGTGTTGTTCCTGTTGTCCCGTGTTGTTCCTGTTGTCCCGTGCTGTTCCTGTTGTTCCTGTTGTCCCCGTTGTCCCGTGCTGTTCCTGTTGTCCCGTGTTGTTCCTGTTGTCCCGTGCTGTTCCTGTTGTCCCGTGTTGTTCCTGTTGTCCCGTGTTGTTCCTGTTGTTCCTGTTGTCCCGTGTTGTTCCTGTTGTTCCTGTTGTTCCTGTTGTCCCGTGTTGTTCCTGTTGTCCCGTGCTGTTCCTGTTGTTCCTGTTGTTCCTGTTGTCCCGTGTTGTTCCTGTTGTCCCGTGCTGTTCCTGTTGTTCCTGTTGTTCCTGTTGTTCCTGTTGTCCCGTGTTGTTCCTGTTGTCCCGTGCTGTTCCTGTTGTTCCTGTTGTTCCTGTTGTCCCGTGTTGTTCCTGTTGTCCCGTGTTGTTCCTGTTGTCCCGTGCTGTTCCTGTTGTCCCGTGTTGTTCCTGTTGTCCCGTGTTGTTCCTGTTGTCCCGTGCTGTTCCTGTTGTTCCTGTTGTCCCGTGTTGTTCCTGTTGTCCCGTGTTGTTCCTGTTGTCCCGTGCTGTTCCTGTTGTCCCGTGCTGTTCCTGTTGTTCCTGTTGTCCCGTGTTGTTCCTGTTGTCCCGTGTTGTTCCCGTTTTCCCGTGTTGTTCCTGTTGTCCCGTGTTGTTCCTGTTGTCCCGTGTTGTTCCTGTTGTCCCGTGCTGTTCCTGTTGTCCCGTGCTGTTCCTGTTGTCCCGTGCTGTTCCTGTTGTTCCTGTTGTTCCTGTTGTCCCGTGTTGTTCCTGTTGTCCCGTGTTGTTCCTGTTGTCCCGTGCTGTTCCTGTTGTCCCGTGCTGTTCCTGTTGTCCCGTGCTGTTCCTGTTGTTCCTGTTGTCCCGTGTTGTTCCTGTTGTCCCGTGTTGTTCCCGTTTTCCCGTGTTGTTCCCGTTGTCCCGTGTTGTTCCTGTTGTCCCGTGTTGTTCCTGTTGTCCCGTGCTGTTCCTGTTGTCCCGTGCTGTTCCTGTTGTCCCGTGCTGTTCCTGTTGTCCCGTGCTGTTCCTGTTGTTCCGTGTTGTTCCCGTTGTCCCGTGTTGTTCCTGTTGTCCCGTGTTGTTCCTGTTGTCCCGTGCTGTTCCTGTTGTTCCTGTTGTTCGTGTTGTTCCTGTTGTCCCGTGTTGTTCCTGTTGTCCCGTGCTGTTCCTGTTGTTCCTGTTGTCCCGTGTTGTTCCTGTTGTCCCGTGCTGTTCCTGTTGTTCCTGTTGTTCGTGTTGTTCCTGTTGTCCCGTGCTGTTCCTGTTGTCCCGTGCTGTTCCTGTTGTCTCTTCAGACCCGTGTCTCTGTCCCCTCCCAGATGACAGCATGTCAGGAAGTGTCTCTGACGTCAACGACCGGCTCTCGGCTCTGGAGCTTCGTGTCCAGCAGCAGGAGGACGAGCTGACGGTCATGAAAGCCGCTTTGGCCGACGTCCTCCGCCGCCTCGCGGCGTCCGAGGCCGCCGCCGCCTCCTCCAAGAAACACGGAGGGAAGGGTGAGTTCCTGGTTGTGCTCGTCTTCCGCTGGAAAGTCTCCTTTATTTGCTGTTGTCGGTATAGAATAGTCGGTACGACCGGCGTGACATTCAGTCTCCTCCTCCGTCAGGCGGTGCCGCGCTGCGTGAAGCCTACTCCATGTCCTGCATCGCTAACGGAGGAACCTCTGTGCGGAAAAGAGACTCCACCTCCGTCACCAGGAAGGAGACGATGGCGTCAGCCGCCAAGAGGTAAAAGTCCAGACTAACACTAAGCTCGCGCTGTGCTCGGCGGAGCGCAGGACCTCGTGGTGTCTCCAGTGAGATATTTTTATTGGCGTCTTCGTGTGAGATGTCCTTCGCCCCGGGATGTTTGTATTCTTCTGGTTTTGTGCCAGTTGCACGGAAGCGACATCGACACGTTGGTAATTCTTCGGGCGATGGCGACCGTCTTCACACATCAATCGACAGTACACAGACGGTACTTTGGTCTCACTGATCTGGATGTTTGCGTCACATACAGCTCCTCTGGGTCAAGATCATTCAGGTTCTAACTGTTCTGTTCATTGTCACAGATTTCTTCTTTTCAGCTCTTTGATTTCAACCTCCAGACGGTCGGCAGACCAGATCTGATTGACCTGATCAGTGTGATTGGTGAATGAGTCTACTGTGTATTGAGGACATATGTCCAGTGCTCCAGTCTCAACCTGGGCACAGTTTTATTGGCTTGAATCACTGTTTGAGTAGCATATAGTTCAATGTGTGCCATGATGTCTGAACTGTTTAAGAGCTTTTGGGTTCAGGATTGTTGGGGTACAAAGTTCTAACCATGAGTGAGAAGTAGTTCATGAGCTGAACACTTCCACAGGATGGGAATGATTGCTATGCCGTATGAAAGTGTATCACAAAACCCTCATTTACTGGGATGATTAAGTTGAACACAGTAGAAACACACAAGAACCAATAGAAATACACTAGAACCAATAGAAACACAGCAGAACCAGTAGAAACACACTAGAAGAAATAGAAACACACTAGAACCAATAGAAATACACTAAAACCAATAGAAACACAGCAGAACCAATAGAAACACACTAGAACCAGTAGTTTGTGGACTCACGGTCCTGGTTCTGTCCACAGTGGAACGGACAGGAAGAAGGAGCTCAGCAGCCAGAGGGCTCAGATGGAGGAGATCCAGGAACGCGAGGAGCCTCCTCACCCAAAGGACCTGTCCTCCCCCTCCTCCCCCCACCCTCCCCCGACCCCCCAGCAGCAGAGACCAGCCCAGTCTGCTGACAGCAGTAAAGGCCATGTTGCTGCCAAAAGGTTCACTTTGTTGTTACCTCACTTCCTGCTGACGCTGCTTTGACTTCACTTAACTCTCTTTTGGCCTTCTGGAGTCTCCTGAGGCCTTCTGGAGTCTCCTTATTTATTTTATTTGACCTTTATATCTTGGAGTCTCCCGAGGCCCCTGAAGGTACCCTGGACCCTGGAGCCTCTCCATACTCTCTGCTGGTAGACTGCTCAACCTGGGCTGTGTGTTTTAACTACTAACATTTCCTTCTTCAAGCTTCCTGGTCGTGCCTGGCTGCTCGTAACTCTTTGGTAGAAAGCTTTTATCAAAACCACTAACCTTCTCCTGCTCCCAGCTTCGCCTGAGGACCTTCTTCTCTTCTTTGTCCCCCTCCTCTTGCTCCTCCTCCAGCAGGCCTCCTGCAGCCTGGCTTGAGTTTCTGATGGTCACCAGCTCACTAACCTCTTCCTGGGTTGTGTTTTATGTCTGTGGAGGATTGTTCGCCATCTTACCTGGGTTTGGTTTAATATGGCTTCTGAAGACCAGCTACTCTAATATCAGCTGGTCATGTGTTCACCGCATGTAACCAACCAAGAGGTCACGTGTTCACATCTCGCCAAACAAGAGGTCATGTATTCACATCTTACTAACGGAGAGGTCACGTGTTCACATCTCACTACCCGAGAGGTCACGTGTTCACATCTCACTACCCGAGAGGTCACGTGTTCACATCTCACTACCCGAGAGGTCACGTGTTCACATCTCACTACCCGAGAGGTCACGTGTTCACATCTCACTACCCGAGAGGTCACGTGTTCACATCTCACTACCCGAGAGGTCACGTGTTCACATCTCACTACCCGAGAGGTCACGTGTTCACATCTCACTACCCGAGAGGTCACGTGTTCACATCTCACTACCCGAGAGGTCACGTGTTCACATCTCGCCAAACAAGAGGTCATGTATTCACATCTTACTAACGGAGAGGTCACGTGTTCACATCTCACTACCCGAGAGGTCACGTGTTCTTCGTACGTCAACATCGACACAATTCTCATAATGCTTAAAAACAGCCCTTTCTCTGCATTAATGTGTTAAAGTTAATGTTCTTAAAGTTAAAATAATAATAAATTAACTTTATCAACTACAACAAGTCCTCAATTACAGTTACCTTGGCTCTTCATCTTCTCTTTGTCATCAAAACCCGCCATGCTGGTTGAACAGGAACGGCAAAACAGGAAGTGACTAAATTAGTAGATGATGAATTCAATTATATTATTACAATCTTATTTCAATATTAGTAGAATACAAAAGACAGCTCTGATATCTTAAGTTAAGTCCAAAATAAAACTGAGTTTAAACATGAAATTATCTTCATCATTGAAAGCGTGATTTCTTCTTTTGGACTTTAATAATAATTTCCATAAATAAGTCTCTATGTAATTGTTCTAAAAGTAACACATTTACACAGACCATGTGTGAACTGGACCCATGAAAGATGGCCGCCTTACCTGGTGTGATTATTACATTATTATTAATTTCATGACATCATGCTTCAAATATGCATTACGCTAATGTGGAGAAAGATCCAGATGAAGCGCAGTGACTTCCTCCTCTTCCTCCCGATGAACAACTGTGATGCTGACTGTGTGTGTGTCCCTGTGTGTGCTTCAGGGGCCCCAGTGTGAAGCGGTCCTCGGGTATGGAGCGCTCGCAGAGCAGCAACTGGGACTCTTCAGAGGAAAACAGGAACAAACTGGTGAAAGCTGCTTCCACCTCCAAGCTGCTCGCCAAGGTGGTCAAGAACTCTGACAGGTACAAGTACCACTGAATACCACTGAATTTTTCACAAATACACTACATGCACTTAGGTTTTTGTCTCTTTGTACTGTGCAGCAGCTCCTTCATGTGCTCATCTGCTCCTTCAGGCCTCTTTATGGCTTCTTCCTGGTTAACAGCAGGTTTTATCACCTCTCTTCCTCTCTGGAAGAGCAGCCTGTTAGAATTCATGAAGAGCCTTCTGGAGACCGAGACGTGTGATTGGTCACAGGGTCATGTGTCCATGAACATGTGCTGTGATTGGTCAGTGAAGCTAGGATCTCACCTCAAAGCTAGAACCTCAGGACTTAGTGATGACCTCTTTCCCACAGAGGTCATGTGAGTGAAATGATGATTATGTTACTGTTTCATACATTTACAGTAGTTAATCATAAACTAGCCACAGCGCTGTAGTTGCTGCTGCACCTGGGGCTGCTGGTGCTGCTGCACCTGGGGCTGCTGGTGCTGCTGCACCTGGGGCTGCTGGTGCTGCTGCACCTGGGGCTGCTGGTGCTGCACATGGGGCTGCTGGTCTCGCGGTCTCTCCCCGCGTAAAGGTGCTGCAATGTCTTGTCTGTGCACTGGGCGCGGTTTCAGTGCCGCGGTTTTGTTGGATTGTTTTGTTACAACTAAATGTGACTGGTTGTTGATTTGGACAACATGCGTTGTTGTTAAGTCGGTCGGCCGTGATGACACTTGTGACGGCGATGTGAACTCGCTTCATATGTTTTCATGTGCAGAGACGCCTCTGTGCTGCGTTATTGTGCGTTGCTCGGCGAGGGAGTCCGCTGGTGGTTGAAGTGGCTTCGTGGTTCATTCCAAGCGTGTTGCTATTTTCTCGCCTTTAGTGTGTATGTATGTATGTATCTAATGGTTTTGCTGTTTATATGTATTGAAGCTTTAATCTGAATCACAAACTTGTTTTTCCTTCTGTCTGGTTTCAGACACAAAGAGCCGGTGATCAATCAAGGTAATACTTATTATTATTATCATTATTGTTATTATTATTGTTATTACATTATTCTTATCATTATTACTTTTATTATAATTACATTCTTCCTCATCATCATCATGTGCAACTGCTTGCAGGTTTTTCGATCAATAATACTACTAGTATCTCTTTGCTGGTGTATCAATACTTCTACTCATATTGATACTAGTATATCTTTGCTGGTGTATCAATACTTCTACTCTTATTGATACTAGTATATCTTTGCTGGTGTATCAATACTTCTACTCTTATTGATACTAGTATATCTTTGCTGGTGTATCAATACTTCTACTCTTATTGATACTAGTATATCTTTGCTGGTGTATCAATACTTCTACTCATATTGATACTAGTATATCTTTGCTGGTGTATCAATACTTCTACTCTTATTGATACTAGTATATCTTTGCTGGTGTATCAATACTTCTACTCTTATTGATACTAGTATATCTTTGCTGGTGTATCAATACTTCTACTCATATTGATACTAGTATATCTTTGCTGGTGTATCAATACTTCTACTCTTATTGATACTAGTATATCTTTGCTGGTGTATCAATACTTCTACTCTTATTGATACTAGTATATCTTTGCTGGTGTATCAATACTTCTACTCTTATTGATACTAGTATATCTTTGCTGGTGTATCAATACTTCTACTCTTATTGATACTAGTATATCTTTGCTGGTGTATCAATACTTCTACTCTTATTGATACTAGTATATCTTTGCTGGTGTATCAATACTTCTACTCTTATTGATACCAGTATATCTTTGCTGGTGTATCAATACTTCTACTGATAGTAAAGCTGCTCGATCAGCTGACTGGACCCCAGAGAACATCACAGGAGCTGAAGTTCAGAGTTCACAGCTGCTCCTGGAGAACAATGAGGTCATTGTTATTGGTGGAGACCATGTCACATGACCCAGCGGAAGGCTTCCTGGGTCGCTGGTGGACAGGAGGCTCCGTGTGTCTCGTGCTCTCTGCTCCTCGTGTCTTTGTTTTCTTTGTGTTGTTGTTTATATTGTTGTTTGTGTTGTTGTTGAGTGACAATGTCTTTGTCTCAAACCAGCCAAAATGTCAACACGAGAGAAAAACAGCCAAGCTGGTAAGTCTTGCCGAGTCATCAGAGCTAACACGCTGACATGCTAACGGCAGCTTCCTGTTTCTGCTCTGGGCCAATCCCGTCTGTCCGTCTGACCCTGAATTCCCTGACTCGTCCAAAACAAAATCACCTGTCTCTTCCCCCTGTTCACCTCTCCTTCACCTGTTCACCTCTCCTTCACCTGTTCACCTCTCCTTCACCTGTTCACCTCTCCTTCACCTGTTCACCTCTCCTTCACCTGTTCACCTCTCCTTCACCTGTTCACCTCTCCTTCACCTGTTCACCTCTCCTTCACCTGTTCACCTCTCCTTCACCTGTTCACCTCTCCTTCACCTGTTCACCTCTCCTTCACCTGTTCACCTCTCTTCCCCCTGTTAACCTCTCCTTCACCTGTTCACCTCTCCTTCACCTGTTCACCTCTCCTTCACCTGTACCCTAACCTGTTTTGTTTAAACGTTGTGCAGATTTCTTTGGATTGATGAATCAAAGTGTGATTTAATCTCCTCACATGTCTTTTATGATCAATGTATCGTGCTCTGATCAGGAAAATATAGATATTGTGTCCAGAGAAGAAGTTAAAAATGTTTGAAAGATACAGTAGTTTTTAGTATTGCTCTTACACTAACCTAATCCTCTAACCCTAACCCGACCTCAAAGAGACAGAAAACAACCTCAAAGAGACAGAAAACAACCTCAAAGAGACAGAAAACAACCTCAAAGAGACAGAAAACAACCTCAAAGATATAACGACGACCACAAAGAGAGGCCACAGGGACATGATATGACCGTAAAGAGACAGAACGCGACCATATTGTTTCTAGTTATTGTGTATCTCTTCCAGTCTTGTTTTAGTTATTGTGTATCTCTTCCAGTCTTGTTTTAGTTATTGTGTATCTCTTTCAGTCTTGTTTCTAGTTATTGTGTATCTCTTTCAGTCTTGTTTTAGTTATTGTGTATCTCTTTCAGTCTTGTTTCTAGTTATTGTGTATCTCTTTCAGTCTTGTTTTAGTTATTGTGTATCTCTTTCAGTCTTGTTTTAGTTATTGTGTATCTCTTTCAGTCTTGTTTTAGTTATTGTGTATCTCTTTCAGTCTTGTTTTAGTTATTGTGTATCTCTTTCAGTCTTGTTTTAGTTATTGTGTATCTCTTTCAGTCTTGTTTCTAGTTATTGTGTATCTCTTCCAGTCTTGTTTCTAGTTATTGTGTATCTCTTTCAGTCTTGTTTTAGTTATTGTGTATCTCTTTCAGTCTTGTTTTAGTTATAGTGTATCTCTTTCAGTCTTGTTTCTAGTTATTGTGTATCTCTTTCAGTCTTGTTTCTAGTTATTGTGTATCTCTTCCAGTCTTGTTTCTAGTTATTGTGTATCTCTTTCAGTCTTGTTTTAGTTATTGTGTATCTCTTTCAGTCTTGTTTTAGTTATAGTGTATCTCTTTCAGTCTTGTTTCTAGTTATTGTGTATCTCTTCCAGTCTTGGGCTGGTTGTGTCATAATCTCTCCATGATATCAGTCAATTTGTCATTATTAGTTCTTAACCTGTCATATCTCTTTATCAGCCACAGAAGTCGGGTATAACTTGTAAATTCACTCCATAGCGTTTTAAATCAGCAGCATTATTCTTATGCTTTGGTTATACTTTTCTTTCCACATTGAATCTTTCTTCTCCAACATGTTTGTTTCTTTGTGTTTCTGTCTGCCGCTCAGAGGGGAACCACATCAAGATGTTCATGCGTGGTCGACCGATCACCATGTTCATCCCTTCAGATGTGGAGAACTACGAAGACGTGAGGACAGAGCTTCCTTCAGAAAGACTCAAGTTGGAATGGGTGTATCCTTCAGCCAGCAGCATGGATATGAGTAAACTTAAGAATATTTATAATGATTAATGTCAGCGAAAGTTACAAATACAAATGTGCGTTTGTAGTTAAAAGCTAAACAGAGTTTTTATGGGAAGTTTAAACTCCTTCAGTAGAACCATTTTTAAATCTCCAGCAGTAACCCTTCAGTAGATCA
>NW_027176213.1:15000-17500 GCF_023055335.1 Clinocottus analis | reverse complement strand
GAGGGTTCAGATGGCACAGACATCAATGCTCTGATCAGATCTCACAGCAGGAAAGTGATCGCTCTGGCTGACGACTTCTGTAAAGTTCACCTGTTTGCCTACCCATGCTCCACCCCCAAGGTGAGATACACACCTTTCTAACACACTTCATTGAATTCATGAAGTCTTATACACTGCCTGGCCAAAAACAAAGTGTCCACCTGGGTGTAACTCCTCCTGTACTAGCTTGTGGGGGCATCGCTGTTATCTGGGGTTGAAGAAGCTTTGCAGCGTCAGACTCATCAACACAAGATCTGTGAGGAATTAATGAACACTGGATGGAAATACATCTTGAGACGTTGCAGAAGCTCATGAAGCAAAGCCACAGTGAATGCTGCTGTAATCAAAGCGTGTGACCTTTTGTTTGGTGGCGACTTTCTTTTTGGCCGGGCAGTGTGTTTAGAGAGTCCAATAAGATGGAATCCTTCAATGTTCCTTCCAACATGATTAGTGTACTGGTTTTCATTTATACTGGGCTGTGGTTATACTGGTTTCAGTTTAGGTTACTTCAAACCTAAATACATCACTCTGTTTTTTACTACTCCAAAGAACATTGAATAACAGAAAACTGATCAGTGTTTGTGCTTCTCCAGGCCCCCAGCCATAAGTACAGCGCACACAGCAGTCATGTGACCAACGTCAGTTTCCTGTATAACGACAGTCACCTGATCTCGACTGGAGGGAAGGACACCAGCATCATGCAGTGGCGTTTGGTGGAAAAGACTTCGCTCTCTCTCGCCGACGGCCTTCTATCTAACTCCACCCCCCATCGGGTGGAGTCCGTCTTTTCCCTCCCTCCTCCCGCAGTAGCCGCGCCCACACAGGACCGCGTCCTTCCTCCGACAGCCAATGGAACCCAAGAACCCTGCCCAGACACCCCGCCCCCAACCAAGTTAGCCCTGCCTAGATCTGAGTTAACCCCGCCCCCCTCAGACAGCACGGTGAGTCTGAAGGACAGCCTGGAGCCGAGCGACGACACGGCCACGCCCAGCGACGAGGGGCTGCCCCCCCTCGGCCCCCCCTCATAGACAGGCAGCAGCTCGGTGTGTATGAATGTCACTACGGCTGTCTTTGTGAGCAATAGGCTGAGTTTTACACCTTGTGAGGACGCTTTTACAAAGACATTTAGGTTGTCCCTCACTTTGTGTTGGACCTTTACATTTCAGGGTTCAGACTTGGTCTTAAGGTTGGATTCAGGTTTACATTCAGTTTGTGTATGTTAGGGTTAGGCATGTAGCTAGTCAAGGTTTAGCAAGAGTTCATACCATATGATACATAACTCAGTGAAATCACAGAGCGATGAACCGCATATTGATATCATTCAATGTGACTGACACTTCCGGAGGACATCTGTGATGTCTGTCCAGAAAGCGAGAATCCTCATGTTCTTAATGTTCTGCTGATCAGAGATCTTTCAGCAGACGTTTAACGTCTCCGTTCAACGTCTGCTGAAGTTCGACTTAATGTGAAAAAACAGAATCAAGAATTCTCGGTGGTCTAAGTATTACGGTTGCTTTAAGGGGCTCAAGCATGCGGTCTGAGGGTCTCCAGAAGTATACAAGTACTAAAGTGTGTGTGTGTGTGTGTTGGGACTCAAACCTGTGGCTCCCGTATCACGTTTCCTTTCATCTGTCAGCTGTCAAAATACATTTTCCTTCAGTTTAATCTAATGTGATGTCACAGTTTGAATCACCTGGAGAGTCTGATTTACCTGAGAAAACACTGAAAGAGGAGCAGTTACCTGTCCCTCCTTGATAGTTACTCTTTGAAATGTTAAGTTTTAAAAGCTCACCTCGATCCAGATGTGCTTTCTACCTGTCTGCCTTAGGGATAGAGGTGAGGGGATAGGGATAGAGGTGAGGGGATAGGGATAGAGGTGAGGGGATAGGGATAGAGGTGAGGGGATAGGGGTTAGAGGATAGGGGTGAGGGATTAGGGATAGGGGTTTGAGGATAGGGGTTAGAGGATAGGGGTGAGGGGATAGGGGTTTGAGGATAGGGGTGAGGGGATAGGGGTGAGGGGATAGGGGTGAGGGGATAGGGGTTAGAGGATAGGGGTGAGGGGTTAGGGGTGAGGGGATAGGGGATAGGGGTTAGAGGATAGGGGTGAGGGATTAGGGATAGGGGTTTGAGGATAGGGGTTTGAGGATAGGGGTGAGGGGATAGGGGTTAGAGGATAGGGGTGAGGGATTAGGGATAGGGGTTTGAGGATAGGGGTTAGAGGATAGGGGTGAGGGGATAGGGGTTTGAGGCTAGGGGTGAGGGGATAGGGGATAGGGGTTAGAGGATAGGGGTGAGGGGTTAGGGGTGAGGGATTAGGGATAGGGGTTGGAGGAAAGGGGTGAGGGGATAGGGGTTAGGGGATAGGGGTGAGGGATTAGGGATAGGGGTGAGGGGTTAGGGGTGAGGCGCAGTAGAGGACAGAAACAGCTGTGACAGGTGGCAATCGGGTAACTTTTTCT
>NW_027176213.1:0-10000 GCF_023055335.1 Clinocottus analis | reverse complement strand
AGGCTTGTTAAGTAATCTCGGTGAGACCCTCGTTGCACTTGATGCTCCCCTCTGTCCTTCTGCCATGCTCTTTGTTTTGCTGTGGCTGCGAGCAGGTTGCAGGAGGCTCGTCTTGTTGTGCTGAAGGACCTCTTGAGGAAAAGAGATATGGCCCAGAAAGAAGTCACAAGCGAGAGACTGAATGAGATATATTCCAAGCACAAAAAAGCCAAAGAGATAAAGCTACACAAGATTCACAATGACTACATGAGGTGTAAGACAACTGCTGGCTGTGATTGAACATCATATCTGGATGATGAATGTATTATTCAAGGCTTTGTTCAATTCCTTCTCATCTATGTCTTCTTTTTTCATGGTTATTTTGTGTGTAGCACTGAGAAAACTGGACAGCAAGAGGAGAAATGAGCTAGAGCGACACGGCATTGTCAAAAACTCTGGAAAGATTCCGATATGTGTCCCTCGGAGCCGCAGGGATGCATTGTTCAACAGGAACTCGTACGACAATGAGTTAAAAAGCCCCTACCTGAACACATACGAAGGTCTGAATCTTGATGTTTTGAACAAGTAGAAGTGTAGATCATCTCCATACGAGCATCTCACAGATAACATTATCCATTTCTTTTTTGTCACTCAAAGGTTTGCTGGAGATCGAGGCAGGACTCTCTGCCTCAGTCCCAAAGCTATGGGGGAAAAGACATGAACCCAAAGTCATGGAGCATGTCATCAGTGCACCTCTGAGTACAGAAGTAAAACTGATGAACAAATACAAAGTAAAGCAGAAAGTAAAATGTTCATCAAGCATATCACTTGCGTTCCATATACACATGTATTACCAGTTATTGCTCCACAGGCCCTGAGACAGGAGGAAGATGAGGAATTGGCGAAGAAGTCGATGCGGTTTCTTGTCAAGAAGGAGAAGCCTGTTCCTCGTACTGTCACTCCCAGAGTGGAGGAGCCACCAGAGGTCAGCAAATGTCTCTAAAGGACATTGACCTTGTCCATCCGACATGTTTAATTTTTTTAATGTTAAACTCATGTATGTGTCTCTCTACAGGGGGATGAGGAGATAGAGCTTTCAGTCATCCACTTGCAGAAACTACTGAGAGGAAGAAGTATCCAATACAAGGTCTTAACGTGTGTGTGTGTGTGTGTGTGTGTGTGTGTGTGTGTGTGTGTGTGTGTGTGTGTCCACTTGCATGTCCGTTACATTTTTTGTATGGCTTCAGTGCCTACAGAAATGTTTGAATGTTCTAAAGTTGTAAGGACTTTATTTACTCTCTTTTCACTTCTGTCGGTGTTGTTATACAGATGTTTAAGGGCAAGGAGAACAATCTGGAGCTCATTAGGGAACTCAGGACTGTCAACGCCCTGCAGGCTGAGGAGCAAGAGCTATGGAAAGCAGACAAAGAGCTCGTAATGACCTTTCAAAAACAGAGCGAAAAACACAGACATAAGGTGAAGACATAGTAATAGCCAGCCACATCTGAAATGTTAGCAACTCCAAACAATCTCATGGCCCCTTTTCTCTCCCCTCCCAGACCTCTCAAGAGGAAGCTTCTCAGGCCGGAGTGGTAGGTGCTGAGCTGGAACACCTATTTGACACGTTGTCCAAGGAGCTGATTCATTTCCAGGAAGAGCGTAGGATCCATGCCTTCATACTAATGGCTGAGAGAGACCGTCGCCTACGAGAGGCTGAGGAGAGTGGGAGGAGACAGATGGAGGAGCGCAGACGCAGAGAAGAAGATGAGATCTTCAGACAGGTGTCTACATGTGATATTTGTTAACCATAAATGATATGATGATGATGATGATGATAATAATATGTATATGTATATGTGTGTGTGTGTGTGTGTGTGTGTGTGTGTGTGTGTGTGCATGCATGCATGCTTGTGTGTGTGCGCATGTGTGTCATTTTGAAAGTATTTCAATAAATGGCTTTAGTTGAAATAAATCAGTTTTTATTTTACTGTATAATTATTTGAATGTTCTTCATTTACAGTGTTAAAATGAATACAGTGATGAATTTTACAATTATGGTACTGACTGATTGTTACTGTAAAAATGACTACAGCGTTCCAGAGGTACTGTGATTCATTTCACAGTAAGCATACTGTGAAATATACAGCAGCTACTTACTTGCTAATTGCTGCCAGCAGGTTACTGTAAATTCTACAGTAATGTTGTTACAGTAGATCAGCGGTGTCAAACATCTGGCCTGCGGGCCGGATCCGGCAGGATGTCCAGTCCAACAGAAGAAAAATATTTTTTTGTTTTCTTAGATTGAAATCAGCAGAGGCGGGATTTGAACCTCTGATCTTCTGCTTATACGACAAATATTGAAACCACTGGTCCACAGTCACAATTAATGTGGATGTTGATATTATTGAGTTGGAAATTGTTAAAAATGGATGATGTCATGAAAGCAGCGTCACAAACGCATCACAAAGCGAGGGAATCTGCAGAGGAGAGCAGGCAGATACACAGTGTACTGATGTTTGGTCTTTATGTTTTTATTTAATTGTTCAAATATCTTAAAATAGAGTTTATCATCCAAAAACCTTCACCATAGATTTAAACATTGTCATTATTTATGTGTTATGCTGTGATTTTACTGGTCTGGCCCACTTGAGATGAAAATGGGCAGCATGTGGCCCCTTCACTTGACCCCCCTGGTGTAGATAGATGGATAGATAGATGGATGGATGGATAAATAATTGAATTTAAAGTCAGCTGAAATGAAATAATGATATTCCTAATTTCACAATCTTCCAATATTCAACCAGCATTAGTCCTCTCCCTTAAAAAAGGAAATATAGATAGTACGGTCCTCTCCCTTGAAACTGTAAATTAACATCACTCTAGTTCAGGGCGCTGCCTGCTATGCTCGTGGCCTTGATGTAGTACTGTACAGGTTTGGAGCAAATTGAAGGCAAAGTTGTCTGAAAAGACAATGTAAATGTTATTTTTTGTAATGGTCCAATATTCAAAGAGCTATAAAAGCAGATCCTTAAAGGTGAAAATCAGACTTTGAATTCTATTTTCTCCAAATCTGCACAGTGATATCGCAACGCCAAACCCATGCACAGTAGAGATCCCCTGAATGAGACTGCATGTAATTTATAGTCGGGTCACTAGCTGTGATTCTTTGAAGGGGCGGCTGTAGCTCAGGAGGATGAGCGGTTGTCTGGATACCACAAGGTACCCGGTTCGATCCCCGGTCCACCTGCAGCTCACAAGTGGAAGTGTCCTTGAGCAAGGCACCTAACCCCTCATGACTCCGCGGGCCCAGAGTGGCCCGTGGCAACCTCCAAGCAATTTACCTGAACCCTTAGGCTGTGTATCTGGCATGTGTGGTAAGCACTTGACTAAGTGAGTTTGTTGAAGCTGACATGTAGAGAAGAGTGTCCCATGTTTTATTTCCTACTTTTTCCAGACAATATGTTTTCTTGTAGCTTCTTCTAGCTTCTAGGCACATAAGAAATAAAGAAAAAGTAAGTAGTGACTATGGTCTTTCTATGCCTTTATGAGAAAGCATTTGTGTCAGTGTGGACCTTTTGATTATTGCTTGCTTCTAGTGTCACTTTTTCCTGAACTTACGCATGTATTGTACTATATAGATATGTGTAAAGTGAGTTTTTGCTCATGAAGCAGTAGTTGACCTTACTGTAATGTTTTGGATTTGATGAAATGGGTCTTGATGAAAAGAAGTCATAGACACTGAAGGCAGTGAGTAGTTTCCCTAAATCCATGTGCTTTAAAATGTACCGTTTTGTGTGCTATATGTTGTTTGCAGAACAGCATACAAAGGTTAAAGAAGTGACTGAGGCATCACCGCCACCAAGTGGTGTGAAGCTGTATTGCAAGTGAGCGTGTTTTGGTTAAGGCTTGTAATTGAGTGTTAAACTAATTGAGGCATCACCGCCACCAAGTGGTGTGAAGCTGTATTGCAAGTGAGCGTGTTTTGGTTAAGGCTTGTAATTGAGTGTTAAACTAATTGAGGCATCACCGCCACCAAGTGGTGTGAAGCTGTATTGCAAGTGAGCGTGTTTTGGTTAAGGCTTGTAATTGAGTGTTAAACTAATTGAGGCATCACCGCCACCAAGTGGTGTGAAGCTGTATTGCAAGTGAGCGTGTTTTGGTTAAGGCTTGTAATTGAGTGTTAAACTAATTGAGGCATCACCGCCACCAAGTGGTGTGAAGCTGTATTGCAAGTGAGCGTGTTTTGGTTAAGGCTTGTAATTGAGTGTTAAACTAATTGAGGCATCACCGCCACCAAGTGGTGTGAAGCTGTATTGCAAGTGAGCGTGTTTTGGTTAAGGCTTGTAATTGAGTGTTAAACTAATTGAGGCATCACCGCCACCAAGTGGTGTGAAGCTGTATTGCAAGTGAGCGTGTTTTGGTTAAGGCTTGTAATTGAGTGTTAAACTAATTGAGGCATCACCGCCACCAAGTGGTGTGAAGCTGTATTGCAAGTGAGCGTGTTTTGGTTAAGGCTTGTAATTGAGTGTTAAACTAATTGAGGCATCACCGCCACCAAGTGGTGTGAAGCTGTATTGCAAGTGAGCGTGTTTTGGTTAAGGCTTGTAATTGAGTGTTAAACTAATTGAGGCATCACCGCCACCAAGTGGTGTGAAGCTGTATTGCAAGTGAGCGTGTTTTGGTTAAGGCTTGTAATTGAGTGTTAAACTAATTGAGGCATCACCGCCACCAAGTGGTGTGAAGCTGTATTGCAAGTGAGCGTGTTTTGGTTAAGGCTTGTAATTGAGTGTTAAACTAATTGAGGCATCACCGCCACCAAGTGGTGTGAAGCTGTATTGCAAGTGAGCGTGTTTTGGTTAAGGCTTGTAATTGAGTGTTAAACTAATTGAGGCATCACCGCCACCAAGTGGTGTGAAGCTGTATTGCAAGTGAGCGTGTTTTGGTTAAGGCTTGTAATTGAGTGTTAAACTAATTGAGGCATCACCGCCACCAAGTGGTGTGAAGCTGTATTGCAAGTGAGCGTGTTTTGGTTAAGGCTTGTAATTGAGTGTTAAACTAATTGAGGCATCACCGCCACCAAGTGGTGTGAAGCTGTATTGCAAGTGAGCGTGTTTTGGTTAAGGCTTGTAATTGAGTGTTAAACTAATTGAGGCATCACCGCCACCAAGTGGTGTGAAGCTGTATTGCAAGTGAGCGTGTTTTGGTTAAGGCTTGTAATTGAGTGTTAAACTAATTGAGGCATCACCGCCACCAAGTGGTGTGAAGCTGTATTGCAAGTGAGCGTGTTTTGGTTAAGGCTTGTAATTGAGTGTTAAACTAATTGAGGCATCACCGCCACCAAGTGGTGTGAAGCTGTATTGCAAGTGAGCGTGTTTTGGTTAAGGCTTGTAATTGAGTGTTAAACTAATTGAGGCATCACCGCCACCAAGTGGTGTGAAGCTGTATTGCAAGTGAGCGTGTTTTGGTTAAGGCTTGTAATTGAGTGTTAAACTAATTGAGGCATCACCGCCACCAAGTGGTGTGAAGCTGTATTGCAAGTGAGCGTGTTTTGGTTAAGGCTTGTAATTGAGTGTTAAACTAATAATCAGTCCCTTGCCTCTCGCTGCTCAGAAAGGAAAAAGCAAATGTTTTTGGTGTCCCTCTATGGTTACGAATCACTTGAGTAGACTAGACTTTGCTACTGAAGTGTATTTGTTTGTGTGAGCGTGAATAATTTTGTTGTCACACAACCGGAAACGAGTGCCCCGCAGTGTAAAAGCTCGACGTGTTGGTTGATGTGCTGTCCACTGGGTAAGCTGAAGCTACTGTTGCGGAGCTCCGCGCTTTGTGTCTTTGCCTCATAGCTCGTGTGTGCAGTGTATTTCCTTGTGTGTGTGTGTGAATTGTGGGTCCAAGCTTGTTGTTGGCGCTAATCGCGGCGGTGTGTTTGCTAAGGACTGTGCGTCCATTAGTTTGTTAAAGTTGTGTGTTTTGTGTTAAAGTGTGTTATGCCGGCGTGTCTTTTAGAGCGGCGGTCCCAGCCAGCAGTAGCGGTCAGTGTGTCCCTCGATACCGGGCTGGAGAGAGCCAATGAATGTAAGCAAGTAATTGTTTGTAAAATGTTTTATTTTGAAAGATGAGCGGATGCTTCCGTCTGTGTGTAACCTGTGACTTAACCTGTCGACATACGCTAACCCGAAAAAGTCCGTCTCTGTGTTGTGTATTAAAAGTAAGAAGGAGTGAGTTTTCCCCGAGAGGAGCAGGAGATGATCATGAAGGCATTTGAGTAAGTCCGAGCTTAATCACGGCAAAGCTTTATGCTGCGTTTGTAACATAGTTGAATTAGATGCAGGTTAAATCCAGCCGAAATGTGAAAATTGTGCCACCTGGCGTTCCAAATGTGTCACTGTGCTTCATATGTAACGCAAAGGATTGTGGTAAATCGTGAGAGTAATGGCGGACGCTTGCGCAGGTAAGTTGTCTAAATGTGTGTGTAAACGTTTGTGTAAATAATTAGTAAACGTGAGTGAGCGTTGAGCTGGCTTTATTTGTTTGTAAAATTGTTGTTGTGGCGTGTTTTTTGTGTGAATTGAAGTATTGTTTTTTATTGCCAGTATGAACGTGGCTGGAGTCGCTTGTTAATGCTAATGCTAAGGTGACGCAGTATTTTTGGGCAGAGCACAGCGGTCAGGTTGTGCTGCAGCGCCTCCATTTGGTCTGAGGACAAGACGTTGTGTTATCCAAGTGTACCTAAGCCGTGTAATTGCAGAGCAGGGCCCTGCTGCTTATTACATTCCAAAAATGTATTTTGTGAGTCAACAACAGTAGTATTCATAGTGTGAAGTTTGAGTTTTGATTTGTCCTCCGCCATTGTTTCCTGTTTAATTGTGGCAAAATGCATTCTGGGACGAACAGCTGTTTGCCCCAGGGAAATTTGCATTTCCCAGCATGCAGTCTGGGTGTAACCCTAACCCTGCACCATGATGAAAGTTAAGAATGCAGACAGCAAAGTAGCTTTGCTGCGCACTCAGTTATCAAGTGTTCAACGCTGAATGTCCCGGCATTGCGAACAAGCAGGCCTCTGGACCGCCTGGTGGGGCTGGTTTAGGGACGCTGGCTCTCTCTGATGGCCGCGGTCCCTACTCTGGTATGAAACCTGACCTGCTGCACCTTTCCTGGTGTAGCTCGGTCCGTGGGGGGTGTAGAACCACGCGGCCTGGACAGGCCTCTTCGGGAGAAGCAGACCTTTCCAACGAGACCTCACACGAACTGATCCTACGAAGATAAGTATTTTTCCTGATTAAAAAGACCTGGCCCCGCCCCCTAGGGTTAGGGGTTAGGGGTTAGGGGTTAGGGGTTAGGGGTTAGGGGTTAGGGGTTAGGGTTAAGGGTTAAGGGTTAAGGGTTAAGGGTTAAGGGTTAGGGTTAGGGTTAGGGTTAGGGTTAGGGTTAGGGTTAGGGTTAGGGTTAGGGTTAGGGTTAGGGTTAGGGTTAGGGTTAGGGTTAGGGTTAGGGTTAGGGTTAGGGTTAGGGTTAGGGTTAGGGTTAGGGTTAGGGTTAGGGTTAGGGTTAGGGTTAGGGTTAGGGTTAGGGTTAGGGTTAGGGTTAGGGTTAGGGTTAGGGTTAGGGTTAGGGTTAGGGTTAGGGTTAGGGTTAGGGTTAGGGTTAGGGTTAGGGTTAGGGTTAGGGTTAGGGTTAGGGTTAGGGTTAGGGTTAGGGTTAGGGTTAGGGTTAGGGTTAGGGTTAGGGTTAGGGTTAGGGTTAGGGTTAGGGTTAGGGTTAGGGTTAGGGTTAGGGTTAGGGTTAGGGTTAGGGTTAGGGTTAGGGTTAGGGTTAGGGTTAGGGTTAGGGTTAGGGTTAGGGTTAGGGTTAGGGTTAGGGTTAGGGTTAGGGTTAGGGTTAGGGTTAGGGTTAGGGTTAGGGTTAGGGTTAGGGTTAGGGTTAGGGTTAGGGTTAGGGTTAGGGTTAGGGTTAGGGTTAGGGTTAGGGTTAGGGTTAGGGTTAGGGTTAGGGTTAGGGTTAGGGTTAGGGTTAGGGTTAGGGTTAGGGTTAGGGTTAGGGTTAGGGTTAGGGTTAGGGTTAGGGTTAGGGTTAGGGTTAGGGTTAGGGTTAGGGTTAGGGTTAGGGTTAGGGTTAGGGTTAGGGTTAGGGTTAGGGTTAGGGTTAGGGTTAGGGTTAGGGTTAGGGTTAGGGTTAGGGTTAGGGTTAGGGTTAGGGTTAGGGTTAGGGTTAGGGTTAGGGTTAGGGTTAGGGTTAGGGTTAGGGTTAGGGTTAGGGTTAGGGTTAGGGTTAGGGTTAGGGTTAGGGTTAGGGTTAGGGTTAGGGTTAGGGTTAGGGTTAGGGTTAGGGTTAGGGTTAGGGTTAGGGTTAGGGTTAGGGTTAGGGTTAGGGTTAGGGTTAGGGTTAGGGTTAGGGTTAGGGTTAGGGTTAGGGTTAGGGTTAGGGTTAGGGTTAGGGTTAGGGTTAGGGTTAGGGTTAGGGTTAGGGTTAGGGTTAGGGTTAGGGTTAGGGTTAGGGTTAGGGTTAGGGTTAGGGTTAGGGTTAGGGTTAGGGTTAGGGTTAGGGTTAGGGTTAGGGTTAGGGTTAGGGTTAGGGTTAGGGTTAGGGTTAGGGTTAGGGTTAGGGTTAGGGTTAGGGTTAGGGTTAGGGTTAGGGTTAGGGTTAGGGTTAGGGTTAGGGTTAGGGTTAGGGTTAGGGTTAGGGTTAGGGTTAGGGTTAGGGTTAGGGTTAGGGTTAGGGTTAGGGTTAGGGTTAGGGTTAGGGTTAGGGTTAGGGTTAGGGTTAGGGTTAGGGTTAGGGTTAGGGTTAGGGTTAGGGTTAGGGTTAGGGTTAGGGTTAGGGTTAGGGTTAGGGTTAGGGTTAGGGTTAGGGTTAGGGTTAGGGTTAGGGTTAGGGTTAGGGTTAGGGTTAGGGTTAGGGTTAGGGTTAGGGTTAGGGTTAGGGTTAGGGTTAGGGTTAGGGTTAGGGTTAGGGTTAGGGTTAGGGTTAGGGTTAGGGTTAGGGTTAGGGTTAGGGTTAGGGTTAGGGTTAGGGTTAGGGTTAGGGTTAGGGTTAGGGTTAGGGTTAGGGTTAGGGTTAGGGTTAGGGTTAGGGTTAGGGTTAGGGTTAGGGTTAGGGTTAGGGTTAGGGTTAGGGTTAGGGTTAGGGTTAGGGTTAGGGTTAGGGTTAGGGTTAGGGTTAGGGTTAGGGTTAGGGTTAGGGTTAGGGTTAGGGTTAGGGTTAGGGTTAGGGTTAGGGTTAGGGTTAGGGTTAGGGTTAGGGTTAGGGTTAGGGTTAGGGTTAGGGTTAGGGTTAGGGTTAGGGTTAGGGTTAGGGTTAGGGTTAGGGTTAGGGTTAGGGTTAGGGTTAGGGTTAGGGTTAGGGTTAGGGTTAGGGTTAGGGTTAGGGTTAGGGTTAGGGTTAGGGTTAGGGTTAGGGTTAGGGTTAGGGTTAGGGTTAGGGTTAGGGTTAGGGTTAGGGTTAGGGTTAGGGTTAGGGTTAGGGTTAGGGTTAGGGTTAGGGTTAGGGTTAGGGTTAGGGTTAGGGTTAGGGTTAGGGTTAGGGTTAGGGTTAGGGTTAGGGTTAGGGTTAGGGTTAGGGTTAGGGTTAGGGTTAGGGTTAGGGTTAGGGTTAGGGTTAGGGTTAGGGTTAGGGTTAGGGTTAGGGTTAGGGTTAGGGTTAGGGTTAGGGTTAGGGTTAGGGTTAGGGTTAGGGTTAGGGTTAGGGTTAGGGTTAGGGTTAGGGTTAGGGTTAGGGTTAGGGTTAGGGTTAGGGTTAGGGTTAGGGTTAGGGTTAGGGTTAGGGTTAGGGTTAGGGTTAGGGTTAGGGTTAGGGTTAGGGTTAGGGTTAGGGTTAGGGTTAGGGTTAGGGTTAGGGTTAGGGTTAGGGTTAGGGTTAGGGTTAGGGTTAGGGTTAGGGTTAGGGTTAGGGTTAGGGTTAGGGTTAGGGTTAGGGTTAGGGTTAGGGTTAGGGTTAGGGTTAGGGTTAGGGTTAGGGTTAGGGTTAGGGTTAGGGTTAGGGTTAGGGTTAGGGTTAGGGTTAGGGTTAGGGTTAGGGTTAGGGT
>NW_027176212.1:389932-502432 GCF_023055335.1 Clinocottus analis | reverse complement strand
CCCTAACCCTAACCCTAACCCTAACCCTAACCCTAACCCTAACCCTAACCCTAACCCTAACCCTAACCCTAACCCTAACCCTAACCCTAACCCTAACCCTAACCCTAACCCTAACCCTAACCCTAACCCTAACCCTAACCCTAACCCTAACCCTAACCCTAACCCTAACCCTAACCCTAACCCTAACCCTAACCCTAACCCTAACCCTAACCCTAACCCTAACCCTAACCCTAACCCTAACCCTAACCCTAACCCTAACCCTAACCCTAACCCTAACCCTAACCCTAACCCTAACCCTAACCCTAACCCTAACCCTAACCCTAACCCTAACCCTAACCCTAACCCTAACCCTAACCCTAACCCTAACCCTAACCCTAACCCTAACCCTAACCCTAACCCTAACCCTAACCCTAACCCTAACCCTAACCCTAACCCTAACCCTAACCCTAACCCTAACCCTAACCCTAACCCTAACCCTAACCCTAACCCTAACCCTAACCCTAACCCTAACCCTAACCCTAACCCTAACCCTAACCCTAACCCTAACCCTAACCCTAACCCTAACCCTAACCCTAACCCTAACCCTAACCCTAACCCTAACCCTAACCCTAACCCTAACCCTAACCCTAACCCTAACCCTAACCCTAACCCTAACCCTAACCCTAACCCTAACCCTAACCCTAACCCTAACCCTAACCCTAACCCTAACCCTAACCCTAACCCTAACCCTAACCCTAACCCTAACCCTAACCCTAACCCTAACCCTAACCCTAACCCTAACCCTAACCCTAACCCTAACCCTAACCCTAACCCTAACCCTAACCCTAACCCTAACCCTAACCCTAACCCTAACCCTAACCCTAACCCTAACCCTAACCCTAACCCTAACCCTAACCCTAACCCTAACCCTAACCCTAACCCTAACCCTAACCCTAACCCTAACCCTAACCCTAACCCTAACCCTAACCCTAACCCTAACCCTAACCCTAACCCTAACCCTAACCCTAACCCTAACCCTAACCCTAACCCTAACCCTAACCCTAACCCTAACCCTAACCCTAACCCTAACCCTAACCCTAACCCTAACCCTAACCCTAACCCTAACCCTAACCCTAACCCTAACCCTAACCCTAACCCTAACCCTAACCCTAACCCTAACCCTAACCCTAACCCTAACCCTAACCCTAACCCTAACCCTAACCCTAACCCTAACCCTAACCCTAACCCTAACCCTAACCCTAACCCTAACCCTAACCCTAACCCTAACCCTAACCCTAACCCTAACCCTAACCCTAACCCTAACCCTAACCCTAACCCTAACCCTAACCCTAACCCTAACCCTAACCCTAACCCTAACCCTAACCCTAACCCTAACCCTAACCCTAACCCTAACCCTAACCCTAACCCTAACCCTAACCCTAACCCTAACCCTAACCCTAACCCTAACCCTAACCCTAACCCTAACCCTAACCCTAACCCTAACCCTAACCCTAACCCTAACCCTAACCCTAACCCTAACCCTAACCCTAACCCTAACCCTAACCCTAACCCTAACCCTAACCCTAACCCTAACCCTAACCCTAGGGGGCGGGGCCAGGTCTTTTTAATCAGGAAAAATACGTATCTTCGTAGGATCAGTTCATGTGAGGTCTCGTTGGAAAGGTCTGCTTCTCCCGAAGAGGTCTGTCCAGGCCGCATGGTTCTACAGCCCCCACGGACCAAGCTACACCAGGAAAGTTGCAGCAGGTCAGGTTTCATACCAGAGTAGGGACCGCGGCCATCAGAGAGAGCCAGCGTCCCTAAACCAGCCCCACCAGGCGGTCAAGAGGCCTGCTTGTTCGCAATGCCGGGACATTTAGCGTTGAACACTTGATAACTGAGTGCGCAGCAAAGCTACTTAGCTGTCTGCATTCTTAACTTTCGTCATGGTGCAGGGTTAGGGTTACACCCAGACTGCATGCTGGGAAATGCAAATTTCCCTGGGGCAAACAGCTGTTCGTCCCAGAATGCATTTTGCCACAATTAAACAGGAAACAATGGCGGAGGACAAATCAAAACTCAAACTTCACACTATGAATACTACTGTTGTTGACTCACAAAATACATTTTTGGAATGTAATAAGCTCTGCAATTACACGGCTTAGGTACACTTGGATAACACAACGTCTTGTCCTCAGACCAAATGGAGGCGCTGCAGCACAACCTGACCGCTGTGCTCTGCCCAAAAATACTGCGTCACCTTAGCATTAGCATTAACAAGCGACTCCAGCCACGTTCATACTGGCAATAAAAAACAATACTTCAATTCACACAAAAAACACGCCACAACAACAATTTTACAAACAAATAAAGCCAGCTCAACGCTCACTCACGTTTACTAATTATTTACACAAACGTTTACACACACATTTAGACAACTTACCTGCGCAAGCGTCCGCCATTACTCTCACGATTTACCACAATCCTTTGCGTTACATATGAAGCACAGTGACACATTTGGAACGCCAGGTGGCACCACTTCCCCATTTCGGCTGGATTTAACCTGCATCTAATTCAACTACGTTACAAACGCAGCATAAAGCTTTGCCGTGATTAAGCTCGGACTTACTCAAATGCCTTCATGATCATCTCCTGCTCCTCACGGGGAAAACTCACTCCTTCTTACTTTTAATACACAACACAGAGACGGACTTTTTCGGGTTAGCGTATGTCGACAGGTTAAGTCACAGGTTACACACAGACGGAAGCATCCGCTCATCTTTCAAAATAAAACATTTTACAAACAATTACTTGCTTACATTCATTGGCTCTCTCCAGCCCGGTATCGAGGGACACACGGACCGCTACTGCTGGCTGGGACCGCCGCTCTAAAAGACACGCCGGCATAACACACTTTAACACAAAACACACAACTTTAACAAACTAATGGACGCACAGTCCCTAGCAAACACACCGCTGCGATTAGCGCCAACAACAAGCTTGGACCCACAAGTCACACACACACACAAGGAAATACACCGCACACACGAGCTATGAGGCAAAGACACAAAGCGCGGAGCTCCGCAACAGTAGCTTCAGCTTACCCAGTGGACAGCACATCAACCAACACGTCGAGCTTTTACACTGCGGGGCGCTCGTTTCCGGTTGTGTGACAACAAAATTATTCACGCTCACACAAACAAATACACTTCAGTAGCAAAGTCTAGTCTACTCAAGTGATTCGTAACCATAGAGGGACACCAAAAACATTTGCTTTTTCCTTTCTGAGCAGCGAGAGGCAAGGGACTGCACAGGTTATTAGTTTAACACTCTATTACAAGTTTTATCCAAAAGACGCTTGGTTGCAATACAGCTTCACACCACTTGGTGGCGGTGATGCCTCAATTAGTTTAACACTCTATTACAAGTTTTATCCAAAAGACGCTTGGTTGCAATACAGCTTCACACCACTTGGTGGCGGTGATGCCTCAATTAGTTTAACACTCTATTACAAGTTTTATCCAAAAGACGCTTGGTTGCAATACAGCTTCACACCACTTGGTGGCGGTGATGCCTCAGTCACTTCTTTAACCTTTGTATGCTGTTCTGGTCTGTGGGACCGGCTTTCATTTTTCATCAAAACTAAAACAATAGTTTTGTCACGGCGCCTAAACTGTGTAGGAATAACAAAATAACAAAACTGGTTTATGAAGCCAAGTCAGCAACTTCTTTATTATCCTACTTTTCACTACCAACATTTCTCCACACCTCTTCTTCCGTTTTCCTCCTTCCAAAATAATATACCCCGGAAAAACGATACAACAGCATTTTTTTTCTTTTTCAAACATTTTCTGCAAAGAACATATATATCAGATAGCACACTGATTCATATTAAATATATCTATAATACATGCTTAAGTCCAGGAAAAGTCCATCTGGCAGAAAAACTGACAATATACTGAGCATTATAGATAAAGCAGCAAGCAAAACGCTGCAATCAACCCACAATGATGAACATTACACTTTATTAGTATAAAGAAACAACACACTGACTCCTTAGACATAGTCACACGACTTTCCATCTATTTCTCAACTAATAAAACATTAAATGTCTGAAAGGTATCAAACAAAACATCATTATGTACATCATTATAATACATGTATTTGTCAACTTAAAGCAAACATTGTTCTGACAGGGTTAGTGATCATATGACACATTGGTCTGCAGCATTTGCATAAATTGCTTGGAGGTTGCCACGGGCCACTCTGGGCCCGCGGAGTCATGAGGGGTTAGGTGCCTTGCTCAAGGACACTTCGACTTGTAAGCTGCGGGTGGACCGGAGATCGAACCGGGTACCTTGTGGTATCCAGACGACTGCTCATCCTCCTGCGCCACAGCCGCCCCTTCAACGGAAAGGTCCTTAAACTTGTAAATATACATTCCAATGCAGTCTCGTTCAGGGGGATCTCTGCTGTGTCCATGTGTATGGCCTTGCGATATTACTGTGCACATTTGGAGAAAAAAAATATTCAAAATCTGATTGGGAATTTTCACCTTTAAGGATCTGCTTTTATAGCTCTATCAATATTGGATCATTAGAAAAAATAACAATTACATTGTCTTTTGAGACAACTTTGCCTTCAATTCTCTACAAACCTGTACAGTAATATATCAAGGCCATGAGCATGGCAGGCGTCGCTCTGAACTACAAGTCATTTTCATTTACACTTTTAAGGATCTACTTTTAGACATGTGTGAATATTGGAAGATTGGGGAATTAGGAATATTATTATTTCAGATGACTTTCAATTACTTATTTATTTATCTATCTATGGAGGGTTAGGGTCAAACTCATGTTAGTGAAGGGGCCGCATGCTGCCCATTTTCATCTCAAGTGGGCCGGACCAGTAAAATCACAGCATAATAACGCATAAATAACAACAATATTTCTCTATGTTTAAATCATCGGTGAAGGTTTCTGGATGATCAACTCTATTTTAAGGTCTTTCAACATTTAACTAGAAACATAAAGAGCAAACATTCAGACATCAGCCCTCTGTGTGTCTGCCTGCTCTCCTCTGCAGATTCCCTCACTTTGTGACACGTTTGTGATGCTGCTTTCATGACATCATCCATTTTTGACAACTTCCAATTCAATAATATCACTTTGCACATTAATTCTGACTGTGGACCAGTGGTTTAAATGTTTGTCTTTTAAGCAGAAGATCAGAGGTTCAATTCCCACCTCTGCTGATTTTGATCTAAGAAAAAAAATATATTTTTCTTTTGTTGGACATCCTCCCGGATCCAGCCCGCAGGCCAAATGTTTGACACCGCTGATCTACTGTAACAACATTACTGTCAAATTTACAGTAACCTGCTGGCAGCAATTAGCAAGTAAGTAGCTGCTGTATATTTCACAGTATGCTTACTGTGAAATGAATCACAGTACCTCTGGAACACTGTAGTCATTTTACAGTAACAATCAGTCAGTACCATAATTGTAAAATTCATGACTGTATTCATTTTAACACTGTAAATTATACAGTAAAATAAAAACTGATTTATTTCAACTAAAGCCATTTATTGAAATACTTTCAAAATGACACACATGCGCACTCACACAAGCATGCATGCACACACACACACACACACACACACACACACACACACACACACAAAGTGATTTAGCCTACGAGCAGAAAAACTACAGATATCCATCACTTGAATTCAGCAGTTCCTCCTGAACTCAGTGTCGCCCTCCTGAGGGCGGTTGGGCCCATCGCTTCTCTTTGGTGAAATGCAATGTGGCAGCACAGCTGTAATCAGAACCAAGCTAAAGCTTTTCTCCTTGGCTGAGGTAATGCATGATGTCTTCTTGGATTTATAGACTTTTTGTGGATAAATCTAGAAGAGAGCAAGTGCGCTGCCCAGGTGCATGTCAGCAGGAGGACTGGCAGACTGGTCCAAAGGAAGAACGAGTCCCTTGACTACTCTATGTGGAGACGTCCGGGTATTATTGAGTTAAAGTGTATTTAGCTCCTATTCGGTTACCCAGAACACAGGCCGTGGGAGCTTTTGCCCTTTTATAGTCTCGTCAGTAGTAAAAACATGTCGTGGTATTTCTACTGGGAACCCTAACCCATGAAAACTAAAAAGTGACCTGTGTGCCCGTGCGTGCTCTCCCTTCACCCCTATGGTGGGAGGGAGTTTCATTTATCCCTCACCTAACTCTAAGGCCCCAAAGGTTCCACCCAATCCGAGAGTGGGGCCCGTGGCCGTCAGCGAGAGCCAGCGTCCCAAACCCCCTCACAGGAAGTCGACCCTCCCTTCCTTCTTCCAGTTAGACTCCAGACACCACGTTGTTCGAGCGACTCCACACCAGGTCTGATGAAGGTTTCAATGAATTTATGTTTAATGAAAACAACTCGGGGAAGTAAAACAAAGTTAAAAAAAGACAGAAGTTTCCTCTTTTTCTTGCCCCCGACACATTTAACACGGAGAATATGAGCAGGCCTAGACTCAACCCGAACCTGCAGGACCAAGAACGGCCTCCACTGGACAGTGAGAGAGACCGGCAAACACGACAGCACAGCCCAGACCACCAGGACCAAATCACGTCCACCTGGACAGGTAGGACCAGATCCAGAAACTATAAGCGCAATGACTACACCGAAAGTCACAGGACCAGGTACGCACGGAACCAAAATGGCGGACGTTATGCTTATTTTAACGGAGACACGTCCCACAACAGATGGAATGGCTCCGCAAACAGGGACCGCCAGAGAGAGGTTCATTATAATAAAGACAACATAGAAGCCCGCATAGGGACCTTGACAGAGACTTTTCTTACGCTCCTCGCCGAGTCCCGGCGTCGCGCGCACCCGCGAGTCGCGCGCACCAGACGCGTGCGGGACACGGCAACGCGACGCGGAGTCCCCGCCGGCCTCTCGCTCTCCTGGACGGGAGAGGATGGATGACAGAGACCCAAGACGGACAAAGACCTACTCTTCGGGACAGGATCGGACGGAGCGCGCCCTAACCTTAAAACGGGTAATTACCTCAAAGACTTAGTAAAGCCAGCGCTACCCACATCATTCATCCTAGACCAAATAGCGAAGAATGCTCAGGACTCGTGTGAGAACACAACAAGCACACTTAGAGATCACTATAAGAAGACCATAAAAAGGGAAACTATGGTCCTGTTTTACATGCAAAGAACTGAGTGGAAAGAGCCATTTGTGAAAGCCGCAAAATGGGCAAAAAATGCTCCGGGCTCAAGATTGCAGCAGGGGACTGTTTTTACTTTTCATCAAAACAAAAATAATATGATTCTTTTTTTTTCTAACTCTGACTTATTGGGACCGGATCATTTTTTTGTGAAGAACATACATCAAACAAATTTACATTGATCGCACACAACACACAATAATCAAAAGGCTACAATCAACCCATAAATCCATAATGATGACCATGAAACTTTATTAGTATGAATGAACAACACACTTAAACTTCACACTGCATTTCAAAACACTTTACTTGTTATCCTCTCTTTAGCCTAAACAGGGTTCTACTCTGCCTTCTTCCCCTTCTCCTGCTCCACTTGGCTGATCAGCTCCTCAAGGACGCGGTCAGAGGCTCTTTCAGAGGGACAGGTCAACTCCGACGTCCTGGGAATACTATGAAGGATCCTAGGGCGTTCAGGAGTTTCCTGAATGATGCTGCGAGCGGCCTGCAAGTGTTTATGCTGCCTCTGATGCACTGGAAGGGGGGGGGGGGGGTCAGTAGGGGGGAGAAACAAACAGTGAGGCCGCTGGGAATAGCATCTACCATTTCACTTTATCATTCAATTGTCATTTATTGTTTGTTCCTATCAAACAAAAGGTTCTTAAACAATGTGGTGCTTCCTGTGTGTCAAATAGTTGGTACGAATACTGTCTACTCATAGTTTGCAATCATTTGGTTGTCTATGATAATGTGTAAATACAGTGAAAACAGAAACATCTCCCAAACCTCTTTGCTTGACACTGATCTTCTCGACTTCTGGGATAAGGAAACTGTACATCAACTCAGACACAATCTCCTCCGACTGAAGACTGTTTCTGCTACTCACAAACACAATTGATTTTTCTTCATTAACACTGCTTGGACATTTCTGAATATAGAGCATTAGCAGGCATACTGACTCATCCCTTACCTTTCCTCTATGGCATAAGCAATGTCGTTGACCTCCTTAGCCTTTCGGTGGATCTCCTCTCTGGCCTGCTGGTCAGCTGTCTGCTCCAGGGCCCCGAGGACAATGTCCTCTAAATATAAATCCACAGTTTCCTGGTGCACCTGAACCACCTGTTACCATGTCACAGTGTTAAGGACACACACACATATGCAACGCATTAAACCTCGTGCTCCACACACACACACACATACACACACACACACACACACACATATACATATACATATACATATTATTATCATCATCATCATGATATCATTTATGGTTAACAAATATCACATGTAGACACCTGTCTGAAGATCTCATCTTCTTCTCTGCGTCTGCGCTCCTCCATCTGTCTCCTCCCACTCTCCTCAGCCTCTCGTAGGCGACGGTCTCTCTCAGCCATTAGTATGAAGGCATGGATCCTACGCTCTTCCTGGAAATGAATCAGCTCCTTGGACAACGTGTCAAATAGGTGTTCCAGCTCAGCACCTACCACTCCGGCCTGAGAAGCTTCCTCTTGAGAGGTCTGGGAGGGGAGAGAAAAGGGGCCATGAGATTGTTTGGAGTTGCTAACATTTCAGATGTGGCTGGCTATTACTATGTCTTCACCTTATGTCTGTGTTTTTCGCTCTGTTTTTGAAAGGTCATTACGAGCTCTTTGTCTGCTTTCCATAGCTCTTGCTCCTCAGCCTGCAGGGCGTTGACAGTCCTGAGTTCCCTAATGAGCTCCAGATTGTTCTCCTTGCCCTTAAACATCTGTATAACAACACCGACAGAAGTGAAAAGAGAGTAAATAAAGTCCTTACAACTTTAGAACATTCAAACATTTCTGTAGGCACTGAAGCCATACAAAAAAAGTAACGGACATGCAAGTGGACACACACACACACACACACACACACACACACACACACACACACACACACACACACACACACGTTAAGACCTTGTATTGGATACTTCTTCCTCTCAGTAGTTTCTGCAAGTGGATGACTGAAAGCTCTATCTCCTCATCCCCCTGTAGAGAGACACATACATGAGTTTAACATAAAAAAAATTAAACATGTCGGATGGACAAGGTCAATGTCCTTTAGAGACATTTGCTGACCTCTGGTGGCTCCTCCACTCTGGGAGTGACAGTACGAGGAACAGGCTTCTCCTTCTTGACAAGAAACCGCATCGACTTCTTCGCCAATTCCTCATCTTCCTCCTGTCTCAGAGCCTGTGGAGCAATAACTGGTAATACATGTGTATATGGAACGCAAGTGATATGCTTGATGAACATTTTACTTTCTGCTTTACTTTGTATTTGTTCATCAGTTTTACTTCTGTACTCAGAGGTGCACTGATGACATGCTCCATGACTTTGGGTTCATGTCTTTTCCCCCATAGCTTTGGGACTGAGGCAGAGAGTCCTGCCTCGATCTCCAGCAAACCTTTGAGTGACAAAAAAGAAATGGATAATGTTATCTGTGAGATGCTCGTATGGAGATGATCTACACTTCTACTTGTTCAAAACATCAAGATTCAGACCTTCGTATGTGTTCAGGTAGGGGCTTTTTAACTCATTGTCGTACGAGTTCCTGTTGAACAATGCATCCCTGCGGCTCCGAGGGACACATATCGGAATCTTTCCAGAGTTTTTGACAATGCCGTGTCGCTCTAGCTCATTTCTCCTCTTGCTGTCCAGTTTTCTCAGTGCTACACACAAAATAACCATGAAAAAAGAAGACATAGATGAGAAGGAATTGAACAAAGCCTTGAATAATACATTCATCATCCAGATATGATGTTCAATCACAGCCAGCAGTTGTCTTACACCTCATGTAGTCATTGTGAATCTTGTGTAGCTTTATCTCTTTGGCTTTTTTGTGCTTGGAATATATCTCATTCAGTCTCTCGCTTGTGACTTCTTTCTGGGCCATATCTCTTTTCCTCAAGAGGTCCTTCAGCACAACAAGACGAGCCTCCTGCAACCTGCTCGCAGCCACAGCAAAACAAAGAGCATGGCAGAAGGACAGAGGGGAGCATCAAGTGCAACGAGGGTCTCACCGAGATTACTTAACAAGCCTACGTTAGTCTTGGTTAGTACACATGTGATGGCAGAAGGCTTAAGATAGAATACTACGAAGCCAACAGGCACATGCTAACAGGTGGCGCAAATCTGTTTTAGGCTAATAGTGGTTTACTTATCTATTTTTGGGGTCTTTTCCTTTTGGAAATACAAAGTTCAATTTCAGGTGCAGCACCACTCACTTCTGGATTTCTCCATCTCTGAAAGCCCACTCATTGACCTCCATCTCCTCCATCATACGTCTCCTTTTCTCCAGCTGACTAAGGTCATTCAATGGAGGAAGGGTGGCCTCCCAAGCTCGTTTGGCGCGCGCCCGCTCTATCATTTCTACTTCTGCCAGGCCTGCAGGCAGACCGCGACCTAAGGGAAATTGTCATAAGGGAGGGTTTAATGACATGTATTCATAAGCGTAATACAACATACAAATAGTACTACTTCACTAAGAATTCTGGTACTGGTAGACTTCAGCCGACCACCATTGGGACAGCACAATAATTGTATGCTTTTAACAGAGTACAAATACAGTATAGTCTATTATAACTGCTGGAGATCTGTACAGTTCATCATGTACCCCAAGTCAAAGCTGCCAGTTGCAGGAGTTCTGAGGGACTTGTCCCAGGCTGCACCACATACTCAGGGCTGTACGGGTCTGTCTGTGTTTCACTTTCCCTGTAGTCCGTCTGGACCCCGATAGTAAAGTGGGTGGGCTGTTTAGTATGCTCAGCATTCTGTCCACCACAAGATATCAAGTCTTCTCTGATGAGACACAATGACAGGATGCACCCTCCAACAGCTGAATGGAAAAGCACATTTGGCTGGAAAATAATCAAGCAGGATCAATATAGTACTTACTTAGGCAATGAAAAAATTGCATCCGGGGGAACCTGCTGTGCAAAGGGAATCAGAGGGCTAAGGGAAACAGAAATCAACACTTTGTCAGAGACACAGTCCATATTTCAAGTGGAAACTATGGCAGCGTGGCAGTTATCTTTCCTAGACTATCAGAATATTATCTTTAGGAAACTGCTGCACAAAGATGTTAGCATGGTTGCATTACACCATATTCACAGTTGTCAGTGACTGAATGGAGACATGCAAGTCAAACCGTTTAAAGTATTTCCAGCGATCCACTCCGGTCACATGGCACTCCTCCCTTTTCAGCCATGGATGAGCATTTGGAATAACCCTGTCAAGAAGAAGGACCCATTAGATATTTAGAATCTTGAATTAATACTCGGTAACTGCTAAGGCTCAATAAAACGCTGTCTGTTCGTGTCACCCAGCCAGCTGCTGCAATGCCGCTCTACGCTGCTCCGCGGGGCCTCGCCAGCAACGATCAATAGAGGCCGGTACTGGGTCTGCTGGTTCCAGCTGAACAGTATACCGTGGGTGGTGGGACAGCTCACTGAACATAGACCCAAACTCAGTCACTCTTCTCTGATGAAGGCACAAAGAAATAGTCACTTTCTGTTTATTTCTCATGTTTCTCAGTTGAAGGAAAAAAAAGGTGAACAGAGCAAACAAGTACAACATAAGAAATGTTATAGCATGAAATAAAATGGGTTATTTTTTTATGAGTGAATTTAATTTCATCTGGTTTAACATCTGGTAATGCTTTTACAAGTTTTTGAACCTAACAGTATTGTCTTTAACGCACTACATTGGTGTTGGCAAATTCCATTGTCTTTTGAGACGACTTTGACTTCAATTTTCTCCAAACCTGTACAGTACAAGACTCCATTGTCATTTTAATTTACAGTTTTAAAGATCTATTTGTATAGCTGTTTGAATATTGAATGATTGTGAAATTAGGAATATCATTAGTTAATTTAAGCTGACTTTAAATTCAATTTTCTCCAAAGCTGTACAGTAATATATCAAGGCCATACACATGAGCATAGCAGAGACCCTGAACAAGACTGTATTGGAATTTGCATTTACAAGTTTAAGAATATGCTTCTATAGCCGTTTAAATATTGTGAAATTATTGTGAAGTTAAGTTTGAATGCTTTTTGTGCTATCTAAGCCACCGTACGCCACACACCAGGAATAGACGGCCATTTATTTCCAGGCGTGGAAACTCGGTGGATAAAGCCTAGTCTATGCTTCTGCGTCACGTCGACGCCGTACCTCCGCCGTCGGGCTCACTGGCCGCAGTTACATAGCAGGTGAAGATAAAAACAAAATGTCGCTGGAGGACAAACATCGATGAAACTTACTGTTCTGTCCTTAGAGGTGTAGGCTTTGAAATTGGCCCTGACGTGGTCGACCTCCGAGGACACGGTGTAAACAGGATCTGTGAGGAAACACGTCAGAAAAGCCCACGTCACCCGCACGAGACGTACACACCTGTCTACTCACCGTACAGGTGGTCGAACACCCGCTGCCGCGGCCGCTGCCGCGCACCGTCAGAGCCACCCTTTGTCTTCGGCTGTGTGCGAGTGATAGATAAGCTCATTTTCTCATTTCAATTAAAAACCGTGCTTTCTGTCGAAGAGTTTGTCCTCCAGCCGGCCATGTCCCGTTAGCTGCGTTACCGTGGCGACGGTAAACTCAAGGGTGTTAAAGTGGGAGGAGCTATTTTAATTTATGCACAAAACACCTCGTCGTTGAAAGAGCGTCCACAAATAAAGTGTTAGTGAAGACACGTGTTTTTATTAAAAAGGTCAACGTTTCATACAAGGAAAGGGGAGAAGTTAATGAACTACAACTCCCAAGAATCCTTTTGGAACTAAACTTAATTTTCAGTCGCAAATGTCAAGAGTAAAAGCCAGAAGCAAAAGCTCAAGTCTAGGTTGACTGAAATCTGATAATCAGGAAAAAATATTCTCTAAAAAAAAGAGGTTATTTAAACTAATGTTCTCTACATGAACATATAACTGCATTACATTGTCTAAGAGACTCTAGGGAAGCTCATTTATGGCAACTGTAACTCTTTATAAAGACAAACTTTAACAAAATAATGACTTAGTATCTCATATATGATTGATATGACTTAGCATCTCATAATTATGATTTAGCATCTCATAATTGTGAGATGGTAGCTCATGATTCACCCCAGTGATGTAAAGAAAGTACATGTAATTTGTGTCATGTTATATGTCCATGTGTATCTGTACATCCATATGAATGTAATCTTAGTGATGTAAAATAATGTCATTTGTTTCATGTTATATGTGTCCATCTTGATCGATAGAAACTTGACATGTACAAAATGACTTATACAAATGTAAATATAACTACAGTGATGTCAAATAAAGTACAAGTGCATGGTATATCTAGTTAGTATAGTTCTTATTGTGATTGTAGAAGACCTGTATATGTAGAATAGTGTATGTCTTTGTTAATGTGAAACAAAATTATACTTTTACTGAGTTATCCTTCATCAGCATCTTACCTAATAAAGACATATTTGTTGTTTCACTTTATATCTCTCTCTTTTTTTAACCTACCAGAGTATATTTTTGGTTTGTAAAAAAAAGTTTGGTTTTGACATCAACAGGAAGTCTGCTATCGTAGGAAACAGACACACACACACACACACACACACACACACACACACACACACACACACACACACACACACACACACACACACACACACACACAGTATTTCTCTCTTCCTTAAAGTTTTGTTTTGGATTTGAGGAACACAGCTGACCAAAGCAACATTTATTTGCAGCTGAAAGGTTTTGTAACTTGTTTTGAGTGTCAAGTGTGCCAGCTCACTATCAGCTGAGTTATTATTTTTGTTGAATAAACACTGTCTAATATTAGCTCTTAGAAAAAGGAGGACTTTGTCCATGGTAAAGCATTGGATTGCTGCAATTATCACTTCAACCTCACATTATTGTCAGAACTATTTTTTACGCCCTAAAACTGTCAGCTGCAGATTTTATGAAGACGTGCAAATAAGTGCCAGCCGAGCTGTGTGTGGATTTACTGTTTAACCAGAAGATTTTACGCAGGCCTCCATTTCAAAAATTGTATATTTATTTATTTATTATATATATATATATATATATATATATATCATTGACTGTTCATTATCACAGTTATGGGCAGAGTGATCGCACACTCAACGGAAGGAAACGTCGAGTTTCTGTTGTTCATCCGCCCAATCTGATTTTATATGGGGCAGCTAATATCGAGATGTCTCATTGCAAACCTACTCATGAACCACAAACTCTGCATTGAGTTTGCAGATCATAACCACATACACGCTTTAACGACATAAATCATTGTTTTCAGTTAATCTCTGAGGATGGAGTCAGCACCTTTGCATTGTGTAACCGTTAAAGTAGGATGTTCTTACACCAGCAGATATAAGACCACAACCAAATTACACTTACTCAGCACAAACCATTTCTTCTCTATAAAAAATCTACAATAAGTGAACTATGTAAAAAAAAATTTAAAAAAACCCTCATAGAACAACCTGCCAATGAATCACACTTTCATGAAGGTTGCAATGTGTGTGTTTTAAATACAAAAAAAGTCTTGTTTAGACTATATGCTAACTTTGAAGACGTTATAGATTGTGCTGCTGTTGCATTTTATTGTGTTGTATAGTAAGAGGTGTTTCTGATATTTAGTTTACACCATTTAAATGAAGGAGGATTGACTACACCTCTCAGTATAAGGCAGTGAGTTCAAGAAGAAGCTGCCTAACCAACACACCTGTCAAGGTTATCATAAGATCTGAACATATTCAAATGAAAGAAGGTTGGATTTTTACAAATCTATTGTAATACACTGTATTAGATGTACGGGCATTCATATAGTATGCAGACCAACCTGTTTTGAATTATATGATAGAAACAGTGACTGTGTCTAATGTGTCTTCTTTCCAACATTGTCTGCTCAGAGAGTTGACACAAACTGCTTCAGAGGAGTGTGACTCGCAAGAAAGGAAACTGTGTGTTGTTAGACGTCATCCTGTGTGGGGAAAAAAGGCAGATGTTTGGGTGGAAAGCGGTTTGGAGAGGGGGGAAGAGAAAGATGAAGGGAGGGATTAGTGAGTCACATGTCCTTTTCATTTCTTCATCATAAGAAGTATGAAGTATGTTCAGTTTGTTTGGATCAAACCCTGAGCTCATTGGGCATAAATAGAGAAAGAGAGGAGATAGAGAAATTTACAAGTTAGGGTAAATAGTAGACCGGGCAAAACCAGTTGGATGTTATTGTCAAGTTAAGGACTGAGGTTTCGCTTCAAGACTTGATGTGTTTCTTACTGGTTGCCAGTTTACAGAAGAACCTGAAGACAACTGGCGATGAGGGACGTGATGTGGATTTATGCCGTGGTTATCTTCCTGTTGTCTAAAGCATGGAGCAAGGATACAGGTTTGAACATAATCTCTTTTTACGGTTTTAGCGCTTTAGATTATTTAGCCATAGTGCGACACAGCTTTTAGATACAGACACTGTTGTTGAGAGGTGGACACAACCTTCACTAAGACGACCTCATAAGGAGTTGTCTCTGATAATTAGCAACAGTGTACAAATTATTATACAGATTAATACTGTTCAAATGTGTCATTTGTACTACGTGAGTATGTTTCCCTTAACATGCGATGTAACTAACATATTATACAGCCATAATAGTTCTTTACTTTCTGTGAGATGTAGTAATATTTGGATGAGCAGTCGACTGTAAGTGACGCATACAGTGTAGACAGTCAGTGGAAAGAACATGCTCAGAGAGGGGAGAAGTAAGGCAGAGGCTGATAAGGGAAAATAAATCTTCCATAACACATGAAGTATATGAAACATGTGCCCCCTATATGCTGAATGAATAAGCCGCATGCTGCTACAAGCTTCCTTTTTGAAGGGAATCATGATTTCAGATCAGGGTAACACTCTGATGCACATTTCTTCCATGGTGTCATCTCTGAGAGGTGGAAGAGACACTTCTGTTTGAAACCTGTGCTTTTGTCATCCCACGGCATGCATGCTCTCCTGCTTACACCTGTCAGACGTGAACACATCTCAGACCCCCGTCCCGCAGCCCAGGAAAGTCACTCATTGAGCCCTGAATGTCTCAATAGCAATTCTGATGTGAAGCTGCTTCTGAAGTGTAGACAGGCATGCCGTGTGATTTCGCCCTGCAGCAGTTGGTCATGTCAGACCCGTGTTAATCAAATCGCTTCACTAACAAATAACAGATGAAGCCGTTGATTGTTTCTCTGCTGTTAGAACATTCCAGAACAAATCACTTTGCTGCTTTCCGACTAACATCTCTGTTTTCACTAACCTTTTCCTCACATCCAACTCCATCTCTCTCAGGAACTAATCAGAGCAGCAATGTGAACTCCAGCGCGGTTTATGGTAAACTCCTTTTCCTCTTTTCACTCCAGCGTTTTTTCAGTAGTAGTAAAATATAAGATTTGACTATGAATATTACATAAGACAAAAGAAAGAAGTAGATGATACTCAATCCGTTCCTAATCATTAGCTCAAACATTGAGCGCTTCTTTTAGTGGAAATAAGTAATGAAATGCTTTGACAGAAAATATATCTGAGGAAGAAAGCTGGGTTTGGTCTGGGTTTTATTTTATTATGGAATGCAATTATAAAATATTAATAGACTATACCAAATGTCATTCACTAGCACATTGAATACATGTTTATTTACATTTTATTATCATTTGTATATATATATATATATATATATATATATATATATATATGTATATATATATATATATATATATATAGCGATCAAAACATTTTCATGAACCAAAATGGATCGATGCAGTCAAACGTATTGCATAGATATGCAACTAAATAATTATAATTTGGATGCTATTTCTGTACCCTATATATATAACCCTATATATATATATATATATATATATATATATATATATATATATATATATATATTGTTTTTCTTGTCTAAGAGTTATCAAATGTTTAATCCATTTCCTCAGAATTTATTTAGGTTGTGATATTTTATTTTGAGTAAAAAAATAAATACAACAAATGTATTACATGCTATTTAGAATATATTTCTAGTTGTTTTTGTTTGTTAAGTTTTTTTTTAACGTCATATTTAGAATTGAAACTTGTTTATAGTCCTTTGCATGTTTTTTGTGTGTGCGCACCCAAAACCATGTAGTCAGCACAGTCATTGTACCACTATAAGCATGCTTTCTATAATGCAACTATCTTTTCCTCTTTTCAGTTGCCAGAAATGAAGCTTTCAACCAAGGAAGTCAAGTTAAGCTGACATGCAGCAGTAAGACTTGGAATGAGACGATGTTTGTGGTTTGGAGTATAACATTGAAAACCAAAGAAACCTGTACGATAGCTTTTAACAACGGCAGTGGCGTTGATACCTGCAATGATGGCAAATCCCTCAGAAACACATCCAGCTTCTCGTCCTACCTTCACATCCCAAACTTCTCAGATAATGACGAGGGGCTGTACAAGTGTGAGTCGGTTTACACCGGAGGAAACGACAACCGCGCCTTCCAAGTGACTATCATAGGTAGGACTTTTATCCTTAAATATATGTATGATTGCAAGAGCAATGTAATCAATAAAGTTAACTTCTAAAATGACCAGTTCACTCAAGTCACTGTCATTAATTTATGTTTTACTTAATTTTTGTGTGATTTGGTTGAACTACAGCGAGCTGAAGTCTATCGGTGAGTCTCATTTCTCTTGTTTTGTCGTCCCTGGCCCAGTTCCTCCCAGTACATCAGTCTGGTTGGACCATAAAGACAACAAGATGGTGGCAGTGTGCAAGGCTGAAAGAGGAAAACCTGCTGCTCAGATCACCTGGAGTCACACGGGAAACATATCCTCTGTGAAAACATCTCAAAAAGCTCAAAATGGATTCTTTTCAGTAGAAAGTCGCCTGGAGCTCCTGGAGGGAACGGACATAGGAAACCTGAGCTGTGTTATCAGGCACCACAACTCCACAGAGAAGATATTGTTTGTACTGCAACACGAACAAGGTGAGGCTTTTGCAGAGTGGACAGCAGAAGCAATAAGGCTAAATATTTAAAGTTGTTTTATTACATTTCTTTGGTCAAAATTGAATACATTCATAGATGTTATGACTGTATTGATTAACTGCAGATTATTAACACAATAAGCTTCACTCTCTCTCTGCAGGTTATCCCCCTTGGCTGTACGTCCTTATTGTTGTGGTAATAGTTGTGCTTTTAGCAGGATTTTTATTTTTTGCACAAAAGAAAATAATAACATTGCGGTAAGAATTTTGATTTAATGAAAAATGACTTGCAATGACTGCTTGTAAGCTTTTCATGTTAAATAACGGAGCTGCTCTGTGTATCCTTCTGCCAGGCGATGCCAGCAGTCTGACTCCTCACCATCCAAATCTCTACCGGTGGGTAATCCGCGGTCTCTGGGTTGGGTTTAGGGTATACTTCTGCATGTTTCACTGCACATTGCTGAGCTTTCTGTTTTGACATCTTTCTGGTTATTACAGGCGGAACATGTGGAGGAAGTGGAGCCCTACGCCAGCTACGTTCAACGTGTGAACTCTATATATAATTCATCTGCAGATTTGTTCACATAAAACTCTGCACATGCATCACACGTACACACTTAAATGCACATTCTTTGTGAGAATCTGAAGGCTGTGAAACTGAGAAATGTTGAGTTAGTAAAGAAAGAGGAACGTGAGATGAAAGACTTCCGCAAAGGGAGGGAAATTAAAACTTTGCCCCAACCAAACTGTTGACGGATGGAACAAGGGTTTGTATCTGATAGCACACACTGGCTGCGCTGCACATGCTGCCCACTACTCCCTGTGCGTGGGCAACTTGGAGAACGTTATTAATAACTAGACTTACAAATGCAAGCAAAGGCTGAATAATTCCGCCTTCAGCTCTACTCAGTATTCCAAGACTGCAGAACTTTTGATATAATCATAAAATATAAGAGCGGAAATTACATGATCATGATTCTTATTTTTTTCATTATTATTATTATTATTATTATTATTATTATAGCACAAGATATTCTAGTTGTGGTCAACCCAATTAGAGAACACACGTGTAAAATGCCAGAAGATAATATAAACAATATTATGTGAGGTATTCATGTAATGTAGAATTATGTAATTGTGTGCACTGAACACAAAAATACTGGTTCCATTGAAGCTAAGCTCGACAAAATTAAAAAAGAACACTAAACAATAGTAAAAGTAAAAAGTGTGTGATTTGCTTTTGTAGCACTGTGGTTAGTATTTAAAAAGTGAAATGTCAAGATTACTTGTATATCCATTGCAGCGAACTGATACTTGAACCTTCACCGCTTGTCCCCATTTGATGAATATCAGTATCAGACCATTCCAGTAAATCAAGAGTTTTGGAATTTGGGTCAATACTCTCAAGATGAGTGTAAACCCATTTCTCCAAAAATGGATTTAGCAAAATAGAAAATGAAAAAAGGGCTGTTCTGCCATCTACAGGTGGAGATCAGAACATTTGAGATGGCCCACAGGTTGGCTCGTTGGCTCATGACCACACAACTTGGCTCATGACCCCACAGGTTGGCTCATGGGCTCATGGCCCCACAGGTTGGCTTGTTGGCTCATGGCCCCACAGGTTGGCTTGTTGGCTCATGGCCCCACAGGTTGGCTCATGACCACACAGCTTGGCTCATGACCCCACAGGTTGGCTCATGGCCCCACAGGTTGGCTCATGGCCCCACAGGTTGGCTCGTTGGCTCATGACCACACAGCTTGGCTCATGACCCCACAGGTTGGCTCATGGGCTCATGGCCCCACAGGTTGGCTTGTTGACTCATGGCCCCACAGGTTGGCTTGTTGGCTCATGGCCCTACAGGTTGGCTCGTTGGCTCATGACCACACAGCTTGGCTCATGACCACACAGCTTGGCTCATGGCCCCACAGGTTGGCTCGTTGGCTCATGACCACACAGGTTGGCTTGTTGGCTCATGGCCCCACAGCTTGGCTTGTTGGCTCATGGCCCCACAGGTTGGCTCATGACCCCACAGGTTGGCTCGTTGGCTCATGACCACACAGGTTGGCTTGTTGGCTCATGGCCCCACAGGTTGGCTTGTTGGCTCATGGCCCCACAGGTTGGCTCGTTGGCTCATGACCACACAGGTTGGCTTGTTGGCTCATGGCCCCACAGGTTGGCTCATGGCCCCACAGGTTGGCTCATGGCCCCACAGGTTGGCTCATGGCCCCACAGGTTGGCTCATGACCCCACAGGTTGGCTCGTTGGCTCATGACCACACAGGTTGGCTTGTTGGCTCATGGCCCCACAGGTTGGCTTGTTGGCTCATGGCCCCACAGGTTGGCTCGTTGGCTCATGACCACACAGGTTGGCTTGTTGGCTCATGGCCCCACAGGTTGGCTCATGGCCCCACAGGTTGGCTCATGACCCCACAGGTTGGCTCGTTGGCTCATGACCACACAGGTTGGCTTGTTGGCTCATGGCCCCACAGGTTGGCTTGTTGGCTCATGGCCCCACAGGTTGGCTCGTTGGCTCATGACCACACAGGTTGGCTTGTTGGCTCATGGCCCCACAGGTTGGCTTGTTGGCTCATGGCCCCACAGGTTGGCTTGTTGGCTCATGGCCCTACAGGTTGGCTCGTTGGCTCATGACCACACAGCTTGGCTCATGGCCCCACAGGTTGGCTCATGACCCCACAGGTTGGCTCGTTGGCTCATGACCACACAGCTTGGCTCATGGGCTCATGGCCCCACAGGTTGGCTTGTTGGCTCATGGCCCTACAGGTTGGCTCGTTGGCTCACTCTGCTCTAGTTTGGGCTCCAGGTAAACACTATTAGCTCTGCCAGCATTTTTATCAATGTTTGTGCTGTTACTGCTGTATGCTGTGAGCCGATGCTGAGAGCCGCTGAGAGGCAAATAAAAATGCTTCCTCTCCTGTATTGAATGAACAAAAATTTTGCATGTCTGGACCTTCCGTTTGAATTCTGCTATTAAATTGCTGCAGCAGCTGTAAAGTGTCTCAACCTCACACTAATTATTTATTCTACAGAAAAGAGGAAACTGCCAAATGCATTGCACCCTTGGACTCGCTTAGTTTTTGACTTTTTCCTCTGAGCTGTAGCAAAGAACCTTATTGCAGGTTTAACCTTCAAAGAGAATATTGCCATAATTTCTCAAAGTTGTTTTCAGTGATTGAGTTGATGAATACACCTGAATAAAAAGGGCTTTTAATCACTGCAAAATATAAACAAATATATTGATATGGATCCAGTCACACATATAAGCCTGTGGGTGGATACAGGCTCATAGAAAACATGACAAATATAAATTATGAAGCCTTAAATACATATTTGTGTGTGGCTCTGCTGGTTCTCAGGAGCAATGTTCCAAAATATGTACAAACACTGGAAAGCAGCTCAGGGTGTTTGTTTGTGTGTTTGTTTGTTTACATCCCAATCTTCCATCAAGTACGGGACAGAGTTGTAAAGGCCATTTGCGCTACATTTTAGTCTGGGCATATCCACGTTGTTAGTTAAGTCTGGTTTAGCATCCTGACGTCGTGTGGAGTTTCTACATCTGTATACATCAAAGTCTGATCTGTATCTATGAATACAGATCAGACTTTGATCTGCAATACACTGTGATCTACATTAACCATCCCGACGAAGAAGTCCCGGTGCTTCCAGTACTGTATGTGTTCACTTTCTGTTTGCAGGGTTTCAGAGATGCAATTTCCTCCTTTTCATGGTGGAAAAACAGCTCACCCGCACATACAATCATTGCAAGGAAACATTTTGAAGACAAATGTTGCTACAAACAAAAACAATTCAAAATAATTTCCAAATTCAACCCAAAAACGCATTAAGATTGAGATGCTCCGTCATTCAGGTCATGTTGTAACTAACATCTATTGGGTCTGCTGTTTTGGAGATATTGAAAATAGATATAACCTCTTGTAAGAATGTAAAAAAAAAAAGCCCAAACACCAAAGCTATGTCCAAAATTAATACTACATAGTAGTAGTGCACACATTGATCAAACCAATGTTTGTGACAAATGTTTCTGCAAAAGTGTTTTCAATCAGAAATATTTAAGAGGTGCAATAATATAAAAGTTTGACACGTGTTTGACAAATGCGATGCAAGTTTGTCTTCCTGAGGAAGACACATGACCGTTTGTTTCAATAATGGAGCAGACGTGTGGGATTGGAGTTTCTGCAGCCACCTGCTGTTGACGTGGATGTCATTTTCTTCACTGAAGATCAATATTTGATTAACAGGCACTTTATCCTGTTTGTTGTATCTACGAGTCCTGCTTCTTGCAATAGTCCATATGAACTTCCTCTTATTTCTATTCACCCCATGAGCACGTAATCGTCTGCACCTTCGTCTTTAGACGAGCACTCCGACACGAGCTCAGGCTGTAGTGCTGCTGGGTCATGAACCGTTGCGTAGTCACAGTCATCGTGAGTGATGGCTCTGGTTCTTCTTGATCCTTTGGCAGTGATGTGGTTAATAGAGGCATACAATACATCCTCCGGAGGCTGCCATGAGAAAATACAAAGACTGAGAAGTAATTCCTGAACATGATTAATGGTACACATCTATATTTGTACTTTTTTCACACAGCACTGCCGCAATCAGGATGTTTTCTAAATGTGGGTAGTGGTTATGACTTCCTTTAACTGAAATAAACAGCCACACAGTTTCTGTTACAACAGAGGCCTCACATTAATGTTCACCCAGAATGCAAAGCAAACGAAGCAGCGCCTCGGGCGATCATAAAAGCACCGGAAGATCTATGTCCCTAGAAAAGCTGCAGCTGATAACTATGACGTTACTCAACAAAAATAGACTGGACATGGATGTGGGCAGGTCTGTACCTTATTTTGTGTGCTGCTGGTTCCATCTGCTGCACAATCACCTGGAAGAGAACATGTAAATATCTGACATTAGGCAAATCTGTATCAGGTCTGTATGCCATAAATACTATTATAAATGTATTGTTACCTTTCCTGGTCTTCTTTATCCTGACAGTAGAAGACATGATGAAAACCACAGTCAAGAGCCAATCATCCGGAGCATTAAACAGAACAATAAGACCTATTAGTGTTAATACAATTACTGTAAATGTTAGTTTAACTTACTGAGCTGGGGATGGATGTGTTTTACACCATGAAATATCATATCACACGTCATATCATTTCTACAACAGCTTTTTAGAGGAGTAGGTTTTACCCCACAGCAGTATTTCCATGGCAGTTTAAAAGATAGCGTGTGCTGCAACAGGAAACACTTCGATATGCGACCCACATTGTTCTGTAACCTACTGTCTGTGAAGCAACTAACAGAACAACTCGTGGAACTTTTCATGCTTCTAAGTGAAGCTCTTTATATATATACATATATATATATATATATATATATATATATATATATATATATATATATATATATATATATATATATATATATATATATATATATTACTACCATCATTTCTTTTAATTAATCTTATGGTTGTCAGTATAAACAGACATTCCAGGAAATCTTTATAGCATAATCACAACCTGCTGAAGGATTTCGATCAGGGGTGCAGGATGTAAGAGCGCCTTCATCGGTGGATGATCACCTACCTTGAAGTGCAATTCCCCATGATGTGCCCACAGAGTCCGGATGTTTGTCAAAATGCAGCAGACTCAAGTGCTTTGGTGCTGTTGCAACCCTCAGCCTGACACTGTTATAGACACGGACATCTCACTGATCGCTCTGCTGCACATGGGCTAGAGAGAGAGAGAGAGAGAGAGAGAGAGAGAGAGAGAGAGAGAGAGAGAGAGAGAGAGAGAGAGAGAGAGAGAGACAGAGAGAGAGAGAGAGAGACAGAGAGAGAGAGAGAGAGAGAGAGAGAGAGAGAGAGAGAGAGAGAGAGAGAGGGTAGGGGGTAAATGCCATACAACATCCTTTTGTGTGCGAACACACACACACACACACACACACACACACACACACACACACACACATACACGGACATACAAATACATAACAAGCCTAGTCCAACTTTGACATAATATACTGTAGGAAGTGATGCTTGTGTCATCACTTTGATTCTGGAAATATGTGATAACATAAACAACATATCTCAAAACATCTACAAGTAAAATAAAAAGTCTGCATAAGTATAGTCATGCAGACGTTTTATTCTATGCATATATCTGCATACTTTTCAGATATTCTGGAGAGTATGCAGATATTTGCGTGACGCGGTGTTGCTGTAGACTCTTTTGCATGATTGTGCAAATGTTCTTGTTGCAGAAAAGAAGGAAGTCTCTGACATTACTCACAGTGCAGCTTACTTAACCAACTGTGTCTGTGTTTAGAGTAAAATACCTTTATGGATGTCGTGATAATCATGTAGGGATATTTCTTGTATATGCAAAATGCAGTGAAAGCAGTTTTTGAAAGTCTGAAAAAAAGTAACGCAGAACGATAAATATCACGCCTTAAAGTTTTGATAATTTCATCCATCAAATATCAGACGTTTGAGAGGAGGTAGATTTCAAGAAAACATAGACTCACTAATGTATTTACATGCAGCGGATGGTAGCACGTTGTACACCGGAGGGCGCTGTTGGACCAGAGATTCTCAACCAGCAGACACATGACAGACTACCATTCAAAGGAAATATGTCATCTGGTCTGTGATGAAAACAAATAACTTTCAAGATTTCATATTTCTTCATCCAATGCTCCTGAGCCGCTTCAGGTCAACATATAGTGTTGCTGGTTGAGATGATTAATCTGTGTTAATCTCCAGGTCCCTGATAAGAAGTGTCAAGCACTTTGATGACTATGTGTCTCAGTTTTTAGGGTTAGGGTTAGTGATCTACATCTGTGAAGATAAATACTTCTGTAACCGTGTATTGCAGAATCAAATTAAGGTCATTCACAATAGCAACTCTGTTTTGCCATGACAATAAAATTCACATATGCAGGGTAGTCTTAAAACATATGTGGGAGGACAGGAAGTGGTAAAGCTTGTCACGAGTTAAATGAGCCCATGTACTAGCTAGAGTTTTAGATTATCTGTAAGGTTTCAGGTCATGGACATGCCAAGACTCATGCCACACAACAATCTGCTGACTTTATGCTGTTTTATGTTTTTAAGGTAAGCCTTAATACCTTATGTTGTGATGAGACTTTTAAGAGGGCATGTGGGAACATTTCGAATAGATTGAAATCATTAAGTGAGAAAACAGATACGCCCAAAAAACTAGTGTAATTATTTAGTCCAATTATTGGTCAACTATGTAGGTAAAAACTTTGTGTTTCAGAGGGTTGCAATTAAAATAATAATGTAATAATTAAACAAATACTCATATCAATTGCACAGTCTAGCCTATGTTCTGGGGTATTTTAAGAATGTAAATATATTGCATAAGAGAACAAATCAAACATACTGCATATGTTTTTGTGAGAATTTACTGTTTGAGACCCTTTTTTATTATGATGATGAAAAGCTTTGAGACAAAAAAAAGATGTTTGACCTGTTAATGATTGAAGACGAGCCACTATAGCGATGAGTTTTAGATGACATTTGATTTAATTCTTCTTCTTTTTGGCCTTATTTCCATGTGAAGTTAATGTGATGGTCTGGAAAGTTACGACATGGAAAACTGTCCCACAACCATCTCTGACAGTTAGCTGCCCTGTCAAACACTGTGGAGAATCACTCGATATCACCTGGTGTAAACTGCGCCACACAAACACACGTGCACCAATTATTTACACAGAAAACGTAGAAATAAGACGACAAACGAGTGCAAGATGAGCTGATGATCTCATATTTGACTTTTGCCACAACACAAAGGTGCTCAAAGACACTTAACATGGTAAAAACAGAAACAATGAATGCAATAACTATATAAACGGATACATGACTTTATAACAGCAAGAGTAAAAAAACAACATACATGCATAACTAACATCATAGGGGAAACGATATTTAAATAGATCAGTTTTAATCATACTGAGTTGTGATGGACTAAGTTAGAAAACCCTTATAAGCAGCAGTGCTGCACTGGATTGAATTAACAGAATGAATAAACACTATCATCCTCGAGTGTATTAATAGGTCACAGATATGGCATGTGCTACAGGCGCAGTGAGAGAATATGTGTGCTCAACATGTGTGTGTTTTTGCTCTGCGAGGTCCATCATAATCCATCTGGCTTGAGATGAAAAAGGACCAAAAATATGAGCATCTGGCGTCCCGGCTCGGCACGAGAAAGGAGTTTCATGCTCAAAGCTGAAGTCCAAAGCTGAGCCGAATGAGCTGTCAGAGTGGCAATGAAAGATTCTAATTTCATGAAGCTTTAAAAAAGTAGAATTGTTTAATACATTTTATTTTAAAAGTCAGACCAAATGCATAATATCATGTTCTTCTTTTTGGCTGCAGATATTTACATTTCAATAAATGTTCTGAACAATGTTTCATAATTATTCTAAAGTAAGCTCTGGTCTTAAAATCAGAGTTGTATGAAGTGAAACGACACTGGCAGAGAAGTGTTAGTGGTCAATGGAGAGTGATGAGCCCAAACTAAAGCCAAAGCACCGAGATGGCTTTCTGTTCATAACTGACAGATTCATACGCTTTGATGAACAAGAATATTTCTGCATGAAGTAAACACGATATAACCTAAAAGCGTCATTATATTTTAAGCATTTAGGTCCCATTTTGATCAAGAGCAGGGAGCATTTTGACATTTATTCATCATCCCCTGAGCCAGTTGTCCAAACCTCGACCGGCATCACTCACTTCTTCACAAGAACTTCTCTCTCTGATGGAGGCAGAGATTCCTCTCAGGCGCCGACCGGGTTCAGCCGGCTTTCCTCAGGGACCTGAATCCAACTACCTGAACCCTGAACCAACACACACACACACACACACACACACACACACTGTGCTGCACTGAGCTATGAAGAAACACAGGGCGTATTAAAATACACAGGGACATGCAGGCTGTAATCTTAACTAGTTCTGCAGGTGGGAATGGAAGATAACAAACCTGACGTGGAGGTTTTTATCATTAAATCAATCATAAAGTAATGATTGATTGCCAGGTGAGCAACACAACAAGGCTTTGTGGAGCTGAAGGAGTTTCAGCTCATAATCGAGCTGTCCGGCTGCAGCTTTACTGTTTTGGTTCAAAAACCATGCACAATACCGGCTCAGTTTGAATAGATATTACACAAACAAAAGACATAAGTATGCAGCTCTCTTAGTTGAACAAGTAAAGACCTCACCAGCTTTAACAATCTACAGAAGAGATGGAGGCCTTCGGCTGAGGTACAAGAAGTAAAACCTTAGTGGTGAGATTCTAGTTTCAATTAGCTTCGTTATTGAAAGGATAAGGCTCACCATATCCTTTACTTTTCCATAAAATACATCCAGAAAACAATGTCCTCTGCAGTACCAGTTTGGCTGAGGGAGTACTGTAACTAAAGAATAATTTCCTAAAAGAGCCGGGCACTGTAGTTTTAAACATTTATTACTGAAAATAGGGTAAAGAGGACATTTGTTAGGGACTACTTTCAGCCGTATAATACATTAGAGTGCCCATGTTGTAGTCAGCGCCATGTAGCTCATGATGACTTTTTGTTCACAGTTTTTGGACAACAATGCAGGGCCAGTGTTAACACTAGGGGCTAACGCTAACGCTAACCTAAATCGGACTGGTGCAACACAGACAATGGCTGTTACTAGAATCAGTTCATTGTTGGTTTGAATCTAAAACATAATATCAATAGATGTCCTGTCAGTTAAAAGACAGACAGAGGGAAGTATTTAAAGGACAATATTGGACTTTAATTTGCCATTTTGTGTTGTAGAGAGTGTGGCCATCGACTCAATCCGTTACAGAGCCAGACAGAAAATGTTTCCTTCTTGACTCCATGTGAGGACAGTCTGGAGATGATATAAGAGTCAGGGGCAGAGGCAGGAGAGATACATATCGTTGCACAGTTGGCGTTCATACATAGGATTGCGTTTGTCATCCTGTAGATGCGTGTCAGAACATCTTTCAATGTACCAAGATGATGATGATGCTGCTGCTGCTGCTGCTGCTGCTGCTGCTGCTGCTGCTGCTGCTGCTGCTGCAGGGGAACAATTCTGCAAGGTCGGCTCTGAGAAACACTGCCACTTGTTTTCAGCCTCCGGCCTCATCTGAGACATTAATCAGCTGAAAATAAATACATGGAAAGTGATGAGACAAAAGGAAGAATGCATGATACATTTCTTTTGTATTTGTACATTTGTAATTAACATGTGTGGGAAAAAAATAGTGGAGTTAAAGAGTAGAATCCAATTGAATGCCAACACTAAACGTCAGTTAACTAATGTGCTCATCAGTCCTGATCTTGTGTTAATTGTGCAGACTGAGCTCTGCTGAAGCTGATGTGCTGCCTGTCCAGTGCTATTCTGTACTGCGCTGTCATACTTCACAGATGGTTTACCTTCGAGCAGAGAGAAAGTGCAGATGGAGTGCAGGGAGCAACATAAGTAAGTGAAAAAGGCAGCCATGTTCTCAGGAGTACATACATATCACAATGTGAATGAGGGGCAGTGTTGTTAGCTCCAGTTGACTTTAACCACCACAGAAAAATGTGTCTTAACGCTGCAATATTTTCACAAGCTCACAGATTGTTCGGTCTGTCATTTGGTTTGTCATAGCGGTTGCTTTTCTTGAAAACAGCCGCTTGTTTCAGCTGAAAGGGACTAAAAGAACTGGAGAGCCAGTGTTCGTATTGAAAACATGGATTAGTGCAGCTATAGAGTTTACTTCATGCTAATATTTCTGCAAGGATCCAAATACATATCAGCAAATATTAGTGTTGTGAAAGTCACATTGACATTTGTCACTACTCTATTAACAGAAAATACAGCTTTAGGTTACATAGCCTCTCCAAACACGATATGTCAACTAGCTTGTAACCCTAACCCAAGCTGTTTATTCAATATGTATGTTTTTTCCCACGAGCCCTCAGCGTCACACAACAAGAAAAGAGCTCTATGAAAGAGGAGGTACATGTTGTTAACTGTGTTGAATCACAAAGGTTTATAAACTGATTTTATTGATCTTCAAATGAATTAATGATGTTAGCAAATCTGTAGACATTTCCTGAAATAATCCAGGAGAGCAAGGCAGCTTCAGCAAAGGTACAATGCTACACAAGAAGTACCACAACATCATTAAAGAATTATTGTTTTTCATTTCCAGCTTAATCAACACCTCAGGTTACATCAACTTAACGAGTAACAAATACATTTTGAGTTATAATCCTGTTCCCTTAATTATTCACGTATCTGTTGTTGATTCCCTAATACATGTCCACAAATTGAGTGTGTCTCTATCATCTCATCAATCCATCGTATAAAACTTAGACTTCCATTAGCAAGTGGTTGGTTGTTGGTAAAAATTGATGTAATCTATTAATAATCTCCATTGTCCTTTCACATATCTGTGACACCGGATGCAACACATAACACGCCATCGGTCCAGGACAAATCTCACCTTCTTTGTGCAAGAAACACTTCCAAAGGCAGAAGCAGAGCGACAGAACCAGCAGGGCGGCCGCCGTGGTGACAGAGATGAGGATGGTCAGAGCCGTCCCGACTAGGACGGAGAAAAGCAGCGAAATGATCAGCCCTTTATTATCTTCAACATTTCCTAGTGTGTAAATCCTCTTCTTTCCTTTTTATGGACCAGCAGTGATTAGATTTTAGATTTAATTCACAGTTTCGTCTGATCTTTCCTGACCCTTGAGATCAAGGTAACTAACAGTTTTCAGCAAAGTAAAGCCACTGATACTGCACGACCTACTGCCCATCCTTACCGGCCTTATCCTTGTGCAATGTCCTAAAACAATGTGTTTTAGGACATTGCACATTTGAGACATAAGATTAGTACAACTGGCTTTTCCTTAAAGTGTGAAGGCAAAAGTCAGACCTAATAGCTCCCAATTCATTTGAATTCAAAGCAACATTTAGATCAAACAGAGCTGTCAGCTGTCAAATAAACATCACATAATACGTGACAAAGCATGCCTTTACAAAAATGTTGTAAAAAAGTAAAGATTCAGTACAATGAGTTACATTACACTTTCTTGTGTTTATTTGACATTCCTCACGTGCTCTGTTAAATTGGATATCAGTACAATGTGCAAATCTTTTCTCTGTTTTTATATTTAAACCAGCAACTGTCCGTTTTAGTTTGGGACGCATGCTCTTTGTGTCCTTTACATCTCCAAAGAGCCCTGCTTTCTTTTGTATTCTTAGCAGGCTTTTTTTCTCATAGAAAAGTGATGACGGCATCTAGAAACAATGCTCTATTGAGGGCTAGTACCTCATTGAAGTAAAGGTTCACAGAGACCAACTCACTTTTAGTGTTCATGGATACAGCAATTGGTGACTCAAGCCCTTTGTGGTGCACCAAGCATTTGATGGACACATCCTTCAGCAGCCCGGATTGCACCGTCAGCGTACTGATGACCAGAGTGGTGCCGTCGCCCTGCGGCAGCAGGGTGGTCACAGGCGGCCCCATGGTGCGGTTATCCCTCTCCACGTTCCACACGATCTCCGCTGGGGGCCGAGACACTGAGGTGCAGTTGGCTTCGATCACACCGGCGGAGGAGGTCTTGTAGCTCACCTGAGGTTTGGGCAGCACTGGGAGAAATATACAGAAAAAAATGATCACAAAACAAGCTCATGCCGTGGTTGTCGTACAAGCACACGTGAACGGCACAGTGCCAATAATGCATTCTTCTTCATTATATTGTGCTGCGTGAGAAATACACGAGCCAGAAAATACAAAGGACGACTGGTATATACATTTTTTATTTTATTTCAAAATGCAGATTGATGTTTAGTTTGAATTTGAACATTTATATGAACGTCATCTTTAAATTGCTGAGTTGATACTTGAGAAAAACCTTCAAGCCTTTGGATCCAGCAGGAATGTGAATGCCTCTTCTCTTCAGTTCTGTAAGTAAATCTCTTGCTGTTTTCAATTCTCTGTTCTCCCTCTGAGACTGAGCGAGGAATGTAGAGCACTGGATGGAGAACGTTTTTGTTGGCAAGAACACATTCAGCCACAGATATTTAGCCCTCATACTTTCAGCGTCTTCTTGCACTGCCAGTTGGTGAGCTTCCTCCACCATCGGTCTGGATCGTATTAACATCAGGAACACATATGAAGAACAATACAAACCATAAGGACCTGCTGGTCAGCACGAAGCGGGTGTGAAAGTTGGCTGTTATCGGAAATAAAATTCCACAGACTCTATTTCGCACTCGCAAGCTCCGTAAAGCTGAGGGTGGCTGCATGGTCAGGTGACCCTTTTCTCCTTCATTTTGAAGACATTATATTTGTGTGACTTACTCCAGATGTAAATGTTGTGAGATCATGTGGGTTCGCATGTTTTATCTGTTTGTGGACAGCATGTGTGAGAGTGGGAGGGAAGGAGGGGGCATCACATCATTCAGGGTGGGACGAGGGTGGAAGAGTGTTGGCAGTCGTACACAGCAAGAAAAATACAATACGTTAACGCTAATCGTGCTGCACTACTGGAAACACCTACTGTACTGTACAGTTCAATTTCAAACAAAAGCACATCTGTTTGTTGAGATGGCTGAGAGAGAAAGAGAGCAGGAGAAATGAGCAAAGTGAGAGACAAAGCACAGAGGGAATCTCTGTACGCTGCAAACACTGACGACAGTCATGCGTCCGGACCTCACTCCCTGCCTCCATCATTCTTTCCAACGCTCCATTCTTCACATGCGCACATTGTTCTGTGTTTATGTGGTAACAAATCAGCCGACAGCTTAACCTTGCAGCTACAATCAGGAAGAAGGAAAAATAACCTTCCTGTCTAAATCCCGAGGGTTCTTGTTCTTCCTGCAGACACAAAGTCCAAATTGGGTATCTACATTCACACACATGTCTGACTCCATCGTAGCTCACACTTCTGCTGTCGGACACAGTCACTCACGACTACACTCCTGCCAAAATGTGCATTAAACAACTCCTATACATCTTAAAAAAAGAACAATTCTGCCAGTGAGGTTTACATAAAAGTGATATTTCTGTGACTGTCGTAACAACAAAAGCATTGACAACAAATCACATATTAGCAGCATGGCTTTAGAGATAGAAATGTGGATCAGTTTGTTGGTCCAACACAAAATCCAGAATAAAATAAGTCAACTTGACTGCAGAGCCTTATCTCCAGTCTGTGCTAAGCTAAGCTAACCGGTTGCTGTCAATAGATTCATATTTACCGCACAAACATGAGAGAAGTATCAACCAAGCAAAACATGGTCCCAAAATGTCAAACTCTTCTTTAAAAATGTCATTTCATAAACTTATCTTTTATGCCCTTTTTCCTGCAGAACAAAGACAAATGTCACTTCTTATAACACAAACATTGACTGACTATTCTAAAGCAACCTGCTCTTCCCTCGAGTTTTCATCACCTGTTCTGTAAGATAATCCTCCATAATAGGAGCTGGGTAAAAAGAAGTTTACCGTAGGTGACGAGGCAAACTCTGGAGGCCTTGGGCCCGTCGGGATGCGTGTCGTACAGGCAGGTGTAGCAGCCCTCGTCCTGGATGGAGACAGGCTGGATGATGAGCTGACTGTCTGACAGGGAAGCACTCAGCCAGACTCTTCCCTGGAACGATGGCTCAATCATGGGGTCGCTTCGCTTTGCAAAGGATGCCACCTCTGTGGAGTCTCCTTGTGCAGAAGTGTGTTTCCACACGATCTGCTGGACCTTCTCAGGCAAACCGTAGGAGCACGAGAGGGAGGCCTTCTTGCCGCTCACTGCTGTCTTGTTGCTATCAACGGTAATTTGAGCTGGGAGTAAAAAAAAGAGCCCAGGGAAAGAATGAGGACATAAGAAAAAACTAAAAAGGAGGGACAGAGAATGAAAAACAGGACAATATTCAAAAATACGAGAAACCCAAACAGAAACCAGTCACTGGAATCTGCAACAGCTGTTTCTGCTTATAGAAATGAGCCCTCCTTGTCCTGCTGCTGCGCTGCTCGTTATTAATATGCCTGACTGAGCCTCTCGGAGGTCACAGGGTTACATGTCTCAGTAAATCCACAAAGGAGATTGATATTGAGGTTGTAGGTGGAGTAACTGTCTCTGGAGTCCTCTGAAATATTGCTTTTGTTTCATTTTAAAGGCCGGGGCAAAGGGCAGGCTTCCAGTATCAGCCATGCCACCTTCACATAATATTGTTTAAAATGTTATTACGAACAGCACGACGAAAACTGTCTGCGTCAGCCTCAAAATTATAATTCACACCCACGCTGACGATAACTTTCATAGAGCTGTGAACATACTGTCGGCAAAGTTACTCACACTAATACAACAAATGCAATGTAATTCCACAAGCTCGTGAACAGATGGATGTGAATGATACTGACGCTTGTATCAAACAAAGGACAGATCTCATGCAGCGTCGGATTCTGGATAATTGAGCTGCTCAGTTTATCGCCCTTCAGTGTGCCACCATGAGCGTTACTCAGCATTGCCTCATGTGGATGCTTCTCCCACCTGGTTCAAGGCCTTCATGACTGTGTCAGCAGAGACACTTCCTGGAATGTATCCTGAGCTAAATGAATACCTCATGTTTTGTCTAGACGTCTCCTGTCAGGGCTGAAGACGTGCACACCCGCATGTTGTTTTCACGTCATCATCTCTAGCTCTCTAACAGGCCGGCATGTCGTAACGGTACATAGTTTTGATTAAACCTTGGCACTAAAGAACAAAGAACATATCCTGATACTCATTTTAAAATGCACTCAATATAGATTTGAAACAATGCATCCTGTCCAAACTGTAACTGTTGTTCTTCTATTTGTAAAAACGGCATCCTTGTTCTCAAAATCAAAGTTGTGTTCATTGCAGGACTTACTCACAGGTAACAGTGAGGCACGTCCGTCCCTGCTGCGAACCGGAAGGATGCATGTCAAAGATGCAGGTGTAGCAGCCTTCATCACGGAAACCCACCCTGCGGATGGTGATAGCTGAGGTGTCTTTCGGGGAGGAGGCGAGCTCCACATACTGCTGTCCGCTCACACTGTCTCTGTTGTCGGCTTGGTAGCTGAGCAGAGTCTGGTTTTGGACATCCAGCCAACGGACCTGCCTCAGTAACTCACCTCGTTCTCTCGAGACACTGCAAGTGAGAGTGAACGGCTTCTCCACTGGAGCTTCCAAACGCTCTGGTGCTGTTACCTTGCCTGAAACACCCACCAATAATTTAAAAAAAACATTAGAATATGCTAAAAAACAACAACAACACACATTAGAACGTGTATACTGTGACATGAGTTTTCAATGTCAGTTGTTTGGTGTGTTTTTAGCATGGCAGACTCACCCTGTAGTCTTCCCACCATCAGGAGGACTAAGCACACCTGCAGACCTTTCCTACAGGAGGCCTGGATCTTCATCTTCGTCATCACTCATTTAACAGGGAGGAGAAAAAGCGCTACTGAGAATTTCACAAGTAACGATCAGGCCAACATAAACTCAAGCTCTCTTTTCATTGATCGAACTGGTGATGCCGGGGCAATACAGGAATGACTTTGAAGAGTCTGACTTTCCCTCCTCCAAGAGAGAATTCAGCTCATGTGTTTACTAGATGTTGACCAACACAATTAATTGCATACAAACACCCAGAACACTATTCAGTGGGATGCAATGCAATGCAAAATAAATCCCCAGGCGCTATAACAGTATATTCAAACATTCAATAATATGAAGCTATTCATATGAGAAAAAGATCAATTCAAAGTCATAGTTAGAGTCTTTAAAAAGTAAAGATTGATTTTTTTTACTGCCACATCACGAAGTTAAACTTGCAATGGGCATAAACACATTGTAGTCAAATAACATGACAGAACTAAAGCAAGTACACAAAGGTTCCACTATTTTTAATTTATGCTATATTTTGTATTCCCTGTGTCAAATAAATTATAACTTACATTATGACACTCACCTCTTCTTGTCCTAATACAAAAGGTAAATCCAACAGTTGAAGATGCTCTACCTCTGCATCATCTTGTACATCCTTACAACTCAGCAGTCTTTCGAAACTCCAGACGAAGCGAGAAACTATTTGTACTCCTCCGCGAGTTTTCTCCTCTGCGCCCCTTCAGCACAATGATCGGCAGCCGGCGGCAGCTCCAGCGTGACGCAGCGGGACACAGGTCACAGCGACCTCCTGTGGCTCTTTGTGTGTATTGCTTTGTGATACAGGTTGAGAAGTCAAATCGTCTGATCCACTATTGATGTTTCTACACGTTAAAAAGTTCATTAGGATTTCCCCATGACCCATGCTGCATGATGCGGTGAAATAGCACACGAGAGAAAAAAGTAAAATTTCCAATTTGAACCTAAGTAAATCTTTAAAACAAATTATTAAACAAACGTTTAGTTTGAATGCATCGAAAATGTTGATACGATTTAATTGTGGAAGCTTTAATGTAAAACTATCAGAGTAAAAGTTGTTTGATAGTAGTCCACTTCATAATGTGTAGTATCAAACGCTGTGACGAGGACACTGTCGAGAAGTGTCACGTGAGCATACAAAGCAGTGATTATCAAGTAAACAAACAATGATTTACTAGTAATCAAAAAATGCTTTAAAAAACGTTTCAGTGTATGAAATCGGACCGTCTGAATCAGACGATTGCCCTTTTTTGCGACGTCACAGGTCTGCGACGGAAGTGTTTCTGCCGGACTCATTTTGATGACGTAACAACATGGGCTACCGTTGTAATTTGACAGCGGAACAACAAACGCTATTAGCATGAGCCTATTAGTGACATAAACATTTTAAACCCGACTTTTTTTCATGAATTGAAACTGTCCTCTGCCCTGCGACTCCTGAAGCTGCGTGTCTGCGGACGGAAGGCTCGTGGACAGACACCACCATGTCGTTCCTGGTGGACTCAGTCATCATGTTCACCTCACAGGTAACCCGCACAAGGAGTTTGGAAAGTCGACGCATTGTAACGTGTGTTATGGTCAATATACAAGTACATCCTAACGTGGAATTACATGTGCTCTCTACGTAACGTCAGCTCTGACTGAGACCATCTTGAACCAGAGATCTCACCCACCCTGAACTTAAAGATGTCTGTTATGTAGAGTCAGATCTTAAAGATGTCTGTTATGTAGAGTCAGATCTTAAAGATGTCTGTTATGTAGAGTCAGATCTTAAAGATGTCTGTTATCTAGAGTCAGATCTTAAAGATGTCTGTTATCTAGAGTCAGATCTTAAAGATGTATGTTATCTAGAGTCAGATCTTAAAGATGTCTGTTATCTAGAGTCAGACGCTTAAAGATGTCTGTTATCGAGAGTCAGATCTTAAAGATGTCTGTTATGTAGAGTCAGATCTTAAAGATGTCTGTTATCTAGAGTCAGATCTTAAAGATGTCTGTTATCTAGAGTCAGACGCTTAAAGATGTCTGTTATCTAGAGTCAGATCTTAAAGATGTCTGTTATCTAGAGTCAGACGCTTAAAGATGTCTGTTATCTAGAGTCAGACACTTAAAGATGTCTGTTATCTAGAGTCAGACGCTTAAAGATGTCTGTTATCGAGAGTCAGATCTTAAAGATGTCTGTTATCTAGAGTCAGACACTTAAAGATGTCTGTTATCTAGAGTCAGACACTTAAAGATGTCTTTTATCTAGAGTCAGATGCTTAACGATGTCTTTTATCTAGAGTCAGACGCTTAAAGATGTCTGTTGTCTAGAGTCAGACGCTTAAAGATGTCTGTTATCTAGAGTCAGACGCTTAAAGATGTCTGTTATCTAGAGTCAGACGCTTAAAGATGTCTGTTATCTAGAGTCAGACACTTAAAGATGTCTGTTATCTAGAGTCAGATCTTAAAGATGTCTGTTATCTAGAGTCAGATCTTAAAGATGTCTGTTATCTAGAGTCAGACGCTTAAAGATGTCTGTTATCTAGAGTCAGACGCTTAAAGATGTCTGTTATCTAGAGTCAGACGCTTAAAGATGTCTGTTATCTAGAGTCAGACGCTTAAAGATGTCTGTTATCTAGAGTCAGACGCTTAAAGATGGCTGTTATCTAGAGTCAGACACTTAAAGATGTCTGTTATCTAGAGTCAGACACTTAAAGATGTCTTTTATCTAGAGTCAGATGCTTAACGATGTCTTTTATCTAGAGTCAGACGCTTAAAGATGTCTGTTATCTAGAGTCAGATCTTAAAGATGTCTGTTATCTAGAGTCAGACGCTTAAAGATGTCTGTTATGTAGAGTCAGATCTTAAAGATGTCTGTTATCTAGAGTCAGATCTTAAAGATGTCTGTTATCTAGAGTCAGATCTTAAAGATGTCTGTTATGTAGAGTCAGATCTTAAAGATGTCTGTTATGTAGAGTCAGATCTTAAAGATGTCTGTTATCTAGAGTCAGATCTTAAAGATGTCTGTTATCTAGAGTCAGACGCTTAAAGATGTCTGTTATGTAGAGTCAGACGCTTAAAGATGTCTGTTATCTAGAGTCAGACGCTTAAAGATGTCTTAAACAAGCTCACAATGTTTCACAGCAGATTACACCCGTTTCAACATCTTCACACGTCAGCATCACGTTTATGTTGATTCAACTGTGAATAACGTTGTATTGTCTTTCCTCATCAACCACGTCTTTTACAAATTGCATTCATTGTTCTTTCACTCAAAACATAGTCTATAACCATCAGCCACACTATGTGCATTACCTGTTCAGTGAAGACAACTTTATACATTATCATTTATAATGATTACTTTAGGTTTATAAGCACTGACCAGATTTTAAGTGTGCTTCAAATACTACTAATAATTCACTATGTAGATGCAAGCATTGGGCCAAATGAATAGACAGGGTTTTCTGGCATTGCTGTGTGTAACTTGGTATCTTTTACATGTCTAATACATGTATGTGTCAAATAGGATTCATCTTTGTGCATTTTGGAAACACGAGCTGAAACACACCGTTATACATTTTGCAGCATTTCTGATACATTTCTAGAAGAAAGATAGAAGTGCTATTCTCTTTTTGAACTATATTTAAAAAAAACACATTTAAACAATAATAGTGAGACATATCGCAATGCGGTCAATACGTTTTAGGCCAAATAACATTTTTATTATGAGTGAAAACATATTGAAGTTCATGTTTGTTACAGAAAAATTTGTTAACGCATTTACTGCTTGATTGCATTAATGTATTGTGAATGTGGGATTTACTGTTTTTTAATAGTCGAAAGTGTCATTGCAGGCAAAATGTAGTTTTGTAATGAGCATTTCCTCATTGAAAAATGAGACCATGTAATATTTCCCTTTTCTACAAATGATTCCCAATTAATTCAACACAGGTGCTGTTCTTTGGATTTGGCTGGTTGTTCTTTATGCGGCAGCTCTTTAAAGATTATGAGGTACAGTGTTATTGCAAAGCATTTCATTTCCAATGAGAAACAACACATTTTAGCTTTGCCATCACCAACAGATTTGTAGGCCTCATCAATCCGTCTCTGTGTTTCTTCACAGGTGCGGCAGTATGTTGTCCAGGTGGTTTTCTCTATCACTTTTGCTTTTTCATGTACCATGTTTGAGCTCATCATCTTTGAGATCCTGGGTGCCTTAAGTAGCAAGTGAGTACATGTTCTGTGGACTGTAACTCTGTTTTATTGCTGCTTCTTGCAGATTGAGAATAACAAAAATGTCATGTCTTTGCCACAGCTCTAGGTATTTTCACTGGAAGCTGAATCTGTACGTGATTCTGCTGGTCTTAATCTTTGTGGTGCCTTTCTACATTGGGTACTTTGTTGTCAGCAACATACGCCTGCGTAAGTGTCGCTCTTTAGCTGGGCATTGAAAATAAAATACTGGAACTAAAAATGGATTGCGCTTTTTGACAGTTGTTTTCTCTGTGTCCGTGTGAAGTGCAGAGACAGAAGCTTCTGTTTGCTTGTATGGTGTGGTTTACCTTCATGTATTTCTTCTGGAAGTTGGGAGACCCATTCCCCATCCTGAGTCCAAAACATGGTGAGTGTGCGTCCGTCTCCTCTCTCGGCATCTTTATGCCTCAATTTCGCCTTTTTTTCTGATCCTGTGAGAGTCCTATATCTGCAAAGGTTGTTGCCGGCCAAGTGAAACGCTGTCTTTCTCCCAGGCATCCTGTCCATTGAGCAGCTCATCAGTCGTGTCGGTGTGATCGGAGTCACCCTCATGGCTTTGTTGTCTGGGTTTGGTGCTGTCAACTGTCCCTACACCTACATGTCCTATTTCCTCAGGTGAGCTTAGCTGAGGGCTTTCTCTCCGTTCAGCAGCCGTATCACACAGCTTGTTAATCTCCATCTGTTCCCCCTGGAGATGAATAAAGTATCTATCTGTTATTATCGGGAATGAAATCCCTGTTTTCGTGACACATGCTGCCGTTGCTCTGACGCTTGCTGCCTGGTTATTTAAGGAATGTAACAGACAGTGACATCCTTGCTCTGGAGAGGCGGCTGCTCCAGACGATGGACATGATTGTCAGCAAGAAGAAACGGTGAGTAAAAAACAGTATGTGTAGTATTTATTTAGTACAATGAATTAAACAAATGATTTTTCTTCTACAATTTGTTCTGTGTGTGTGTAGAATTGCCATGACCCGGAGGCAGATGTACCAGCGTGGGGAAGACCAGAGCAAACAGACAGGATTCTGGGGCATGATCAAGAGTGTTACCTCTCCTCAAACTGGCAGTGAAAGTATCCTTTATACTAATACCAGCTGTGATTGCAAGAAGTCTTAAAGTTTAGCTATTATCAGATAACTATGTACTGTTTGTTTACAGTATTTACAGTAGATGTGAGCCTTGACCTTTTCCCTCTAGACCTATCTCTGATCCAGCAGGAGGTTGATGCTCTAGAGGAGCTGAGTCGGCAACTCTTTCTTGAGACTGTGGATCTGCAAGCCACTAAGGTGCTCACTATGAAGAAACACAGGGCGTATTGAAATACACAGGGACATGCAGGCTGTAATCTTAACTAGTTCTGCAGGTGGGAATGGAAGATAACAAACCTGACGTGGAGGTTTTTATCATTAAATCAATCATAAAGTAATGATTGATTGCCAGGTGAGCAACACAACAAGGCCTTGTGGAGCTGAAGGAGTTTCAGCTCATAATCGAGCTGTCCGGCTGCAGCTTTACTGTTTTGGTTCAAAAACAATGCACAATACCTGCTCAGCGACTGGCTTGTCAACATTATAAAGCATATGCAATCAATATTTTGATAAAAGAGTATATAGCCGCTAAAGAGACAGACATTTCCCTAAGTTGTATAAACCAAATACAGAGATGAAAAGAGAGTTAATTTGGACTTGCATTCATCAGCGAGGGTTCAGATTACAAACAGGACTCCAAATGAATGCTAATGTTGCTCCACAACTGCTGGATCTGTAAATGAGTAACTCTTTACTGACACTATATCAACAGGTATGTCAACATGGTGGTCCCAACCGAGCAGTGATCAAAGACAAGGTTTAAGCACAGTTTAATTGCTGTTTAATAGTCTTGACCTGGCTCAGACTATTTTACGACTCTGTCAACTAATGTCCAGTTAGTTCTCCTCAACCCGACCTTACAGCTGCCATTATATACTCATAAAGCTTCATGCCTCACATACACACATCGATAGACATCTCATTGAAGTAGTAGTCGTGAGGTGCACCTGATGAATGTCACTCCAGTATTTACTGGAGTGCTTAGGACTCAACATACAGCAAAAGTTCTATAAAGTAATTCACTAACATTAACCAAAGAGCTCTTTCATTATAGTACTGTGAAGGCTTTACACAGACATTTGATTCAGTGGTAATATCGGCAACGTTGGTGACATCACATGAACACTTTTATCTGTCCACACTACGCCCATTTTGATGAGCTCCTTTGCCTTCATGCGATAAGTGGTCACCTGGTTCTTTACCAACTCATTTCCTTATCTTCAGGAGCGAATCGAGTACTCGACGACATTCCAGGGGAAATACTTCAATTTCCTTGGCTACTTCTTTTCCATCTATTGTGTTTGGAAAATCTTCATGGTGAGAACATTCACGATTAGTTTTCTGGCATTGTGTCTTTCCCTCACACATCGGCCCAGTCACGATTTGTGGTGTTTTTCATTTTTTATTGTCTGAGATGCAGTTAAAAAACAGAACTTTTTATGTATTTATTAAAACGCCTCTTCTGTCCACCACAGGCCACAATAAACATTGTGTTTGATCGAGTTGGAAAGACGGATCCAGTGACGAGGGGTATTGAAATTACAGTGAACTACTTGGGCATCCAGTTTGATGTAAGACACACACAGACACACACACACACTCCTGTAGAAAGACTCACATGTCACACTGCATGACCTCCTGTAAAGATAATTGACAGCTTATTAGCATCTGCTCATGATCGCATCCAATCTTTTCCCACACAGCCAATCATTTGATTGCGTTGTATCTCCCTCTCAGGACACGGCAGTTTGTTCACATTTCAATAAATGGTGAAAGTAGATTGACAGTTGTCATCTTCTGTCCCTACTTCTAACTTCATTTGTTGTTTCATTCTCCTCTCAGGTGAAGTTTTGGTCCCAACACATCTCCTTCATCTTGGTGGGGATAATAATCGTGACATCCATTCGTGGCTTACTCATCACCCTCACCAAGGTAAAGCTGTCACATGATGCCTGTTGAAGTGGCTGCAGATCTTCTGAATTATGCTGTTTAACCAAAGATGTAATGCACCTTGCTTTTTAGTTCTTCTATGCAATCTCAAGCACCAAGTCCTCTAATGTCATCGTGCTGGTTCTCGCTCAGATCATGGTGAGCGTGCTGCTTTCTCCGTGTCTGGTAACACAGAGCACAGCCTGCAAACAGCACCATGACCTTCTCTATCTGTCTCAATCCAGGGGATGTATTTTGTATCTTCCGTATTGCTGATGCGGATGAGCATGCCGCTGGAGTATCGCTCCATCGTGACCGAGGTTCTGGGAGAGCTGCAGTTCAACTTCTACCACCGCTGGTTTGACGTCATCTTCCTCGTCAGCGCCCTGTCCAGCATCCTCTTCCTTTATCTGGCCCACAAGCAGGCGCCAGAGAAACAAATGGGCCTCTAATCCCCTTCACCTCTCCCCTGGTTCTGACTACTGACCCGTGGGTGACTTTGAATCTGGAATTAAGAAATCTCCAGAAATCAGTTTTTATTTTTTTGTATTTTTGGGAGATAATTGTCTTGAGTGCTTGTTCCTGAATCAGGAACGGCTGATTGTTGGATGCAAGCGATGGGAAACTGTTGGAGCGTAAAAGTGGAGTTTCTGGAAACAAAATCTTTACAGAACAGCCATTGCTATTAGTAATTCAATTTTACCTGCAAATGGAAACACTTCAATTCTCATTGTTTGGAGAAAAACAATCTTTTCATTTCTTTTGAACACACTGGAGCTGTGTAAAGGACGATATGAGTCATTCACTATGAAGCTAAATATGTCAGTTAATTGTGAATAAAAAACAAAAACTCATAAAGTAAGCTTATTTCAGATAGTATGTTTTCATTTATTGGTTTTTGTGAAGGTTGTAATTAATTAAAAACAAGTTGGAACATTAAATAAAGGCAGCGAGAGAAGTAGATACAGAACGGTGTGATGACAGCAGCGGATTAACGTTAACCATCAGTGTGAAATAAAGTCCTACTGACAATCGTTATCCAGCAAACATCTGTCAAAAATGTGATCAGGACATCGCTGATCAATCCGTGTTTGAATTGACACGAGGAAGGAAGGTTTCTACGGTCACATTATGATGCCTTAGGCTTGAATAAATCCAGCTATATGAGAAGATGTTCTCTCTAGCACTAAACAGCTTATAATCATAATGCTATTTGTATTCATAAAAACACAATCTTGTATTTCCTTATGTGTGTTTTAAAGGGATCGACACAAAGTAAAGTATAAGGATATTCATTATTTATGTTGATTCAGACTTCTTAAGACGGTGGCACATTGTCTCTGGAGTCTTGTAGACCAGCTGCTAATCAAACAATATGATCATCAGTGATCAGCAAATAGTATCTGCAGCAAAAGCAAACACGATTAGGGATCTATAAAAGTTATACTGGTTTCTTTTGTGCTGGTCCGATCTGTGACTCTGATCCCAAACTCTGAGTTTATGATCTGCGGCTCCACTGACGAACGGCCACGGTGTTTACTGCAAACAATACCAACAGCCATGACATGAGCTTATAAGCTTTGGTAGATAAGTTATAATAGTCAGATTATTGTTCATCTACAAGAAGAAATACTTGGAAGACAAAAGAATTCCCTGAAAAATATTTTCATCCCATTGATTGTGCAAATATATATATATATATATATCTATATATATATATATCTATATATATAGATATATATATATAGATATATATATATATAGATATATATATATATATATATATATATATATATATATATATATATATATAGATATATAGATATATAGATATATGGACAAAAATTAAGATATCATCAGTGAATTGTCCTTTTGTTCTGTATCTTTTGTCTCCTGTGATATTGATTACATGTGTCAAGCCCTGAGAGATGATCGTTGAGAAATTGATGGATCAACATTACTGCCAAAGCCAAATCGGAGAGCGGGTCTTTTCTGTGATTTCTCAGAGTCTCTCATCAAAACTCTCTTCAGATGAAGATGAAGCGGTCTAGTAGAGAGAGAGGAAACAGAATCACAATTATGTTAGACATTGAATAAAGAATTCTCTGTGAAGACTTGTGGTTGAAAATCAATGCGCGCTCAGACTCATGTTCAGCTTGGTCACAAACCAAAGTACTGAAACCATTCAAAGTACCACCAAAAGGTTGTTCCAGTGTTCATTTAGGGGAACATTAATGTAATTTCACTCATAAGCACAAATGATCACCTTACGTGGTGCTGGTGAAAACGTTGTTATGATCACTTGTTTGTGTAAAATATTGTGGCAATCCATCCAAGAGTTGAGCTCTTATAGTCTGGACCACAGAGACCGACCTTTAAGACCACAGAGACCGACCTTTAAGACCGCACAGCTGGTGAAAGACTCACCCTCTCTCTTGTGGGTCCAGCTGGGGTTTCAGGTCTGGCCTCAGGTTTCTCCTCTTCCTCTGCAGTGTGGACCTGAGCATGAGATGTTTCCCCGAGCAACAGGCGAGTGATGCTCACTCCCTGAGCTTTGAGTTGGTTGTAGACGCTTTTGTCAGCCACCAGCATCTCCAGAGAGCTGCCGCTGCTGCGGATCATGTCCACCACCTCCTCGTGGCTGCTCTGCTCCACATTGACCCCGTTGACCTCCACCACAATGTTGTCGTCCTCCAGACCCGCCTTGTCGGCCACTCCACTTCTCACCACCTGAAACAAAGTGTTAGTCACCTGTTTGATATGAAAATGATGAAACGCTGGAAATTGCTGGCGCTCTTACCTCCTGGATGGAATGTCCAGACACCCCTTGGATGCCATTTAAGTGAAAGCCATAGCCAGTTGAGGCCTTTTCCATCTTACACAGTTTGGGCTTGAGCTCCTCCGTTCTACTCTGAACAGAAGGGGATGCTCGGACAGGAGCAGGTAAATTGAGCGCCTCTCTGTAACTGGGCGGTGAGTTGGACTCCTTCATCCCTTCCAAGAAGACCAGAGGAGACACTTTGGCCTGTGGGGGACACAGCAATGGCATTTAGATTGTGTGCAGTTTTTTTTTTAAGTTTGGCAGTGGCACCCTGACTCACCAGCTTATACATTTGGTCTGTGTCTTTGTCCACCACTAGGAGGCAGCAGTTGTTCCCACTCTGCTTGATCCTGTCCACCAGCTGGTGATGGCTGCAGCTCTCCACCTCCTTACCGTCCACAGCTACTAGTCTGTCCATTTCCTTCAAACCTGCTTTTTCTGCTTGGCCGCCTCTGTCGATGTCCTTGAACATGTGGCCTGCATGGAGGTAACGAACACACTGTTGAAAGAGCCTTCTTCCCGTACGAAAATACCAGTTTGTAGTATTTACCTATGGTCTTGCCTTGGTGGTCCTCCTTGAGGAGGAAGCCGTAGCCATCGGGGCCTTTGACCATGTTGATGACGCGTGGCTTGTGCGGGAGATGCTTGGCAGTGGCTAACCATGCTCCTATCTTCATGTGTTGGTTCTGGTAGTGCTTGTCTGTTTCCTCGTCAACCAGCAGGAACATGATGCTGCTGCCAGCCTGTTTGATGGCGTCCAGCACTTGGTCGTGCGTGAAGCCCTCTACGTTCTCCCCGTTGATCTCCAGCAGGCGGTCGTGGACACTGACACCCGCCTTGTCGGCCACACTCCCTTGGATCACCTCTGTCATGAACAAACCCTGCTCACCTGGAAAGTATAGAAGATGTGAGACAATCTGAAAAGTGCAAATATCAATACAGACAGTTCAGTCGTTCTCCTGAGTGACCATCTATGTAGCCTTCTGTTCTAGAGAAGAGCTGCGGAGGAATTGATCTAGAATAATTCTAAAAAGATATCTGGACGCCTCGAATTACAAAGAAGTGAGCCAGACCTCTTAAGTCCGCTCCTCATCCAAGCTCGCAGCTCAAGGCTGCATCAGCCGCTAACACACCTGAATGTCTGACCAACCTGTTTGTGCTTGATTTGGACTCCAGGTCAAGACTAGGAGAGGTTTTCCCTCAATGCTTTCTGACAGAAAGTTTTTAAAAAAAAATGCTTCGACCAATGATTTTCACCACAAGTCCTGCTCCGCTGCGGAGAACTTGCCTCGGACTGGGATCCCACGAACCGGCCAGAGTCTTTACAGTATTCACGTTATACTTATCCATCAACTAAATACATATTGCCGAGGAAGACGGTGTGTTTCAAGTCTCGATGTATTACAAGAGTCATTCTGGAGGAGGCTGTAAACTAACCAATTTCAGATGGAACTATCTGGAAAACCTAAAAATGTAATTACTGACTTTCTTATAAATTACTGATCTATAAGAAATTAGATTTTTTTATAATCTACTCCTAAATCCTCTCTTTCATCATTCAGTCTACATGGGTAGATGTGTTTGTATGTCGTTATATAATGCTTTTTAAAGCACTCTTTCTTTGCATGAACCTGTCTCCTCATCTCACCTTTGTTTGAGCGAATGGAAAACCCGTAGGCTGAGCTGGACTTAACCAGGAAGCAGAGTTTGGGTTTCAGAGCCGGCTTGGCCGCCCAGTTGGCAACTGGTGCGCTCTGAGGGTCGCAAAGGTTCACCCCCTTTTCTTTGGCTTGCATGTAGGAGGCTTCATCCAGGATGTGAAATATGACTGATGCTCCACTGTTTCTGACCATGTCCACCACCTGTGCAGCAGCCATGTGTATTAAAAAGATGTGTGGAACAGGACAAGGTCATCCTACATGCGACTTACCTCTGAATGGGGCAGGCCATCAACACATGTTCCATTGACCCGCAGGATGCGGTCTCCATCTTTCATGCCAGCCAGTTCAGCCGGACCGCCCATTTCCAGGCAGCGGATCAGGTGACCGTCCACAGCTTGCTCCACCCTCAGGTAGAAGCCGAAAGAATGACCCGGCCTCTTGGTTAGAGAAATCACCTTTGGCTTGTGCCCGGCCATGTCCTACCATGGAGGAGAGGGTTAATATTACGCAATCAACAATGAGATGTTCCACGCTCTTTATGACACTGATGTCTCTCATCACTGCAGTTATAAATATTGCAAAAAGAATATAAATTACAAAATCCAAGTGATGATAAAGGAAATACTCTTAATGACATAAATGTTAAGGCGATGATAAACAATGATGAACAATGGCACATCCAGGAAAAAAAAGTCACGTGCTATTTTCAAGTTATTAATCTAACGTAAGGGAGTATCTGCAGTTATTTGATTTATTGATAACCTTCAACATTTGTCCTATGTCTCCCTCCTTTTCCTGTCACTTTACATTACAGTGTGACTTCCATTTAATAGCAGATAACCCTGCACCTACAGAAGCCATACAAGTGCTGATAACGTCTGATGAATAGTTAATCTTTCATGTCAGCACAGGCAGTTAATTGTTAACAGCAGACACAGCTGTGTCCTTTAAAAAGACAGCCTGGACTTTGAATGTCAATGTACCCCTTTTAAAAGGCTGTCATTTCCATATGGGCAGGTGGTAAAGGGTGTGTGTGTGTGTTAGTATGTAGACAAGTGTGTGTGTGTGCCAACTGGCTGACGTGGTTATTGAAGGAAACTATATGTTCAGTCACGCAGTGTTGTAACCACGCACATGAGTCAAAGCGACCGAGCCAATACAGGACCGGCCTTTTCCTACAGCTCGCATGTGATGTTTAATGACCAAATCACTCTGTCAGTGCAGTTCATGCCATCTCATGTGAACCCTCTCCCTGATTGTCTCGTTCATCTTCTTGTATTTACGTGAAACAAGCAATGAGTCGCTGATATTCAGGAACAGTGTAACGCATACGGATCCTTACTGAAACCAGTTGAATAGGATATGATACAGAAATATAATACAATACAGATTTCCCTGAAATGCAGCCATGTTGAGTGTCTTTCAAAACGTGTGAGTCTCCACAAGAAGTGAGGTTGTGAGGTTTTCAGCACAACACAAATATGTTAATGCTCTCAAGAGGGACAACATGAGGAAGATCCAGTATCAGAATTACACTAAAATAAAACAAACAGACCTCAAATTAAATATATTGCCTTCATAAAAGTCTAGTGATTTATTATTTATATATCAAAAAATCATTTATATTCCACTTCATGTTTGTGGTTTAAATCTTTTCGTCTTTCGAACTTAACCAAAAACTGAACTTTCACTGAGTTTCACATATTGATTGTGGCCTAAAGTGGTAAAATTATTCAGTAAATTATAAAATAAATAGTATGTTTTTTTTACAATAAGTGTTTTTTTCCTCGTTCCTCTCTGCTCTCCGTGTTAAACAGTTGTAGAATGAATAATACATTGTGTTTTCAAATGAAGCTCACCAGCTCGTCTCTGCTCGGCGTCCCGGTCCTCAGGAGGAGCTCACCTGGCCCTGCTGACTGTTATCTACCCCCCCCCCCCCCCCGCAGGACTTTGACGGGCTAAAGGTGAGACTAAAAGGTGAGTTATTCAGTTATTCAACAGTCTCGTGTCAGGAATGTCTCAGGAGGCGACGGCCTGTGAAGATGGACCCAAGCCATCTGCTTCAGGGCCAAAGGTTCACCACGCGACGGCAATAAGCAATGATAGGAATCATTATGGGATGTATTCATTACAGTCAGCACTACATTATGAGAAATTCATGGTTATGCATTTGCATTGATCTTATTGCTATAAATCTGATTGTTTTTTATTTGTGGAACACAAATTTGTTTAGATATACCGTGTATCTTGGCAGTATTGCATCACTCTATGCTGTGAGCTCAACAATATATTTGTGGGTGTACCAACAAATACTTTTCTTAGCGCAAAATCTAACAGTAAAACTCACTTTAGAAAACATGGAAATATGGTTCATAAAGAAAGAGATGCCCTTCAAATACCACCTGCCTCAGGAACTTTGATATTCTAACGTCCGTGTACCTTGGACAACGCTGTCAGGTCCTTCTGTATGTTATTGACACTTTATCATTAGGTGCACCTTTCTAAATGTGAGATGAATTCAAAAGTCTACTTCATGAAGTCTGCAGGGTTCAGGGTTGGCTGAACTGGTTTTGGAAGGTAATGATTCAGTTGGATGGTCACTTAAGAGGACCAGTTTGTGGTTCTGTAGAACTTCCTTGTGTTATAGTGTGTGTTTCAATTTACCTTATTATATATATATATATATATATATATATATATATATATATATATATATATATATATATATATATATATATATATATATACATATATGTATATATATATATATATATATATATATATATATATATATATATATATATATATATATATATATATACATATATGTATATATGTATTACAATACATATATGTATATATGTATTGTCTCATTAGGCAATATAGAGTTTTTGCAGCAAGGTTTTAAAAAATTAACTCAAAAACTCAAAAACAGTCACAATAATAAAACCTGCGAAAACAGAAGTTTTGACTTTGATCTGAATGATCGTGTTTCTTCTAAAAGGTGCAACTTAAGACAGTCCACTCAGTGACAACTGCTGTAAAATCCTTGATTCACTTCATTGAACTTCAGTGAGTTTGGGAGAAAAGCCAGAAAATGTCTTTCTAGGAATATTTGCATCATAATATCACCACAGCTCAAAGTTTGACCCTCAGGCGTCTCTTCAAAAATACATCTTTTAAAAGACAATACGATACAACATTACAAATAGAAAGCTACTTGATCAACCCTGGAAGGGACTAAACACTCACAGGTAGGGTGTAGTTTCTGAAGCTTTATGATTGCCGTGGTCTGTAACGATGGGAGAGTCCTTCAGTTATTGCTCATTACGATACTGCTATCCTTGGGATGGGACAAAGGTGAGCAAAGCTCAACCAAAGCCAAGAAAAACAAATCTGCAAACTATCAAAGTTACTGTGCAGGAATAGTTTGTACCATTGCTCTTTGAATACATATTTTACAGAATTCAAGAGGATTGTGCTTCATCTAGCTTCTCTATCTCTATGCGGGCCTTGATACAGATCAGACATCTACATGAAGATGAAGCAGTTGATTTATGTACACAACCATAACACCTTCTCATTCCCTTTCTGAATCTTTCGTTGACGCTGTCGGAGTAGTAGGAGTGAGGCTCTGGCTGCTTCACGGCGCATGCACAAATGCAACACATATTTGTGAGATGATGCATGCATTTTTGCACCCATGTGTGTTTCAGGTGTTTAGTGGGTGTGTTGTTGTGCGTCTGTGCACATTAAGTCTATGTGGTGATGTCATGGGAGTTTGTGTGCAAGAGGCAAAGTGCTCAACATTTTGCTGAAGTGAGAGTAGCAATAATTCATCACAATAGTCTACAAAGATGATTACATATTCAGAGTACACAACTACAGGATGTAATGTACCTCAGTCCCAAATGTCCTGGACCTTTGCCCTTCAGTCCCTGCTCAGCACTGGTCACGCAGCGCAAAGACAACAACATGTAAATATGTATTGTTTTTCACACGAGTGAAAGATCTGCTTACTCCTAATGAAGTACCTTAACATTGTACCTAAAGCACCTTGTTTGGTTCCTATATTTATTTCACATCTATGTATATTCTGAGCATCTCAGAGCAAACAAAAATGTCCTTTCCTATGAAGCAAAGCCTTTTAGTCGATGCTTTAAAACCTGCATTAGTTGCACTTTGGTGTTATCCTTCACTTTTTAGCAAACTGCTATTTTTCACAGAGAACTACCACCAACGGTAATGCATATCGACAGATATGCATTACCGTTGGTGGAAAGAGCGCCAGACATCCATTAACATCCTCTAAAGGTTGCAGATGGGATCAAGTCTCGTGCTCGTGCTGTGCAGCGCTTTGACAAAACAAAACAGCAGAGCTACCTGATGTCCTCGATCTGACAACAGAAACCAGCTGTGAACATCACATTGACATTATCGCCTGTGAGGTTGGTATGGAGAGCTTGTTAGCAAACCGTTAGCAAACCATTTGGAGTCCATTTTTTAGCGTTATTTTTGGCCTTTACATTCTTCTTCGGCTCTTTACCTGGTAAATATTCTGGGATATTCTATTGCAGACTGGTTCTCTGTACGTTGCGGTGCTGAGCAGGTTGTGTTCAGAGGGTCTTCAGAGCTTCTTGGCTCGAGCAGCAGCCTGATGCATCCAGATAGACGCGATGAGAGGGTCAGGTCAACCAAAACAGTAACGCTGTGTGTGGGCCTCAGAGCTCCAGATACGGGTGATGCTTATTTTGTATTTCATCACAAAAAGCAAATTCAGTAAATGCATTAGTGTCCACCTCTCGTTCAGTGTTTGTTTTCACTAAAATCAGTCAGGTGAAAAACAAGATGGCGCAGTTCCGACGGCCACAAATTGAGAACAACTGCAGGAAATGTCAGAATCACACATGTGAGTGTCTTCTCCCCCAAGATAACACACACACACTCACACACACACACACACACACACTCTCTCACACACACACAGACACACACACACACACACACACACACACACACACACACACACACACACACACACACACACACACACACAACCCATTAACCACACATGCACTACTGACTTGGAGCTGTTTGAACAATCGCTCTCATGCGTCCAGGAGCAACAAGGAGACAAGGAGAGAGTGGAAGGAGACAGGCATCGTCTTCAGCTCGGCTGCGCTGATGCATTCGCCGTCCATTTCCCTCAGTCAGGGGAAAAAAGAGTTTCATGTATTTCCATGACACCTACTGCCTGGATTTCTGAATCCTCCAGTGCTGCAGATGTTTATTTGATCTGAACCTCAATCTCAGTGGTGTTTACAGTAACGACAGTGAAGGATGCACATGGAGCACCAGAGGATTCAGACGTGCTGCAAAGTGTCAACCCGGAGGTGATTATCTGCAACCTGTCTTCATCAGCAGTGGAGCCTCAGTAATCAACACACTATGCCAGTCTGTGATTACAGCACTCAACTGGGAGCACTAGTCTCTCTCTTCCTCCTGATTGGCATCCTCACATGGCTTGTTTATCTGGGGTAAGTAGCCCTGCACATGACCTGCCAGAGTCAGCTAATTAGACCAGGAGAAAGATTAAAGGTGGGACGCTCCAAATAATGACCTTCTTTTTTCTCTCTGGGTGCATGAGAATGAGTCCCAGGCCGAGCAGCCGGTCCCCGCTCTCCACAGCAATAACATGCTTCAGAAAGCAGCAACATTTCAACCTCCCAGATGAACGTGTGTCTCCAGCTGAGAGGTGCAGCTGGACTGCAGCGCGATAACTTTAAATCTCCATGATGTCATCAGATCATTTATGAGCCGATTGGTGTTTTTTGCTTATTCCCAAAACATGAAGCACAGTGAGATGTTCCACGGCTGCTTTGCCTTAAAAAACACACACGGAAATGACGTGCCTTCATTTTTTTTTATCAATATGATGAAATTGGACAGATGTGAGTGAGAAACTGTGGTTAATTGTATGCGAGTGCAGATCAGAACTGCCTACCACAATTCTATTAATGAATTAATTACAGTCAACCAAAATATGAGAATTGTTGCTATTATTCACAGTCAGCTCAGCTTCTTTATCACAAAAATATGACAAAAAACAGAGCCAGGATCGGACATTTCTAAGGATGAGTCAATTGGGTAAAGACAATGATTTTAATTATGATACAACAGATAAAAGAGGAGAACGAGCACCGTTTCAGACTCCAGAGAACAATTATAACTTTGTTCATGCTCGTGCAAAGGACAAGAATGTAACATGTGTGTTATATATTCTGCAGAACATTTATATAGAGCATGTCGATCATTTACCAAACAATGGCGTCAGTGCACTCACACGCCGCATGAGGGCGCTAGTGCGCATGTCAAACAGCCGTCACTCCATGAGCTACACGAGGAGACACACGACCACTCACACGCAGTCACACCTACATACGGGCACTTCAGAGTGGCTAACCGGCATGCAACATGGTGACATTGTGTCTTTTTTTTCATTACACAAATCTTACGTCTGAATTCTCCCAAATCTCGTTCATTTAAATTACCCCGCAGTTTTAGAATAGATACATTACTTTTCATTATTACTCTAATAGAGATAAAGTATGCAAAGGCGTGTAAGGTCCTGTCATGGCAATACGACAGCTGAGCGGTGGGCTGTCACTCAAAGAAAAGAACAATGCATTGTTATTGGTTAACAAAGGGAACTGCACACTGCGCCTCATTGAAGTCCTTCAGGTAATTCACCTGGATGATTTTATAACAATGTAATCAAGAATATCCAATAGAGCACCCCCCCCCCCCCCCCCCCTCGGCACCCACACTATATGACAGGCTGCCCTCGCTCCCTCCACGCGGCTCCAGCTTCTCCCCTCGCGGAGTGGAAGATGCAGGAAAGGAAAGGTGCATAACAGGAAAGAAAAGGTGCATAAATTAAGTAAATTGCTTTTTTTCTATTTTGAAAAGCGACAACTTGCGTCTCTAGTGTGGAGGACTAGAGATGCAGTAGATGTTGAAAGGCTCACACGAACATTTGCAAACGATCTGAATCCAACTTTGTGTAAACTTGGAGACGCAATTGAGTCAAAACATGGATTCTAATGTGCGAAATGAGACATTTTCTTCTCCCTCTGAGTGCCTCGGAGCGGCTGCTGCGCTGCACAGCGGAGCTGCGAACGGGAGCGCGGACACGTCCAACATCTCCTGCAGCAACGCGTCCTCGCTCCTGTCGCCGCAGCTTGAGAGGCACAAAGGTGAGGAGAGCTTCACCTGCAGGTTCATTCATGACCACATGTAGTAGTGAACGGTCTTCATGGCATGCCTTCATGTTTCCTCCACTCATTACAGAAAAAGAAGAATGTGTGTGGCTCATAATTACCAAAACTTCATATAGAAATGGTTTATTTTAGTTGTCGTCATTCAATCTTAATTGAATGGGATATGATATTCTATGTGCCGCACTATATTTTTCAAAGTAAAGCTGGATTGCTGCGTGATATTTTCTTTACTTTGAGGGAACATTGATGGAAATAATAAGATATAAGACAAGATGAGCCGTCATTTGTCCCCGGGGTGAACGCTCATGAGACTCACGTGGAGTTATTCATACAAAACATGGCTTATCTGGACTGATGAAGATGTGTCTGCGTGTAATATGTTGTCCAGACTTTAAAACTCTGACTCAAATGTATCCATAAAAAAAAGCAATTTGGATGAAAGAAGTATTCCTTTCTCGTTTCCCACTTCTCTCTTGTGCTTATTTCTCCATCGCTCACCGTCTCATTGCGTTGAGAGCTCAGGTGTTTACCACACCAGCGTGTTGTTGTGTGTGTGTTGTGCGTGTTGTTGTGCGGTGCGCGTGTTGTGGTCTGTCAGTCAACGGTAAGTGCTTTTTGTTCAGCGTCTCCATCAACTGTTGGCTCAGTGAAAATGGTCAGATGACATTTACTCTTCCTTTGGTTTCACAAGCCGAGATTTCCCCGATGACACGCAGGCCGAAGAGAAAGTGTTGCACGCTGCACATGTATTATACAGAATGTAATGTCTGACAAACTGAATAAGAGAAACCCAGGAAAGCTTAAATATTCATGGTCGGAATACAAACCCCATGAATAATTCATTAACTGGTTCACTGCATATCTAACAATAGATTCTGCAGTCAACTTTCTACTTGATATATTTGAATGTCAAGGCCAGCAGGACATCTGCTCACCAGCTTCTCCACCTAACATTTCAATGAATGATGAATTCAAGTTGCTGATGCGTTCAAAGGTTACACAAGAGGCAGGAAAGCTTTAAGGGAGTTTGGGACTGAAGAGTGTAAGATGTGTAACATGCATGGTGTCCAATATAGCAGCATGCTGTGTGCACATGATCCAACAAGTATACTGAGAGAAACCTCTACGTTGCAACAAAGTGCTCACAGACTGTGTGCACTGCACTCACACACTCATGAAAGAGCTCCCATACTCCAGCGCTGCACACTCCTTCTGCCGTTACATTTCTCCAAAGCAGCAGTGGGCAAACTGAACATTGTGAAAACGGAAGCGTTGGTTTCTGTAATTTCTGGATAGTTCCAGTAAAGCCGTCGTAGTTTAAGAGCCTCAGTGATGTTCATCTCTAGCTCGCCGTTGGCCTGGTGTCTGTCACAGGTGGACCACTAACAGCTGCTGGAATATGCGCTACACACACATCAGTAGTGAAAACGCTTAGGCTGAAGGAAACATTCACTAATGTCACTAATGTGCTGTCGTGAGGCTCAGAGAAGCTTTTCTGTTACCTGCTGCAGAAAAGATGAGAATGTGAGTGGTGAGACAAAAGCATGTGGCAAAATCACCATAATGCATTTATTATATGTGTGTGTGTGTGTGTGTGTGTGTGTGTGTGTGTGTGTGTGTGTGTGTGTGTGTTAGTTAACATTATGCCACGTCGTGTAAATTAAGTAACACTTGTGCACATCTCACAGTGTAAAACAACGTAATATAAAACAACAGCTGATGATGTGCCGCTCGTCATATTTAACTGACATCATGTGATGAAGAAAGCTCTTTTAAACTGTGTGTTGTTTAATGCAGCAGCAGGAATCTGTCAAGTTGATTGGAGAACCAAAAGCTCCATAATAAGAGGGCTTGACTATATCTAAACCTGAATTAAAATGCAGCTTGGTGAGGCGAGGTGATGAACATCCTCTCGCTCCGTGAGCAGCTTTTGGAAACGCTGGTTAAAGTTCTGAGGAGTTTTCATGTTGCTGCAGAGAGCTCACTGGAAAGCTCATTGGCTTCAATTAGACAGAGGCCAGTGTGACATATTTCATGAGGAAAGAGAGTATAAAGGAGAGTTGGTTTGTCTTTCTAGCCAATCACCTGTCTGCACATTTTCATGATGCTCATGTAGAGATGCATGTGCACAAAAAGCACACAACCTTTTGGAGCCCTCGGTTCAGAAACCTGAGGCCGTGTCGGCGTCGTAGTGGTGCATGAGACAGATGGTCCTCAGGTCATTCGATGGAAGTGTGTGTTTCTGAGAGAGACATGAGAGGGAGAGACTGACTTTTGCTGACCGAGCTGATCCTGAATCCATTGCAAAGCCTGTAAGTTAAACATACACATTTACGAGCAGCTGGTTGGAAGAAAAAGCATGAAATTGATTAAATGCCATCCTACGTTTACAGTATGAAGCCAAATTCTGGTTTTGATGGTCAACTTTAGTATAATGTTGGCTCTTGTGCTGCAGAGTTTAGATTTTCACATGTGTACCTGAATGTAACGCTGCTTTTTGATAAGCACAGATGGCAGTGTGACCTACAGCTGGGCCCAATTCATGCATCTACGTTGCAGGTGGATTATTGAAAATCAATGATATGTTATATGTAATGTTCAGGATAACTGTTATTAGATGACAGGCCAAAGGAAATATGGGTATTATGATGTTAAACTATTGATGGTGAGTCAGTGAGGTGTAAAGGCTCTGGCTCTAAAAGAATAATCCGATAGAATCAGAAACAAATACACAAGCTGTATTGTGTATATTGTGCTTTCTTCAAGCATTAAACAAAACATTTAAACAAAGTCACGCAGCCGGCTGGAGAGGGACTGGACCAAGAGATAAAGGAAAGTAAGCAAACTGCAGAAAGTCCCTGAGATGCCTGAACGATGACACTGTGCTGCAGGATGTACTCAAAGAAATGGAAACATGGAGCGATCAATGTTTTGCAGGGAACAGACTCATTTAACACGTGTTGCAGGTTTCATGAAGTCCTTCACCGGTGCCTTTTTCAGTGGATTAAGACTAAAAAGGTGATGGCTCTTTTGTGTTGTTCTGCACATGCGGTGCACAAGGCTTTAATCCACAGGACGCAGCAGGTGAGCGGTTAAAACGCGTCTCAGCATGCGGTGAGGTGACGATAACCACACTGACGTCACTTCCTGTCACAGCAAACAGGCTTTGCACTGCAGGCTAACAGTGTTTTTTAAGGTGGAAAATATTCATATTTGTACCTGAATTTGATAGACTTTGATAGTACTTGGCTGTGGCTGCTCAGTATGAAAAACTTCACATGGATGCAAAATGATAATTTATCTGAATTAATGATCCTTTATGACGATTGGACAGGTATTGGCTTGTGTTTCATTTTTTGTCGGCCAAACCTGGCAATCCTGGTTGCAGCTCATTGGTGACTTGCCATGCCAGTAGAAATGTTCATGCATCAAAACCAAACCCGCTCACAGGCCCATGTCGTCCCGGGCTGGTGGCAGAAGTCCAGTGAGCCTGCCAATTCTGTAAATGTGTTTCTGAGTGTGTCTTATTGCCTCATGTCATAATGATGCAACGTGTGCCGTTCTCCACCCCACCAGATGGTGCAAGTTCAATACATCGAAAGTCCAGCTGGACTCAACCAACTTATCGACATACAACAGTTTGAATATGACGAAAGAAGTTTTTTCAAATTTCTTTGCGAAAGTCCAGCAATAAAATGTCTGTTTCCGCTCAACCTTTTCTAAATGCATTGCTGTCTTCACAGGAAACAACTTGATGAGGCAACACAACTCCTTGGTGTTGTGGTTTGGGTTAAAATAACTACGGAGGTGGCATCAGTACTAATTAGAGACAGCTCAATAGCATCGACCATCGTGTTAAAACAGAAGGGATCATGTTCATGCTCCTGTCTTCGTCTGCACCAGATGATCACCACACGCTGCGGATCCTGCTCTACTCCCTCATCTTCTTTCTGAGTGTGTTCGGCAACCTGCTGATCATCGTGGTGCTGACGGTCAATAAGCGCATGCGCACCGTGACCAACACTTTCCTGCTGTCGCTCGCCGTTAGTGACCTGATGATGGCCACCTTCTGCATGCCCTTCACTCTCATCCCCAGCATCCTCAAGGACTTCATCTTCGGACCCGCCATGTGCAAGATAGTGTCCTACCTCATGGGTGAGAGAAGAGAATGAGGCAGAAGGTTTGCCGTCATTCTCTACAGTCACAATAACAACATACCTGTGTCCTAAATCACGTTCTGGTTCACTTATTCACTTTCACCTGTATGCTTTGACAGACGCTCAGTATTTCACTCCGTACCGAGCAGTGAAATGCAATTTTGGATAAGAATCCTGATAAGATGAGAATCCACTATTGCTTCTTGAATTAAACATTTATATTCACGTAACACACCCACAAACGATGGAAGCTAACTGGTAAATATCTTGCTATGTATATAATGGCCAGCTACAAGGTCACATTCATTTTTAAATCATTGGGTTTTGGCATTAAGGGAAATGCACGTGCATCTAAGTAACGAGTTCTCTTCTCTCAACTTTAGTATCATCTATCTACACACACACACACGCACACACACACACACACACACACACACACACACACACACACACACACACACACACACACACACACACACACACACACAGCATTTGGTCATGGGAACGAGAGATAAAGAGTAATTTCCCGTCAGAAGGGGGGTGGAGATGACATAAACGTGATTTCTGCCTCCAGCTCTCGTCTCCACTTTGCTTTGTTCTGGGTTATGATTGCCGACACGATGCGCACATCAACAACATGTTTTTGTTGCTGCTTTTATTACTGGCCTATTCTGAGCTTGGAGGGGTAATAACTTGACATTCATCAGACAGAAAAGATAGCATGTGTTTACATTTTTGAAATAATCATAACAATATGATGTGTTATCTTCAGGAATATCCGTGAGCATCTCCACGTTCAGCCTGGTCGCCATCGCCATCGAGCGCTACAGCGCCATCTGCAACCCCCTGAAGTCGCGGGTGTGGCAGACGCGCTCCCACGCCTATCGCGTGATCGCCGCCACGTGGGCGCTGGCCTTCGTCCTCATGACCCCTTACCCCATCATCAGTCACCTGGAGTCCTTCCATCGCCCCGACAACACCACCGCCCACCAGTGTCGCCACGTGTGGCCGCTGGCGACAGCAGAGCAGGCCTGGTGAGTGTTAGCGGGGTCCTGAAGCATCCCGAGTCCTTCACACAGTTTCAGGACAATGTTCAGAGCGGCGTTAACGTGCAACTGTGTGAAAAAACATGAACTTGCATAAAGTACAGGCCAACCCTATTGGACTAATGCAAGTGCATAGTACCAAATAAGAGTAATATAGCACCCAGCACCTCGTATTGAATGGTTCAATTATCCATATATATATATGTGTGTGTGTGTGTGTGTGTGTGTGTGTGTGTGTGTGTGTGTGTGTGTGTGTGTGTGTGTGTGTCTGACAGTAGGCTGGCTTGTGGGTGTCTGATAGATACATCTGTGCATGTGCACCAGGTTTTTGTCGAGAGTATTACCGTTGCATACCGTTGTATTACCGTTTTTTTAAAACACATTTTTCAACATTTGCAGCTGCTATTGATTTATTTCCAGATTCCCTAAAGATTTTCCGTCTGGTCGATTAACTGCTTTGAAAGAAAATAATACTAGATATAAAATGATCTTTGGTGCATCGTATGCTTTTATTAGAGCGCAGTGAAGGGAGAGTTGATTTCTATTCAGGGCATTGGAAATTACAGTGTCCAGTCATAACGTCAATAACGATATAAATATGTTTTACATATGCTTTGTTTGACATCACAAAATACAAGAATATATATTAGTTACTTTTTTCATACAAGCTTATTATTATGGACATAATTCATTTAGAATGAGGAAGGTTTCCACTGAGGGAATGAATTCAAACATGTTCTTCATCATAAAAAAGGTGATCTCCGTCATCAAGACCAAGTTTGAAATGCTTTTAGGATTCTGGAAATATCCTCTTATTTTGCATTACTGCATTCTGAAAAACAATGCTTATCTCTGTGATGCATGTTATGATATGTACAAACCAGAGCTATGAATGGCAGAATGATCTTCACCCTGTCATTCGTCTCTTCCAGGTACATTTTGTTGCTGCTTGTGCTGTTTGCGATCCCGGGGTTGGTGATGATTGTGGCCTATGGACTCATCTCCAGGGAACTTTTTAGAGGCATCCAGTTTGAGATGGGCCACAAAAAAGACTCTACCGGTGAGCGAATGTACACTTCATGTGGAAGGATTGTGGCAGCGGGTTAGGGTTAAAATTAATACCAAAATAAAAGCACAGTAGGCAGCTAAAATGCTACTTCTGAGTTTTCTGCACGGAGACGGACTGGAGGGACACACTTCATGTAAAGTTACAGTTAGTAGTTAGTTACTTCATTTACATGTGTTCATTCACAATGTCTGCAGAAGAATTTAACAAAGAAGTAACTTCACAACTGTGTGAGGGTCAAAACCACAACCTATATGCTATGAATCCTTTAAAAGGAACCACACACATGTTACTCCATTTACATCACCCTCTAAATACTCATTTAGCCCCAAATGTTATCTTTTCCTAGACCTCACACCGAGTGGCTTTGTTGCCTGAATAACGTTTAAAGTCTGACCCGTTAGTGAGGATTTATGAACACGAGTGGGCGTTAAATCACATGCGAAAGCTTCAGATGCTCCTTGACGTGAGACCCGTCGTGTCAAACTGTCTCTTGAACGTCATCACACGATGCAGCTCAACCAGACTGATGGAGCATTTACACGTATTAGATTCATGTGAATGATGAGGGATTAAGTTTTAATCACAGCGATATCATTAGCGCTACAATCACTGTGATGTGTGCAGGTTAAGTGGAGCGTAACCTTTGGTGGGCATGCGAGAGCTCCATCAGAGGATGGAACAGCTGCCGGACGTCTCCATCTGTTTGCTCTCAGAGAGAAAGAGCTGATCCCAAAACATACATACAAATACTCACTGCAGTCACAGAGCATGGCTTCAAACAACTGGAGGACACTTGGATTTAAAGATCCAGAAGTGCTTCACTTCAAATCACAGGCACAGAAAGAGGAATAAACACAAATATTGTCAAATTGTTTTATTTAAACATTGAATTGTCCCAGAATTTTACTATACTTACTAGAAGCTCGTGTAGGACTTTAAACTCAATAAGATTTGAGCAATAAATTACAGTTTCCCCTGGTGGATGATCGCTCTGGAACTCTTTTCTCCATGCAGGTGAGCAGCTGCTCTGTAAAGGGATTCGCTCACAAATACAATAAAGCCTAGTTTATGCTTCTGCGTCACGTCGACGCCGTACCTACGACGTCGTTCAGCATTGGAAGTTCTGCGTCGAGGGACCGCGTAGCTCTGCAATTCACCGCCATGCCGCCAGGTGTGTGTGGCTGTGTCGCTGTGTGTGGCTTCAGGGGTTTTAGAGTCGCAGCTCATCAATATTGAAGAGCAAATGCTTTTATTGCAAATGTTGAAGCGCAGGCGACGGAGAAGACGTTTGCGTAGAGGTGTGCGTCAGGTCGACAGCGTAGCTACGGCGTAGAGGTGTGCGTCAGGTCGACAGCGTAGCTACGGCGTAGAGGTGTGCGTCAGGTCGACAGCGTAGCTACGGCGTAAAGGTGTGCGTCAGGTCGACAGCGTAGCTACGGCGTAGAGGTGTGCGTCAGGTCGACAGCGTAGCTACGGCGTAGAGGTGTGCGTCAGGTCGACAGCGTAGCTACGGCGTAAAGGTGTGCGTCAGGTCGACAGCGTAGCTACGGCGTGAAGGTGTGCGTCAGGTCGACAGCGTAGCTACGGCGTGAAGGTGTGCGTCAGGTCGACAGCGTAGCTACGGCGTGAAGGTGTGCGTCAGGTCGACAGCGTAGCTACAGCGTAAAGGTGTGCGTCAGGTCGACAGCGTAGCTACAGCGTAAAGGTGTGCGTCAGGTCGACAGTGTAGCTACGGCGTGAAGGTGTGCGTCAGGTCGAAAGCGTAGCTACGGCGTGAAGGTGTGCGTCAGGTCGAAAGCGTAGCTACGGCGTGAAGGTGTGCGTCAGGTCGACAGCGTAGCTACGGCGTAAAGGTGTGCGTCAGGTCGACAGCGTAGCTACGGCGTAAAGGTGTGCGTCAGGTCGACAGCGTAGCTACGGCGTAAAGGTGTGCGTCAGGTCGACAGCGTAGCTACGGCGTAGAGGTGTGCGTCAGGTCGACAGCGTAGCTACGGCGTAGAGGTGTGCGTCAGGTCGACAGCGTAGCTACGGCGTGAAGGTGTGCGTCAGGTCGACAGCGTAGCTACGGCGTGAAGGTGTGCGTCAGGTCGACAGCGTAGCTACGGCGTAAAGGTGTGCGTCAGGTCGACAGCGTAGCTACGGCGTAGAGGTGTGCGTCAGGTCGACAGCGTAGCTACAGCGTAAAGGTGTGCGTCAGGTCGACAGCGTAGCTACAGCGTAAAGGTGTGCGTCAGGTCGACAGTGTAGCTACGGCGTAGAGGTGTGCGTCAGGTCGACAGCGTAGCTACGGCGTAAAGGTGTGCGTCAGGTCGACAGCGTAGCTACGGCGTAAAGGTGTGCGTCAGGTCGACAGCGTAGCTACGGCGTGAAGGTGTGCGTCAGGTCGACAGCGTAGCTACGGCGTAAAGGTGTGCGTCAGGTCGACAGCGTAGCTACGGCGTAAAGGTGTGCGTCAGGTCGACAGCGTAGCTACGGCGTAAAGGTGTGCGTCAGGTCGACAGCGTAGCTACGGCGTGAAGGTGTGCGTCAGGTCGACAGCGTAGCTACGGCGTAAAGGTGTGCGTCAGGTCGACAGCGTAGCTACGGCGTAAAGGTGTGCGTCAGGTCGACAGCGTAGCTACGGCGTGAAGGTGTGCGTCAGGTCGACAGCGTAGCTACGGCGTAAAGGTGTGCGTCAGGTCGACAGCGTAGCTACGGCGTAAAGGTGTGCGTCAGGTCGACAGCGTAGCTACGGCGTAAAGGTGTGCGTCAGGTCGACAGCGTAGCTACGGCGTAAAGGTGTGCGTCAGGTCGACAGCGTAGCTACGGCGTAAAGGTGTGCGTCAGGTCGACAGCGTAGCTACGGCGTAAAGGTGTGCGTCAGGTCGACAGCGTAGCTACGTCAGGTCGACGGAGCAGGTGGCCGTCGACCTGAGGCAGAAGCATAAACTTAGGCTTAACGCTAAAGAGGTGTGTGCATGCGTCATCACAGAGCTATTCTTCTTTTTCTTATTTGGTCATTTGAGATTTTCTGAAATTAACAGCTGTTCACTTTATTTTGAATCCAGTGTCATTTTAGAGTTTTTGAATACAGTGCATTAGTTTTACAGCGATACTTGTTACACTCTCCACTCCCTCTCAGATGTGAAGAACGGCCTCACCGCCGCCGTGTCGAGCGGCAGCGAGGATGGCGACGGTTGCTACGTTAATGTTGCCCAGCGGCCACACTCGATGGAGATGTCCAGCGTGGCGGCGTCCAGCCGGGCGACGAAGGCAGAAAGACCACGCAGCAACACATCTGAGGCCAAGCTGGAGGCCAAGAAGAGGGTGATCCGCATGCTGGTGGTCATTGTCGTGCTGTTCTTCCTATGCTGGATGCCGCTGTACTGCGCCAACACCTGGCGGGCTTTCGACGACATCTCCGCCAAAAGCGCCCTCTCGGGGACACCCATCGCGTTCATCCATTTGTTGTGCTACACCTCCGCCTGCGTCAACCCCATAATTTACTGCTTCATGAACACGCGCTTCCGCAAAGCTCTGCTCGCCACGTTCGCGTGCTGCGCTACACCTTGCCATCGCCGCCGCCGTAGCGTGCTACGGGACAACGAGGAGGACGCGATGGCAACGGGAGCGTCCATGTCCAAGTTCAGTTACACTACAGTCAGCACCATGGGAACCTGCTGAGGCCCACGGACGCGCAGGAGACACAGCGAGGCAGCAACACGCCGTCTGGAGTGCTCACAGGGTCCGTAATGGAAAAATACATATTAACAGCTCCACCCATGACTGCGAAGAAAGTTATGTGGGCATTATTTCATGAAACCCAGTGTAAATTACTCCATAGCTATAATTGAATCTGTTGTTGGACCAAGGCTGTCTGATATGTGACGGAGGCAGTTTAATAACTTACTAATCATGATGTAGCTTTAAAATTAGGAAGACTGTTTGCTATGTATTTAAAAAACAAACATATATGGTGTGGTCGGTTGTTCATCTGTGTTCATGATAGTAATGTAATTGCCTTGTGGACTAAGTGCCTGTTTTAAATACTATGTCATACTTGTCTGCTGTTGATTTGTCACACTCGTTAGGTACTTTACCTCCGGCAAACTGGAACCCAAAGGTTCCTGAAGTGGAGTTTAAAGACTAAAAACATCTTCTAAACAGACTGAAAATCCTTCTGAGAAGATAATCGTTCCATCCTGATGCGACCTGATGAAGGAGCAGGCGGTCGGTTCTCCACATACAGCTCACACAAACATGTTAACGGGTCACATAGGGTTATTATGTCCTGTGCTTCGGAGGAGACGCGTTCACTTAGTTCAGTGATGGTTCAGTGGCTTGCATTCAGCTTGCGGTCTGTGTTGGTCTGTCTCCGTGCACGACTCCTGCTCTCTTCGCACTAATTGTGTTACAACCTGAACCCTGGCAGCTGAACAGATGAGCAGATTTCTCTGAGTGTACCGAAGCACAATGCTGTCAGCCTCTCACCCAACCCTTGTATGGCCTAACTTTGTCAGCTTTTTGTGGAAGATCGACCTGAAGCTTTTGTGGTTTATTGTGTGCATTGTTCCCCTCGTACTTAAAATATGAATCATACTGAAGCCTTAAAGAATTCTCAAGAAACCTCAACCTACGTTACGGAAATGAAAGCAAAAGGAAATCTTGAGACAAACCTGTACGTCGTAAAAATTGTACACTTACATGTTAATCAATTAATATCTACTTTTTCTCTCAATGGAGGCAACCTGTTCTTTGTGCTTGATAGCCCCGAGCCACCAAGTGAATACCTTATTTTGCAATAATAAGACCGACAGGAGGTATTTATGCATCCCATATAGGCGAATACTATAAAGGTGTGTGTGGTTGATTGTGTGTTCACAATGATTTCCCTGCGGTCTCATCGGCCGCTCTACACCAGCTCCTCCGGGCGTCTCAAACACACAAACATTCTTCTCAGCTTCAACTTGTGATGTTTTTATTCACACAGTTGCACACAGATGCTAATGGAGTCCTTTACAAAATTCAAACTGGCATTAACAATTAAAGCTCAGTATGACAATAACTGTAAAGATATGCAGTGGGCAGTGGTCGGACCCTAATTGATGCCTAAATGCACTTCTTTGCGAACAGAAGTACGAAAGGTTACTGTAAATACCGCCTTCCTTTCCTATGTTTAAAACTCCCGCTGGCGATCATATTCACAAGCTTCATATTATGGTAACATGTGTTCTTCAAACAGAAAGTCAAAGCTCGGTCCTGCCCAACAGATGGTGTTTCCCAGTAAAGAGCGACACATATTCATATTTTTGGGGGTTAACAATAGATCAGACTGTGTGATGTCAAATGGGTCATCTCTGCAGTTACAATCAGCTGATGAGTGTTTTTATTTATTTTGGATTATATTTTTGCTTGTCCAGCCCATAACTCTGATATCCACCATGTGCACCATGAGTACTCAACAGCATTTTGTGAGCACAGAGGAATATCTGCTGAGGACCAATTGATTTCCCTCTGGAGTTAAAGTGAACATTCGACTTAAATTCATTGGGTGACCACAAAAAATAACTCTGAATGAATGTATTTTGCTGGATGTAAAATATGCATCTGTTTGCTAACATATTAGCCCAAACAACAAAGGATAACATGTCAAGCTCGTTCCACTGAACCCAAGAGGTATAAAAATCATCTCCTGACGCTTTGAAGTGTATGTTGAAAGACATCACCTGAGCTCAAACGAGGGACAAATAAATATGAGTCATTTAGAAAATGTGTTTTAAAATTATGAATAGTTGGTGGCCCAATGAGACCCTTTAAGTTCAGGAAGGAGAATACACTATGTTAAATGTCTGCTATTATAATTAACACTTGAAATATACAACACAATGTCAGAGGGCTGAAAGAGTTCACTGATTACTGGCAGGTATCTTTAATCCATCATGTTCAGTGAAGACAACAAGGTGGCCTTCGCAGACATGTCCTCCCTCATGCTGCTCATTATTATGCTGCTCTCCTCTCCACCAACACAACGCTGTTACTGCTGTCTTGATTGATTTCTCCCTCCAGCACCATGGCATCGCACAACTTCAGCATTATGTGTGCCCATATCTCAGTGGTATGACTGTTATTGTATTCTCAGCTGAATCTCTCACGGCTGCTGGAGAGAGACGCCTCACGACACGTTCCTCCAAAGAGAAGTGTGAACATTTGTCAGAATAAATGCTCCTAGATTCTTTGCCACAAGTCCCACTGACGAAGGTCTGCGAGTGACCGATAAGGACCGTCCACAGGTGCAGAGGGAGTCTCTGGGGCTCAGGTGTTGGCAGGACTGCAATTGTTTAATGTCAGCAAAGCTGCTGTTTGAGGAGCAAAATTGCCTGACTGGGCAACAAAGCTCGGTGGATTCAAACGTACCGCGGCAGTGGTACCGTGATCCAAAAAGAGGCTTGGCTTTCTGATGTCCTTCCCAGAATGCCCTGGCGATGTACCTGATCAGTAGCATTTGGTATTGCAATGGTCTTCTTTTCAGCTTGCCATGTAGAAGAAGGTAGTTGATAATTCATATTATTAAAGTATGTGATATGTTATGGTCTTGAGCTATTTTTCACTGTAAATGGTTGGATTAACCTGAATAAACGTCCACATTAGTTGTCTGTTCAATAATGCAGCCATGCAAGGGTTCAAGGTTATTTAGGCTTTGTTTAAGTAAAGGAAGCTTCTCAGTGTGGGTTAAATGACCATTTCATGTCGGTTAGCGGGAACATGGTTAAGTCACTACAGTGAACTTTGTGGCCATTGAAGTAACATACAGCTTAGTCACAAGAACATTGTAGTTCTTTGTCTTCTCAAAGCCTCTGTACAAAAACATTTACTGGTGCTTGCTTGCAATATTGGCTCATGCAAATCCTGCCTTTATTAATATTGTAATTGTGTGGTGCAAATTCACTCACATATTTAAATTGAATCACATTACCAAAGCCACAGAGTGTTTTTAGGTCTGGAGCCCCAGGATAGTTTCCAGCTTTGCTCTTTCTCGTACACATTTACTCATAAAATGAGAAGCTAATTTCTGGCACAAAAAAGTATTAATTGTCTTTTGAGAGCACCAGAAATTACGCAAATCTGCACATATGCAGCTACTTGCGATATTATGTTTAAATATATTCTGCAGGATTGTATCATAATGCCTTAGATCAGTCATTTCAGGCAGCATATCAATAGAGTGAGTATTGTTTCATGAGTGTTGATGTTAGTTGATTAGTGTTGATTCGTGCAGCCGTCTTTCTGTAATGTCAGCGACATATAGCATATGGAGACAAGCCTTCCTGCTGGTGTTCTGCTGTTTCGGATGCGGGACATGCGCGAACAGTGCACAGACAATTTGTTTGGTATATCGCTATTTATAGCGATAGTGCTATGGAAAGCCAGTGCTATATAGAAAGCCAGTGCTATAGAAAGCCAGTGCTTTAGAAAGCCAGTGCTATATAGAAAGCCAGTGCTATATAGAAAGCCAGTGCTATAGAAAGCCAGTACTATATAGAAAGCCAGTGCTTTAGAAAGCCAGTGCTATGGAAAGCCAGTGCTATATAGAAAGCCAGTGCTATATAGAAAGCCAGTGCTTTAGAAAGCCAGTGCTATGGAAAGCCAGTGCTATATAGAAAGCCAGTGCTATATAGAAAGCCAGTGCTATATAGAAAGCCAGTGCTTTAGAAAGCCAGTGCTATGGAAAGCCAGTGCTATATAGAAAGCCAGTGCTATATAGAAAGCCAGTGCTATAGAAAGCCAGTGCTATAGAAAGCCAGTGCTATAGAAAGCCAGTGCTATATAGAAAGCCAGTGCTTTGGAAAGCCAGTGCTTTGGAAAGCCAGTGCTATATAGAAAGCCAGTGCTATAGAAAGCCAGTGCTATATAGAAAGCCAGTGCTTTAGAAAGCCAGTGCTATATAGAAAGCCAGTGCTATATAGAAAGCCAGTGCTATGGAAAGCCAGTGCTATATAGAAAGCCAGTGCTATAGAAAGCCAGTGCTATAGAAAGCCAGTGCTATATTGAAAGCCAGTGCTATGGAAAGCCAGTGCTATATAGAAAGCCAGTGCTATAGAAAGCCAGTGCTATATAGAAAGCCAGTGCTATAGAAAGCCAGTGCTATAGAAAGCCAGTGCTATATTGAAAGCCAGTGCTATGGAAAGCCAGTGCTATATAGAAAGCCAGTGCTATAGAAAGCCAGTGCTATATAGAAAGCCAGTGCTATAGAAAGCCAGTGCTATAGAAAGCCAGTGCTATAGAAAGCCAGTGCTATATAGAAAGCCAGTGCTATGGAAAGCCAGTGCTATAGAAAGCCAGTGCTATGGACAGCCAGTGCTATAGAAAGCCAGTGCTATGGAAAGCCAGTGCTATGGAAAGCCAGTGCTATGGACAGCCAGTGCTATGGACAGCCAGTGCTATAGAAAGCCAGTGCTATGGAAAGCCAGCACTTTAGAAAGCTCCAGTTCTTCCGATTCCAATGAGAAGCTAATTTCTGGCACAAAAAAGTATTAATTGTCTTTTGAGAGCACCAGAAATTACGCAAAAGCAGTGGAAGCTCAGACCACCTCAGCAGCCAGAGCTCACGTTTTAACCAGACAACAATCAGCAAATAAACTGTCTTTTTATGTCGTAAAAAGGCCCCAATAAAAAAAAAAACCTTAAAAAAATGTAGTTCAAAACACGTGATTTCACCATAAATATCCGGGGACTGGTGTTACATCGCGTCACATCAGCTGGAGATATGAAACAATATCGTAACGTTTCTGCACGTAATTGGCTTCTGCTTGAGACCAAAAATGTAAACAAGAACTCAAAATGGAGGCTGCAGCCTAACCTTTCCAATGAATCCTCACTTGAGCCAATAGGAGCTCCATGTCCTGACTGACGAGCTACTTTAGCCAACGAGAGTCAGCGATGAAGAACAGGGCCTGCCTCTTCTTCCATATATGGGACAAGCCTGTCACGTGCTACAGCTCTGATGACAGGCGTCTCGTATAGCCAATGAGCTGGCGTAAACGTTGCATATAGATGAGTGGGGGAGGGAATCTGCAGGACAGGCTCAATGGGTTATGAGAGCAGAATGAAGCTGCACAGCCACAGTTTTTTATTGAAGAAGTATGAAAATGCATTTTTACTTCAGCAATACTTATAGTAATTGTAATAATACCTTTATAAGTTTCGTGAACATTTTCAATCTCAAAATGGAAAAACGCCTAGATATTTTATTAGATTCTGTTTATTATGTTTTGTAAAGGAAAGAGCTGATTTCCTGTTTCTCAGCAGCGAGCTCAGGCTGCGTCTCACATGAGGGATGCACAGGGTGAAGGGTTGGAGAAGCATGGACAGCTACTTCAACAGTCACAGTTGCTAGGCCACCATTGCCTTAAGTGTGTTTTCAGTGTACAGTATGTGTGTGTCTGTGTGAGTGTGTCTGTGTGTGTCGCTCATGCATTTACTGTGTGTACACATGATCCACTTTAGCTTGAGGCCAACTAGAGATGGAAGCATGTGGCAGCCTTGTTTCCCGTCCATGGGAACGACGTGGACAGAGCGTTCTGTGACTGTTGTCCTTTCTGAAGCTGTGACAACTTTGAGAAAACATCTGTGAAAAATAGTGGACGTGGTTTTCCTGGCTGCTGTCTACGCTGTTATCTTGACGTATGTTTGTGCTGCTGTGACGCTGGAAGGCCTTCGGTGTTAACTCGTGGTTTGGAATGTGTAGTTTTCCGTTCTGTTTCATGCTCGTGGAGGAGCAGGTCTACCTCTCTTAGATTCATTGCTATTATGATTGTCATTGCAGCCACGATCTGTTGTTCCAGACTTGGCCGACTGGAGAGATGTGCTATCTGTCAGCATGAGGATCATCTGGATAACATTTGTGTATTTCAAGTATGGAAAGTGTGTGTGTGTGTGTGTTAGTGTGTCGGAGAAGAAGCTATATTTAAAAAGTGGAGACAGATCGTGTACCATTTGTTTGGTGGATTTTAAAGATTTTAGGCTGCTGTGTCTCACTAAACTGGTTATCATGTCGAACAGATACACATCTAGTGTGTCGCTGTCTCTCCCTCTCACACACACACAGTTATAAATGTGTATGTTGGGTGACAAAACAGCTGGATGTAATTTGCTTTTTTTCTCTCATGTTATGTACTAATAAAGTGAAATTATACCTCTTCCTGTCTATTGTTTGAATATTCTACAGTATTTCCTGTGCTTTTCATACATTTACATCTTCTTTACAGACCATTTAAAGAATATCAATATAAACATCTCTCCCATTTAGCTCCTGTGAGCACTTAAAGCCTTCAAGGTCGAGCTGAAAGGCCAGAAGTTAAGTGCACTGGCGATGCACTAACTCATTCTGTTGCTCACTTGGTCTTAATGGGAAAGAAATGCCGTGTTGGCTTGTTGTTACTCTTTACTAAGCTCCCGAATTGTCTGTTGAAACACCAAAAGCAGATTCTATATAAATCTTCATCCTTCAGTACTTAAATAACCACTCGGCCTGAATAGACAGTAAAACACACCACACAGTGTGAAAAGAGCAGTAAAGGAAGACGTCATGCACGGGAGCAGAGATGTTCTGCGTTAGCACCGTTAGCTTGACCTTCAAAACACAACGCCCATCCAGTTGTAATTGTAATGGATAAAAGTGTGTCGAAGGGTACTCACTGAAAACAAAAATACATATGTTTGGTTATTTTTAATAGAGGACTATCGATGAAGGATGTACTCGCCCAGAAATCAATGTGAACTCAAAAGGATTTCCTCGGCTGTCGATGACGACACAAATCCTTCCAGCCCGAGTGAACCGAAGCTGTCATGGACACACAAACTCTCCTCAAGAGGTGAAGACTTCTGTATCGCTGGCTTCTGACGCTGATACTTCTGTTCTCGTCACACCTCGTCACACGAGGTGTGTGTCTGTGAATGCAGGGACACACAATATATTAATATCACAATGCAGTTGATTTACATCACACTTATAAGAGATGTTACAAAGTGCACATGAGTCATTCTGCGTATTAAAAGTTAAGTAACGTCAGATCACAAACACTTCTTATGTTCTCTTTTGTCTCCAAGAAGCCAGTTTTACTTCAAACAACGATTAGTGTTGAAAATAACAACGAGTGTGAACGATGGGTTGTTTGATATGAAGCAGAAGCAGCAAACCGAGAGAGAAATAAAACCTCTTATAGTAAAATAAAAAGACCTAAAGTCGTCCTGATGGAAACAGCAGCATGCTAGCAGACAGGAAGACATATGAACAGGGCCATAAGTATATTATTATTATTAATAAGTATTTGCACTGGAGCACAATTTGTATTATTTTTAGGAATTTGCCAAATTGTTGATTTGGACAATCATAATGTTTCAGCTATTAAATGCAAATTCAACATTTGTAATCATCTCCAGACCTTTTTATCTTCTTCATGTGTTATGAAATCAAACCTTTTGTCAGACAATTGTCAAATTACTTTTGAGCGTCTGAAAATGTGGGGGTGTAGAAATGTTTGCAATTCCTAAACGGTTAATAGTTTTGTTAAGTCCATTGAATTAAAGGTGAAGGTCAACACTTCAACTTCGTAGTTCTTCACTGCGTCACTTCACACCTGCAAAAAGTTGTTGAGAGGAAAAAAAGAAACATGGCGTCAAATAGTTATGGCCCTGACTGTACATGCAGAGCAACACAATGACGCACATCAATGCAACACAGCCAGCAGTTTACACACAAAGGTTAACAAGAGACACACAAAGCCTTTCTTCCAGGCGACTTGTTCTCGAATGAAACGTTCCATCAGTCGAGTTCAGTAACCAAGCAACTCATTCTGTGATGAAAAGAGAGAAAATAGATCTTTTGTTTGTGTCACTCGGATGCAAAAATGATTTGGCAGCTTGGAAAAATAACAGCACACGTTTACTTCGATCTAGCATTCCTTTCAAAGTAAAAGCATACACCCTCCAGGTTACATTCTAATGCATGTGTGTTGGTGGAGTATTTCAGGGGACATTTCAAGCAGTTCCTTCCTGCTCAAACATGTTTATGTTGCTACCTGGTTGGTCTCCACTTGTCCCACAGGGAGCATTGCCACAGCTTCTGTCTCATGTTATTATAACAATAATCTATTTGAGCTCCTTTTTCTGCTGTAATGTTTTATTTATGACTTCAGTTGGAAGTGACTTTGATGCGTGTTGACTCTCATGTTTCTTACCTTCTCAGTTTCATCTGTACTCAGGCGTGTGACAAAGAAACTAACGTGGCCATTATACTTCATAATAATTCAGGCGGGGGAACAGAAAAGAAGTCAAGAGGAGAAGCTACGACAGTAACTGACTGCAGAGCATCGTTTAGCGACTCTTCTTCCCTCAATGTTACATTACAAGACAGGACGTAAAGCTGGAGAGTGTTTTAATGCAGCAGAGCGATGCCGTTGACCCGATGCAGCTCAGTGCACCTCCACATGGCTAAAAGCTTGCTCTGAGAAGACCAAGCCCACTTTAACATCCATGATGAAGCCACTGCATGTCCTGTCAAGAACACAGATATACACCCCAATGACTATAATGTATGTTCATTTTGAGGAATTTCACAACTTCTAAAATTAATTCTGGAACAAAACTCAAGCTGACTCTTGGATAAAGCTCTCAGCTCTAATCCATGACTCACCTTTATGGTCTGGTTTTGAAGAAACAGACATGAGGATGACAGAATTGGATAACGTGAGCTGATGTAAGATGTGTGCTAACATGGTGTTATTTTAGAAGTGGCTGCTGATGCTCGTTGAAGGAGCGGGTCCTCAGGAGTTTCAGGGCTTTACGTACCCACCAGGGAAGCAGCTGACCTTCAGGTGGCTCTGGATCGTAGAGCTGGCTCATCCTCCAATCACATGATCGGAGGTTCGACCCCGGCTTCACTCGTCATGGCATGTGCCGGCGGTGTGTGAACGTTGGTTTGGGCAGCTTGCAAGGCAGCTTCTTAGTGTATGAACAGTGTGAATAATGATGACAGAAGAGTAGAAAAGCAATGTTCAGGTCCCTCTACCACTTACCTGCAGGTTGTTTCAGCACGCTCAGAGGAAACCTCCACAGGGAAAAGTCTCAAGTGGTTTCATTACGTGAGAGATGTGATGTGAAGGAAAGGCTGATTATTGAGACACTTTTAGCTCACCAGCTTCGTGGATTAAATTATAAATTAGCAATTAAACACATCATTTTGTAGTTTGTTTAATTTGCAATTGGATTCTTAAAAGTAAACTGAATTGATTTGAATTGATATCGCATATGCTCACGCGGTTATGATTGTGTTCAGCCTCCACCCTGTTGGATGTTACTTTAGCCAAACGTTGAAGTGCAAGACATGATCTACTCAACAAAGATATTCATCACTTTCAGGGTTATGGTTTTTGTCATTTACAGAAGGTTTCGACATTGCTTTGAATCCTCATAACTCAAACAACGCTGGGCTGCACGTTCATGTCTTGTTTCATTTCCTGTTTCTGTGTTACAACTTCAGACGGTCAAGCTCCTTATTGAATAAACTTTAGAGCTAAAAGATGACAAATTTAACTTTGACTTGATATAATTTGATTTAGAGAATTCCAGCAGTTTAATTGGCATAAAATGAGTTAATCCACACACACACACACACACACACACACACACACCTCCACATACACACACACCTACACACACACACACACACACACACACACACACACACACACACACACACACACACACACCTCCACATACACACACCTCCACACACGCACACACACACACACACCTCCACATACACACACCTCCACACACGCACACACACACACACACACTGGTCAAAGAAGTCCGGGGTAATTTCATTTAATTAAAGTCAGCTGCGCTTCATTCCTTGATGATGACGTCGTCTGAAGGAGCGAAAGTGTGTGTCTGCGCGTGTGTGTCTGTGCGCGTGTGTGTCTGTGCGTGTGTGTGTCTGTGTGTGTGCAGCAGGTCTTTTCTGAAACACACAGCTGAATTATAACATGTTCATCAGAGAGAGAGGCGGTTTCTTCCAAAGGGAAATCAGGACTTAATTTAGCACTCAGCACAAAATGCACAGCCGCTGTGAACTCAGGTAATAAAGCGCTCTGCAACACATGAAGACAAACAGAAAACATCTGCAAACACTCAATGATTCAAACTCTGTTTCACCAGATAAACGTTGCATTTCCAAACATGACTCAGCGAGTCCACCATGGTTCAATGCATACATAAGTGACTCATAATGCTTTATGAACTAGCATGATGAAGAAACTCGGGCTATCATCCAATACCAGCCTTGAATGTCTGAGGCATGCAGGCTGAGTCATGGTTTTATTTAACATTAATATGTGCTTTCATGCATAACTGATCTCATCAACCTTCCATTAACCTTGCTGCTCGTCCTCTCCTCTTGGGCTGAGGTGTGACTGGAGGCTAATCTAATCTAATCTTCCCTCAGGTTAACCCTTCCTCTCACTGGAGGTCAGAGACAGAAGCACTCAGGAAAGCAGCCAGGAGGATGAAGAAAGTGTCTTTGTTTTCCATTCTGACCCCTTCGACCTCACTTCCTGCTTCTCTTTTGTTTTTAACAAATCAAGTGAGTCTGCCTTCTCACTTGATTTTATTAGCAGGCTATTTTAATGTTTTTTAGGTTATTTGTGACTTAAAAGTTACAACCACTGGAATAAATAGTGTTTTGTTTTTGTAAGTGTCTCTAATACTCTCTATACAGACATGATGTATGAATGAAGGACTCGTTAAAGGAAAACAGACTCTCTTATGAATGACAGCGATCAACGTGTACACACACTGAGTTTTGTTGCTCCACATGAAAGTAGAAGAAAGAAAGAAAGCACAGACGGTAAATGAGGAACATTTCCCTATTTTCTTTAGTTCTACTTCACATCTTCATTGGGCTGTTTAGTTTATGTGATATTTATATTCATCGATCCTGTAAACTTACCAAATAATCCTTGTTTCCTGTGTTCCTGCTAATTATGTATTCTTGAGAGGAATCCTTGTATTTGTGATAAATGTGATATTGTGTTTCCCAGGTGATCAGACATGGAGACTTACTGTACCGAGAGTCTGGCCTTGGGACCGCTCATCTGCCTCTGATGGAAAACACTGACGTGAAGCTGCAGACTTTGTATGATGAGGACTGGTTAAGTGCTAAAGTTTCATAACTCTCAGTGGAAAAGTGTGTGACATAGACAATGCTCAGCCTTGAGGGTAAAGCCACAGCAGCTTATGGGACTTAACTCTCCTGTTGATGCACTGATCTGGGCTTAACTGGAGGCTAATACAGCGAGCAGAGTAAACAGGAACATGTCCAGGAGGCTTTACCCACTGCGTCCTTTGAGCAACATTCACAACCGCACACATCACACTTTGTGTGCTCGAATGCACAAAAAGTGGAAGTTCACAAATGAGCCGAAAGAGACTGACATCGAGTCAAAAAGGCAGAGAATCTTAAAATAATACACAGAAGAGTGAGCAGCAGGTGGTCCTTCTCTCAGAGGATGTCTGGTCCCCTCCAGCTGCCTTTAGGAAAGTCCTATGTTAGAAACAATATGGCGAAGAACCTAATAATAAAGTAGTATAGGTTCAAGTTTTTACAAAATATGTGACAGCGTAATACTAAATACAAATGCTAATGCTGAAACTCATCCTCCTTATGCTCCAAACATTGCCTTTTGTTTCAAGGTTTTATCCTAAAATGTAAGTTCCTGAAGTGACCATGTCTGTGTTAATATCTCAGTATGAATACATGTTAGTAAACATTCCTTTAAGGTGTAATATGTACAGTATGTACAAGGCCTTCAAAGTATCTCACGTTAAGATAATGGGAGCAATAAGAGAAATAGGATTAGGTCAGCATTATGTACTCATGCAGCCATTTTGTTGTTAGCAGATTACCACATTATTAGCAAAATATGACTTTACTATTGCCTCAATGTTATCTTTAAATGTTTGCGTTTTCCTTTATAATGTTACCCCTTTTTACCCAGCAACATAATATCATCCATACCATATGATATTGCTTAATTATTACCTTTTATTACTTTACTCTTACCATATTGACAAGCTGTAATTTAGACTGATATGTTTGTAAATGTACATTTTCTTTATGTTCCCTAGCAGACAGATTATAAAGCATGTGATGTATGTAATCAAAACCTCAATGGAGCTTTACCGTAACAACCTGAATGTTTATTGTGAACATTCTTCTTCCAAAGGAAACAAGGAGAGCTGCACTGTGTTGTTTAGAAGGTCTAGGATGTGCACTGTGTTGTTTAGAAGGTCTAGGATGTGCACTGTGTTGTTTAGAAGGTCTAGGATGTGCACTGTGTTGTTTAGAAGGTCTAGGATGTGCACTGTGTTGTTTAGAAGGTCTAGGATGTGCACTGTGTTGTTTAGAAGGTCTAGGATGTGCACTGTGTTGTTCAGAAGGTCTAGGATGTGCACTGTGTTGTTTAGAAGGTCTAGGATGTGCACTGTGTTGTTTAGAAGGTCTAGGATGTGCACTGTGTTGTTTAGAAGGTCTAGGATGTGCACTGTGTTGTTTAGAAGGTCTAGGATGTGCACTGTGTTGTTTAGAAGGTCTAGGATGTGCACTGTGTTGTTTAGAAGGTCTAGGATGTGCACTGTGTTGTTCAGAAGGTCTAGGATGTGCACTGTGTTGTTTAGAAGGTCTAAGATGTGCACTGTGTTGTTTAGAAGGTCTAAGATGTGCACTGTGTCGTTTAGAAGGTCTAGGATGTGCACTGTGTTGTTTAGAAGGTCTAAGATGTGCACTGTGTTGTTTAGAAGGTCTAGGATGTGCACTGTGTTGTTTAGAAGGTCTAGGATGTGCACTGTGTTGTTTAGAAGGTCTAGGATGTGCACTGTGTTGTTTAGAAGGTCTAAGATGTGCACTGTGTTGTTTAGAAGGTCTAGGATGTGCACTGTGTTGTTTAGAAGGTCTAGGATGTGCACTGTGTTGCAGTGTTTAGGGTCTAGGACACAGGAGGGTCAAACAAACATGTTTACTCACTAAGCCGCTTGCAAGTACTCATAACAGCTGTTCAAATTGTTTTCAGTCATTTTCCTTCTCAATTCAATTGGTTCTAAGGATGAACTTCAATTTCGGTTGAAGAGTCATGTTCTTGTCTGCAGACATTCATTAGAGCTGTCGATGCTGAGAATTAACAAAAGAAGAAATATTAAGATTAGTTACATAAACATATTGATGTATCAAGACCACACACTAAGAACATCTGCAGACATGTTTTTGCTTTAATCTTATGAACATATATCTGGAGAAGATATGAACATGTGTACACATATAAAGCATATTGGCTTTACCACAGTTTTGACATTACAAAACATTTCATCCAAAACACACAACCTTTAAAGTGCAAGAATCGCTCATGTCCTACATCACATGCCTCATGCTCATCCTCTCCAGGTGATGCATTTGGAGACAGTGGGAAACAACAGATGCATTTTCAGTCCACGATGAAAGATGTGTTGAGTTCCTGCTGTCTTGTTGTCAAGGGAGAGTTTGTTCTACTACTCATGATCATCTGCAGACTGCGCTCGCTGTCATGCAGAACCGATAGGCTGGGTAAATCATTCACCCCTAGAGCCATACAACTGTTCAACCTGTCAAAGTCTATCAAAGCTACTGTGTTAGACTTCTCTGCATAGTCTCCGCCCCCTCAAACATGCACAGCCCCCAACCCACTCACTCACAACTTATATACGGGGTTCACTATCGACTGGCTATGTTAGCCCCCTGCACATCGCCCCCTACTAGCTACTGGCTATGTTAGCCCTCTGCACAACGCCCCTACTGGCTACTGGCTATGTTAGCCTGCACAACGCCCCCTACTGGCTACTGGCTATGTTAGCCCCCTGCACAACGCCCCCTACTGGCTACTGGCTATGTTAGCCCTCTGCACAACACGCCCCCTACTGGCTATGTTAGCCCTCTGCACAACACGCCCCCTACTGGCTATGTTAGCCCTCTGCACAACGCCCCCTACTGGCTACTGGCTATGTTAGCCCTCTGCACAACGCCCCTACTGGCTACTGGCTATGTTAGCCCCCTGCACAACACCCCTACTGGCTACTGGCTATGTTAGCCTGCCCAACACGCCCCCTACTGGCTACTGGCTATGTTAGCCCTCTGCACAACACCACTACTGGCTATGTTAGCCTGCACAACACGCCCCCTACTGGCTATGTTAGCTGCACAACACGCCCCCTACTGGTTATGTTAGCCTGCACAACACGCCCCCTACTGGCTATGTTAGCCTGCACAACACGCCCCCTACTGGCTATGTTAGCCTGCACAACACGCCCCCTACTGGCTATGTTAGCCTGCACAACACGCCCCCTACTGGCTACTGGCTATGTTAGCCCTCTGCACAACACCACTACTGGCTATGTTAGCCTGCACAACACGCCCCCTACTGGCTATGTTAGACAGCACAACACGCCCCCTACTGGCTATGTTAGCCTGCACAACACGCCCCCTACTGGCTATGTTAGCCTGCACAACACGCCCCCTACTGGCTATGTTAGCCTGCACAACACGCCCCCTACTGGCTATGTTAGCCTGCACAACACGTCCCCTACTGGCTATGTTAGCCTGCACAACACGCCCCCTACTGGCTATGTTAGCCTGCACAACACGCCCCCTACTGGCTATGTTAGACAGCACAACACGCCCCCTACTGGCTATGTTAGCCTGCACAACACGCCCCCTACTGGCTATGTTAGCCTGCACAACACGCCCCCTACTGGCTATGTTAGCCTGCACAACACGCCCCCTACTGGCTATGTTAGCCTGCACAACACACCCCCTACTGGCTATGTTAGCCTGCACAACACGCCCCCTACTGGCTATGTTAGCCTGCACAACACGCCCCCTACTGGCTATGTTAGCCTGCACAACACGCCCCCTACTGGCTATGTTAGCCTGCACAACACACCCCCTACTGGCTATGTTAGCCTGCACAACACACCCCCTACTGGCTATGTTAGCCTGCACAACACGCCCCCTACTGGCTATGTTAGCCTGCACAACACACCCCCTACTGGCTATGTTAGCCTGCACAACACACCCCCTACTGGCTATGTTAGCCTGCACAACACACCCCCTACTGGCTATGTTAGCCTGCACAACACGCCCCCTACTGGCTATGTTAGCCTGCACAACACACCCCCTCCCTTCACTCCAGCCTGGACTTCTTCTCACCCAACTTGTTTTATTTAATTTTCTTTTCTTTTGGACAATCTTTTTTAATAGTGTGTGCATGTATATATTATGTTGTGTGATGTGTCGAGCTACTTGGACCCTGAATTTCCCTTTGGGGATCAATAAAGTAATTATCTATCTATGTGTTAATATGTTTTATTCAGTACTTCATTTCATTTGAAATGCCAGGACAGATCTCTCATGGATGTGTAACACAGTTCCCTTAAATACTACGTTTCAAACAATGTAGACAGAGACGGATGTGAGGACTCGTTGGATAATTCAGATTGAGACTCCGTCAGTGCAGCTCGCCTGCAGCCATCACCAACAGGAGGAACATGTTTTCATCACCACCTGCAGATGTTCTCTCCTGATTGCAATCACAGAGCTGTTAGGTGTGCAATTCAAAAGAGAGCGTCGAAACTAAAACCAGTTCAGCTTAATTTAATCAAGCGCTGAATGCCTCTCAGTGATTACCACACAGGTGTTTGTAGTTCCTCTGGACCTCTCCTTGGGCTGGCAGCGCTTTGCAGGAAGTAATGCAGCAAACTCACTAAACCACAAAGAACAAAACCTCAGAAGAGGCCAGGAGATGATGCAGGACGTTGTTAGAGAAGAGCGCTGATAAGGTCGTTCTCCGTGGCGCACCACGTGTTCATATTTCATATTAACTGTAGACCTTTTCCTTAGTTTCTAGGGAAACAAGCTTCCTGTCTGTGGATGAACAAACGGGAAGCACAAGGCTGCTCATTAACAATGTTTATGTTGTCACGTTTGATAAGGTCGGATATAGAAATGTTATATACTGGATTTTTCTTTTCTTTCATGTTTATTTTGGTAATTCTGCATACTATTATACATATTATACTTTTTTGGTCCTGTGTGTGAGATGGATGCATGGGCGCGTGCCGGCACGTCTGTTGGAAGTTCACTGCAGCGCTGAAAGTGACCGTATGCTCACAGAGTGCATCTGTCACACCGTGGAGAGCCTTGTCTTGGGTTTTTGTCTCGTCATTTCCTGTTTTATTTTGAAAGCCTACCTCCCTCTCGTTTCTGGTCACTTGCCCTTCCTCATGTGTCATCAGTCTGATTGTCTTCCTGAGTGTTTCCACCTGTTCCCCATTACACCAGGTGCTTATAGTTTGTCTTCCGCTCGTCTTGTGCATCAGTGTTTTGTTCCACTGTGGTTTGCCTTGTCTCATGTGTGGCTCTCCTAAGCTCTTGCCACAGCCATAACCTTGTCCAGTAAGTTTTTGCCTCGAAAGAGTGTTTTTTTTGTTTGTAGCCTAGTTTTCCTCGCAAAGAGTGTCTTTTTGTTATACTTTTAGTCTGGTTGCCTTTTGCCTCCCCGAGTGGCTTTATTCTCAACAATAACGCCGTGCTTCCAGACTACCTCTGCGTCTGAGTCCTCTCGAGCCCAAGCGTGACAGCATCAGCTCTCACTGTGGGATTGGAACTATACTTCACGCATGCTGCTTTCCATTGAGTGGGTTCTTACCTCGATGAAGCTGCGGATGTATCCTCTTCTGAACAGTACTCATGCAATACTATTAAAGCTCCATTTTCATGTGGAATATTCATGGTGACGCCCGAGGATCAGGAAGATATCATAACTTTAGAATGTGTCATGTTTCTATTGTCCTGACGCTTTCCTTCAAACCTTTCATGACAGTTCAACCTTTGCTCATGACTCGGGATCAGACGTGTCCTTCCATATATTTCGGTTAATGTCCTGTAGTCAATGAAGTCTAAGGCAGTGTGAATGTTTGCTGTAGGTGTGAAGGTTTTTGGGATGGATTGTTATAGACAAATGAAAGAAACGTTCATTAATGAGCAGCCATTACTGTCATTGTTTCATGTGATGGTTATTTACAGCATGAGCTTCATTGTTCGAACAACTGAAGCCACAGCAGCTGATTCCTTCTGAGCCGCCGTCCTTTAGGTGTGTGAGACACACTGTGCACAGCAGGCCACAATGAACTCCAGCATGCCGTCGAGCTCCCAACTATTCACAATCATATCTGCTGCGTGAATGTGATGAGGAAGTGATGTTAGGCGATCACAAGGAGGCCCTTAGTGGAAGTGTTACTCCAGGTGACATGTCATTCTGCTGGCCGGCTTTATTTTAAATGTCCCCGAGTAAGCTGAAAGGTGCTTGGCATCAAATGTCTTCTACTTGTTATTAGGTATTCTAGCTGGATCATGAACTACAAACCAGGAAGTCAACCTTGTTGGGTACAAAAAGACAGTGGTTTATCAGATGTTATTCATCACTCTGGAGCCTTATAAACAGCAACAATCATCTTTTTTTTTTATTTTATTTTTTATCCATTCCAACAACTGGTCACTAGCTGCCCTTCACATCAAGGACAAATCTCACCTCAAGGTTGCCACAGTTGAACTTGCTGCACATGTTAAACTGATGATTGAAGTATTTACTAGAGCTTCTAGCCTCTGAGTTGATCATATCACCCTGTTTTCTTAAACATTTTCAATCAAACTGAAACAATTTAATGGAATTTAGCCGTCATTCATTTAATAATCAACATCTGTATGCTTCCTGCAGACAAGTCAAACATCTTCCAAAGATGCTGGTGCTTTGAAATCCATCCAGATTTTGGTTCTGGGCCTTTAGGAAGCAGTTTACACGTTGTCAATATTGTGTGTGTGTGTGTGTGTGTGTGTGTGTGTACTTCTGCACTGCGGAAACAACATCATGCAAGTCTCACCGTAAAAGCTTTCATCCTATTTATTGTGGACTCAGTCCCATCATCAGACAGCTGATGTCTGCTGCACATGGCATTAGAAACAGATGCTAGCAGTCAAAGTTCAGCTCCATTTGGGTCTAATAACTGATGCTCCGTGTGACCTGTGCACGCGTGTGCATGTGGTAATGCGTGCATACATGTTGGCGTGTCAGAGAGATAAAGACAGTTGAGTATTTGTGTCAGTGAATTTAATCAATTAAGACAACTAAAAACAAAAAGAAAAGTGTGTGTGATTATAAAACTAGCCATCCAGCATGTTAATACCCACTAACTTTTAAATCTTCCGGCCTCCATCTGTGTGGCCTGTGACCTCATCAGCAGCTTAGCTGCAACAATAATCACAAAATGAACTGCAGCTGGACGTCAATGTTAAAACATCTTGCTCACAGTTGCAAGCAAAAGTAAACGGTTCACTTCAAACAGCACAGCATTCGACTCGGTGGTCTTTGTGACCCCAGAACATAAGATTTAAAGAAGTGCATCTGTAACATCTGTAATTGGACGGCGCTTTGAAGATCTCAAACCGGGGAGATGAACATTTGATCTGGAAGCTGTGCTCATGTACTTGTGTCCCCAATAAGTAAGATTTCAAATGAATGTGTCCTGTCTATCAATGGGGCAGGAGAAGTATGTCTCCATGTTTGCGTGAGAACGTTCTTGTTTTTTGTGCAAATTGAGACACAAACCTCACTTTGATATTTACAGGAACATGTGGAGAATGAGCTCATCCCATAAAAACGTATGAACGCATCCTTACAGTTCATTAACTGGGCCCATGTTTGATGCTATACATCAGTAGATTCCTCAAAATGACATGCTAACAATATTAATAATGCCACTGGCGTTGTCAGCTGTTGCCCAAGGATAAACAGGACAGAACTGTAAGCGCTTCATGATTCCTGCTGTTTGCAGTTCTGACGTGAAGGACAATATGCACAAATACAGCAGATACAAGTTACACCGAGCTCGGTTTGCACATCCTGGGTCTCTGTAATGCAGACTTGACTAGTACAATGAGTAAGACGGTATGATGTTGTGCATCATAATATTTACCAATTACCAAAAAAAATATATTCTAATGAACTCATGAACAGGAAACAGATTAAGTGAGAGTGCTTTCAGACTCTCATTAAGCAGCATTGTGTGTGTGAGTCCAGCCCAGTTACATTGCAGTTGTAATGTGTTTTATTACAGTCGTTCTTGTTGTGCATGATTTATTTCAACAAAAAACCTTAACAAACCAATAACTTTTGACCACATGTGCCATTGATTGTCTCTCCAGAGATACAGCAAATATCTTGTTCTCTCTTTGGAAGCCCACCAGTTTGATCACGTCAGGTGGGATTTATCCTCTTGTGTCATAGAGGTTTCACTACTAAATCATTTCTGGCTGTTGAGGACTTCCAGGCATCTGAAGGCGTTATTTATATCATGAGGAGGTCACGTGGTTTTGGTTGAGGTCACACACTCTGACATAAGCGTAAAGTGACTGAAAACAGCACTAAAGCAACACAAGCAGAAGCGTCGGTTGCTTCACTGCTGGGACAAAGAATACGACCCAGGAAGTGAAGACGTTGCACATTTGTTTATAATAGAAAGAGACAGGATTACACACACACACACACACACACACACACACACACACACACACACACACACACACACACACACACACACACACACAAGAACATACTCTTTGATGTCTACAGCTGACACATGCATGCAGTCCTGTTGAAAAGTGCATAATGGTAAATATGGTGTGTGTGTATATATATATATATATATCTGTATATCTATCTATCTATCTATCTATCTATCTATCTATCTATCTATCTATATATATATATATATATATATATATATATATATATATACATACATATATATATCCAGGTATGGTTCTAATGAACAGTGCATATGAATGTAGCCGGTGATGTTCACTTCTAACTTTTACATCCTGGTACTTTGTTCCTCGCAGCATGACGTCATTCACACAGACACAAAAGCTCTTTGGCCTCGGCTCGTTTCTTTGCCACTGGTTTTCCCCTTTTTGCACCTTGAATGTTTGGATGTGACTGTTGTAGAAGATTGATAAGGTCAAACAACAACTTTAAACTCATTTCAGTGTTCTTGTATTTATTTATTATCATAATACAATGTTGATGTGCACTGAGCAGCGGTGTGAACAACGCAGGCACATGTGATGGTTAGAGAGATCCCTCTCTCACCAGTTACATCCTCATGCTGGAGACTGGACTTCTGCAGATGTACAGAACTCTGTTTGCAGTGTTTTCATCCCAACTGCATTACACCCTTTCTGTCATTCTTCGTCCAAGACCTCGACGATGGAAGGTGTCTCGGTTGCATTGCACACTAGTGAGTTATGTTGCTGTTGAATTGTCCTTGACCACCAGACAAATGCTAAGGTAACAAACTCTTATACAACTCGACTAACAGATGTATCCACATAAAATGACTGAAAAGCAGCAGAGATGTATTTATAAGTTCATTGAAAATAAGTAAATTAGCAAGAAGAAAGCATAAAACACTATTGAGACCCAAAACCATCATTAGAAGAGACTTGACTTAAAAAGTGTTACCCGGGACGGTTACAAAAGGACTTGTAAAGCTTTAACTTTGTGTATTATTATTAAACCAGGCTCTTCTCAACTCTCCTCACTACAAACATGCAAGTAGCAACACCTCCATGAGACAGAAGCAACACAAATGATTTCAAGCTCGTCTAACATGTATTTCTACATATTCTAGCTTGCATTCGCAAAGCGCCCAGCAGAAGTGACAAACAGCTGTTCTGAAGGATCAGCTGACAACCAATCAGCAGCAGGAAGGCTGGAAAGAAGAGGGGGTGGGGGGGTACACCAGTATACCAGTACACCAGTATACCAGTACACCAGTATACCAGTACACCAGTATATCAGTATACCAGTATACCAGTACACCAGTATATAAGTGCACCAGTACACCAGTATACCAGTATATCAGTATACCAGTACACCAGTATATCAGTACACCAGTATACCAGTATATAAGTGCACCAGTACACCAGTATACCAGTACACCAGTATATCAGTATACCAGTATATCAGTATATCAGTACACCAGTATATCAGTAATCCAGTAAACCAGTATACCAGTACACCAGTACACCAGTATACCAGTATACCAGTAATCCAGTAAACCAGTATACCAGTAATCCAGTAAACCAGTATACCAGTATATCAGTATATCAGTACACCAGTATATCAGTAATCCAGTAAACCAGTATACCAGTATACCAGTATACCAGTAATCCAGTAAACCAGTATACCAGTAATCTAGTACACCAGTATACCAGTATATCAGTATACCAGTACACCAGTATATCAGTACACCAGTATACCAGTATATAAGTGCACCAGTACACCAGTATACCAGTACACCAGTATATCAGTATACCAGTATACCAGTATATCAGTATATCAGTACACCAGTATATCAGTAATCCAGTAAACCAGTATACCAGTATACCAGTAATCCAGTAATCCAGTAAACCAGTATACCAGTATACCAGTAATCCAGTAAACCAGTATACCAGTAATCCAGTAAACCAGTATACCAGTATACCAGTATACCAGGCTGCTCAGTATCTCTTATTCTAACACATACACAGGCTTTCTATTAGTAAAAATACATGAAAGACATAACTAAGACCAATCTGAAGCTCTGTGAGACGCTGCATGTCTTTATGCTGCATGTTGACCTCTGTTGACCTCTGTTGACCTCCACTGACCTCCACTGACCTATGTTGACCTCTGTTGACCTCTGTTGACCTCCACTGACCTCCACTGACCTCTGTTGACCTCTGTTGACCTCTGATGGCCGGATGCCAGCACAGAGTTAACCAACTGCATTCAAGATCGTCTGACATAAAATTCTGGTGAACACATCTTTTTAGTAAAAATATATAATAGGATTGCTGTTAATCTAAAAATCAGCATCCAGCCTATTCCTCTTTATTCTCGGCAGTAATCAGTGCTGCATCCCAGTATCCTCGCAAAAATACACCTTGCATTAGCACACTGTGGTCTGAACGACAGGCCGAATAATGGATGCCAACTATTGGCGGGCTAGTTGAGGATTAGTCGGATGAGCTCATCCCCAAAACAGACTGAAATAGAAATGAGGCTTTAATCCCAAGTGGAAGGCCTAGAGTGGAATATATGCGATTTGGTATTGTCCCTTGTTTTATAATCCATCATTACAATAGCACTGAGTTTTGAGCCTGTCCATATTCAAAATGGCGGATAGTGAGAAGTAAAGCTGGGGCAGCGTCTCACTGACCCACAATGTTTAATCCTTGCAGGGTGACACAGTTAATGGGTCACAACGACAGTATGGCTGCAAACTCAGTGACTCCATCCATCGAGATAGATAATTACTGTATTGATCCTCAAAGGGAAATCCAAGACCGTTCATCTTATAAGTGATGCTCGATAAACAGCTGACATCTCCAAAAGGTGAGTTGTATGCACTTGACCTTAGCGGGTCTTGAACAGTTTCACGATCTGTGATTGGAAGATACATGAATACATCAAGAGTGTGGTGTGTATCTAATGAATGAGAGATGCTGTCTGCTGATGTGAAGATGCAATGTGCACACGATTGAGTCAACAAATGCACTCACAGCGCTCATCCATGATGCTGTGATTTATGCACACAAACCTTCTAACATGGTGACACTGCCACCTCATGGCTTCAACTGGAACTGCACCCTTGATTCTATGATACAAGAAATGTAGAATGTGTGTAATTTGTGAAGAATCTTATTGAATATCATAATTATATAATTATGATATAATAATATCAGAAGTCTAAAATATGATTACTGTCACTGAGTGATTGGACGTTTTGTTTGCCTTCTAGGTTGGATTTCCTTCTATGTCTTCTGTGGCGCAATGTTTTTAAAGTCTGAAACTCCCTGGTCATGTGACCGCAGGTCATGTGACCATGTGACTGCAGGTCGTGGGTCATGTGACCATGTGACTGCAGGTCGTGGGTCATGTGACCATGTGACTGCAGGTCGTGGGTCATGTGTCTGCAGGTCGTGGGTCATGTGACTGCAGGTCGTGGGTCATGTGACCATGTGTCTGCAGGTCGTGGGTCATGTGACTGCAGGTCGTGGGTCATGTGACCATGTGTCTGCAGGTCGTGGGTCATGTGACTGCAGGTCGTGGGTCATGTGACCATGTGTCTGCAGGTCGTGGGTCATGTGACTGCAGGTCGTGGGTCATGTGACTGCAGGTCGTGGGTCATGTGACCATGTGAATGCAGGTCGTGGGTCATGTGACCATGTGACTGCAGGTCGTGGGTCATGTGTCTGCAGGTCGTGGGTCATGTGACTGCAGGTCGTGGGTCATGTGACCATGTGTCTGCAGGTCGTGGGTCATGTGACTGCAGGTTGTGGGTCATGTGACCATGTGACTGCAGGTCGTGGGTCATGTGACTGCAGGTCGTGGGTCATGTGACTGCAGGTCGTGGGTCATGTGACCATGTGACTGCAGGTCGTGGGTCATGTGACCATGTGACTGCAGGTTGTGGGTCATGTGACTGCAGGTCGTGGGTCATGTGACTGCAGGTCGTGGGTCATGTGACTGCAGGTCGTGGGTCATGTGACCATGTGACTGCAGGTCGTGGGTCATGTGACCATGTGACTGCAGGTTGTGGGTCATGTGACCATGTGACTGCAGGTCGTGGGTCATGTGACTGCAGGTCGTGGGTCATGTGACCATGTGACTGCAGGTCGTGGGTCATGTGTCTGCAGGTCGTGGGTCATGTGACTGCAGGTCGTGGGTCATGTGACCATGTGACTGCAGGTCGTGCTGCACAAACGCATCAGTGTACCGAGTTTCTGTATTTATTTAGTTTGTATTTTCATATTTAGTTTTAGAATAGACTGGCTGCGTTATGTGAGTCACTTTGTAACTTTAGTTAGTTTAAGTATTTGAACTATTATTAACACATCCTCTGAAACACAAATTTTTCCACTAAGATTAAATGAAATATATAATGGAATGTTATTCATATCATAAGTTTAATTTGATTTGAATACCATGGTTTAATTATTGCTTTCCCTCATGTCAGAGTACAAAAGATCTTTTGTCATTGTTGTATTATCTGGTGCCCGAGCAGCAGAGAGGAAAAGAACCAAGATCCTTCAGGCAGAATAAAACAAAGGAACCATGGAGACATTATTTTTTAGACTGGATACCTTTTTCATCTGGGAAAAATTCCAGTGCAATAATTCTGATGTCAGTTAATTATTATTTACATCATACTCTCTGGAGCAGAGGACACACGTCCATGTTTAGTTTATGAAAGCCTATGACATACAAATACAAAAACACAACAGAGGAACAGATTATATGTCTGTATTTATTTTCATCAGAACACAATTTTAATCATTGTAGCATTAGTTTTCATACTTTTTGAAAAGGTCATGACTTGTGTTTTATAAATCATTTCATCAAAGTTGTTTGTAAAAAAATTAAAGAAGTTACTTGAACTAAAGCATCTATAATATTACAATATACTGGTAGTATAATAGTAATCATAATAATCATAACCGCAATGATACTTCTATATGACTTTGAACCTTTTTCATTTCTATAATCATAAATCTTTCGCTTTCACACACATGGAACCTCAACCTTTCACAATAAGGTCGCGAAGCAGAGGACGAGTCGATTGGTTAAACCTCAACACATTCTCTTTTAACATCGATGATTTCAGACGCTCGGAATAAAAAAAAGAAGAAGAAGAAGAAGAAGAAAGTAACAGCATGACATCAACTTAAAGTACACAAGGAAACCTGGACGCAAAGACATACATTGTTCAGCATACTAGGGAACGTATTTACAACCAAAAAAGGAATGGGCTTCTGCATAGATCCACAGGATAGAGAACAGAACTATTGGGAGAAGAGAGCGGCCGAGGGGAGTGAACGAGGACAAGTCTGTGTACACACAGTCTATATGTGCAGGGAAATGTTGGTGTCGTTCAATGTGACCTCTGTCGGGTCTGAATCTACAGCACCCTACGCGTCTTCTCAGTATGTTGCAGTATAAAGTGACAAACCAAAACACTAAAGAACTAGAATGATCACAGCAGAGGAGCCGTCGTGTGCATGCAGAGATTAACATCGGTCAAATCTAATTATATTATATTCTGGAAGAAACCTTGCACACAGGTTTTAACATGTCTTGCAGTGGCATGAAGGACAACACACATGCACAGCATCCGCAGTGAGGATGCCCGTCTGCATGTGGAGCACACGTGGTTATTGTGGATGTCAGACAGTCTGTGATGGGTTCTTCCATCACAGCGTGAACTGATGGCATGTAGGCAAAATGAAATCACATGTATGTCTTGAAGAGATCCCCGAGGCCAACATGTGTTGATGCAGAGGGCTGTTTGAGGCTTATGAGATGGACTCTGTTTGTCGCCGACGTTGCACATTTCTTCCACACTGATAGACCCTGTTTTCCTCAAGTTGCCCATTACGTCTGATCATTAAAAGCAGCGCGTCATATCCGGTTATATTTGGGTTTATTTGACTCAATACAAGTTATGCTTTGGCACCAGCTCGCTGTCCACTTCTTTCTTCCTGACCTTCTGTGCACCATGCCAGTTGAGGGGATATTCAGACGTGTTACTCCTAACCTATAGTCAGCTTTGGGTCTTTGGGCAATGACAGTTATTACACATTGCACAGGACAATGGTTCCACACTACAGTCCATGCAGCTTTAGGGCTGCAGTGAATAATGAGACAGTAATGTAGCAGGTCCTTGTGGGTCTAAAAACACACAACTGTCCTGCAGGCCTCAAGGTCGTAGCAACACTAGTGAGCTCTCCCGAGAACACGGCAATTAGCAACAGACACATTCACACATACTCACCAACACACTTTTACTCACAGGCCCCTCATGTTCTCCTCCAGAGCTCAGCCTTCCTGACTCTTCTGCATATGACAGTCCTTGTGAGATAGATCTTCAGCAGCAGTCACAATATAAAAGAATATAAATATCTCCATCTACTGGTGGTCAATAGAATAGCAGCATTTTTCTATCACTGACTGCGGTCATCCTCGATGGGTTTGGCTGTACTGTGCTGAATGACAATGAGAAGTTATGTATTTCATGCAAGCAGGAATGGTCATATCTAGAGTGGGGAAGGTACCAAACAGAATATGTGTCAAAATAAGCCAATATATTGGTTATATAGACGTGGTGTGAATAACAATGCATTTTAAATCCTCATATAAGCTGTATAATAAAATGTTTGACATCAGATATCTTATTGGACATCTCATTTAAGTAATCAACATACTTGAGAGTGGGGAAAAAAATGCATTCAACAACATCTTCAAATACCTGATCTCACAGCCTCGTTCATTGAAAAGACAAAAGACGATGTAGAAACAAAGAAGAAGTCAGCCCTTAATAAGGTCACACATTCCTTTCTGTTCACTCACTGGTCAACATAGAATACACATGAGCGTCAGCTGACTTGGACATTATCAGGTTATGCCATCAGTGTTTACAGTGACACTCCTCTCTGGACGTGTCTCTGCTCTCCAGCACCTCCCAGTGGAATGCATCAGTACTGCAGTGATGTGAGTTCAGAAAGAAACAGGAATGCTCCATGTTTTGACCCTTAATTGTCGGCTCACAGTTTGGATGTGCATGTCGTTAAGTGAGTCTGACTGTGTTGATGATCATGTTTGTACTGTTTATCTTAATAAGCCCTTTACTTAATGAGACAGTAGATGTTTTGAGGAGAAAGGTACAAGACGGGTTCATGCTACAGGAGCTGAAAGTGGTGCTGAGGACATTAACAAAAGAGGCGGTCATAACCTTGCAGAGAGCCTCCACATGCAGTTCATGAACATTGATTACACATTTTGATTCAATAGAAACAAACATCTGGCCGGGTGGTCGTGTAACGCGCCCGGTGCACTGACGGCCGTTTTCCTTCAGGCTACTGCGAGTGGCACGCTGACCCTAACCTTAACCCTAACCTTACCACACTTAAGTCCTCAAAAGTCCTTAAAGGTAACATCCAGTCATCATGTGTCCTGTGAATCAAAGCCTGAGCTCCCAATGACTGATGGAGACGGCAGTATTGATCAGGGGCGAGCTGGAAATGTATTTTATTCAAGAAGTGATGATGGAATAAAATGATTTATACTACAGAACCAAGGTTTAGGTTAAGGTTAAGATTTAGGTTGAGATTAAGGTTAAGGTTTAGGTTGAGATTAAGGTTAAGGTTTAGGTTAAGGTTTAAATTAAGATTAAGGTTTAGGGTAAGATTAAGGTTAAAGTTTAGGATTAGGCTTAGGTTAAGGTTTAGGTTAAGATTAAGGTTTAGGTAAAGGTTTAGGTTAAGGTCTAGGTTTAGGTTAAGGTTTAGGTGTAGGTTAAGGGTCATGTTAAGGTTTAGGTTAAGTGTCATGTTAAGGTTAAGGTTTAGGTTAAGGTTAGGGTTAGGGTTAACATTAATGTTAAGATTAATGTTTAGGTTAAGGTCTAGGTTTAGGTTAAGGTCTCGGTTAAGGTGTAGGTTAAGGGTCATGTTAAGGTTTAGGTTAAGTGTCATGTTAAGGTTAAGGTTTAGGTTAGGGTTTAGGTTAACATTAATGTTAAGATTAATGTTTAGGTTAAGGTCTAGGTTTAGGTTAAGGTCTCGGTTTAGGTTAAGGTGTAGGTTAAGGGTCATGTTAAGGTTTAGGTTAAGTGTCATGTTAAGGTTAAGGGTAAGGTTCAGGTTAAGGTTAGGGTTTAGGTTTAGGTTAAGGTTAGGAAGCAGAGGAATGGATATCCTTTTGACTGGATAGTACCTTTAAAATCTAAAGTGACAAAAGCGTATTCATCTGGAACGACAACAACATTTGGGGATCCGGTGCAATATGAAAGTGCAATGCAACGTTGCTGAGCATTGCTGCTAAAATGTGACCACAATCTGAAATATCATCTTTGGTTAAGACAAGCTTAACACAGTTTCATGTTTTGTTCTATGAGATAAAATGAGCTTATCTGTGCTTTCTTTAACGTCCAGTTATGTTGCATCACGTTCATGCTTCCTGCCTTTACAGCTGGCGGCTATAAACACGTGCGTGTGATCATAATGTATAACTTCAGTGTCTTTAGTTCATCTTCGGAAAAACACAACAGAATACAACCTGAGAGCAAATCCTGATGCTTTAGTCCAGCACATGAAGCAATTACTTTAATTCACTTTATTTAAATATGATATTATGTATACTTATGTGTTATAATATAGTGTTCATTTGGCTCAGCCCAACAAGCTATCAGTTTTAGCCAAATCATTGTGTTTGCTCCCGAAATGCTGATAACAGACCTGCATTACACTGGAAAACTGTTTTTAATCTGCTACACACATTTTAAACTGACTGCTCAGTGAAAACTGCTCCCTCTTTGTTCCAGGTGTAACTTTTTACTGATAATATTATACTAATATTAATGTCAATAGATTATCTCACAAAACAAAGTGTTGGGAAAACCATAAACTGTGTTAAGCAGAGCGCTTGTTAAGGATCTCAGAACCACATTCAACACATTCAACACCCAGTGAAGGTTGACCAGGAGTGTGTCCACCATGGGGAGGGTGGGGGGAGAAACACACACACACTCACACACACTCACACACACACACACACACACACACACACACACACACACACACACACACACACACACACACACACACACACAGACTTGCAGCTCATTCTTTACACATTATCTGTCTTAGAGAACATTTTCTTCCTGTATGAGAGAACCAGAAACAAAGAAAGATGACCGTTAGAAAGAGAACATGACTGTTGTTCCGTCGTCAGCCAGAGAACAGACACCATGAACAGGAACAGTGTAAAAAAAGCGCAGTGAGAGAAGAAGAGCCACGGGGAAGCCCACCTTCCCGCTGAACAAAGGCTGTGGCATCGCCCCCTTCTGTTGAGGATGTCTGTTCCTTCTGGATTTCTTCTGATTGATTTGTGTGTCTGTCGTCTCCGAGCGTCCACACCGCTGCAGGATGACCGCAGGCGCTCGGCGCCCGCCGTTCCCACCGAGCCTGGCTGTATTATTCCACATGGTTGCCATGGTGAGGGAATCCCCCACCCGACGACCTCCCCTCCTCCCGGCCGCTCTGTCACTCCTCGTTGGCGGGGCTCTCCTCCAGAGGCGTGATGGCGGAGAGGCCCAGTCCTGTTGCATTGTGGGATGCGGTGAGGCTGGCCACAGTGTGTAGGAGGACGAGGACCAGCAGGCAGAGTTTGAGCCGGCTGTTACACAGTCTGCAGGCTGCCGAGGAGCTGAGGGAGGTTCGGTGTTGGCACGGTGGGTGAGTTCTTTTCAGCGTCCCCCGCGAGCGGTTGTCCACGCTGGAGTCCCACCAGACGTCACAGCACTCTGCTGCCGGGTCCACGCCGGAGGGAGCGTCCTCCAGCAGCCCTGAGGGAGACGAACAGTAAGACGCTGCATGTTCTGCATCCTGCATGTTCTGCATCCTGCATGTTCTACATCCTGCATGTTCTACATTATGCATGTTCTACATGATGCATGTTCTACACCTGCATGTTCTGCATCCTGCATGTTCTACACCTGCATGTTCTACATCCTGCATGTTCTACATTATGCATGTTCTACATGATGCATGTTCTACACCTGCATGTTCTGCATCCTGCATGTTCTGCATCCTGCATGTTCTACATCCTGCATGTTCTACATTATGCATGTTCTACATGATGCATGTTCTACACCTGCATGTTCTGCATCCTGCATGTTCTGCATCCTGCATGTTCTACATCCTGCATGTTCTACATTATGCATGTTCTACATGATGCATGTTCTACACCTGCATGTTCTACATCCTGCATGTTCTACATTATGCATGTTCTACATGATGCATGTTCTACACCTGCATGTTCTACATTATGCATGTTCTACATGATGCATGTTCTACACCTGCATGTTCTACACCTGCATGTTCTGCATCCTGCATGTTCCACACCTGCATGTTCTACATCCTGCATGTTCTACATGATGCATGTTCTACATGATGCATGTTCTACATGATGCATGTTCTGCATCCTGCATGTTCTACACCTGCATGTTCTGCATCCTGCATGTTCTGCATCCTGCATGTTCTACATCCTACATGTTCTACATTATGCATGTTCTACATGATGCATGTTCTACATGATGCATGTTCGACATCCTACATGTTCTACATGATGCATGTTCTACATCCTACATGTTCTACATGATGCATGTTCTACATGATGCATGTTCTACATGATGCATGTTCTACATCCTGCATGTTCTACATGATGCATGTTCTGCATCCTACAGGTTCAACATGATGCATGTTCTACATGATGCATGTTCTGCATCCTACATGTTCTACATGATGCATGTTCTACATGATGCATGTTCTACATGATGCATGTTCTACATGATGCATGTTCTACATCCTGCATGTTCTACATGATGCATGTTCTACATCCTGCATGTTCTACACCTGCATGTTCTACATGATGCATGTTCTACACCTGCATGTTCTACATGATGCATGTTTTACATGATGCATGTTCTACATGATGCATGTTCTGCATCCTGCATGTTCAACATGATGCATGTTTTACATGATGCATGTTCTGCAGGACAAAACCTGCAAGGGCTGCAATCACTCTTTTCATCTCACTCCTTTATTGTGCACACGTATGTATTGAATAGAGCGTCGGCTTGGTTCCACGGAGCAGAATGCACATGCACATGGCAAAGCCCAACAACTGAATTGATCCAACTAGCTGAATATTATCTGTGGAGTCAGGCAAAGTTTTTTAGTTCCGATGAACATGGGAGCTGTAGTTTATTTTGACTCAATCCCACACATACGACCTTGTTGCCATAGATTTCATTACGACAGCTGAAGTCGCTGATAGAAGCAACATTGCCTTTTCCTCTTGTTCTCTTCGATGTCAGTGCTCTCAGTAGGAATGGGCTCGCAGCAGAGAGCCACAGACGCGTGAATCAGAAACTATTCAGAAATGGACCAACACAATGTGAATTATAATAAAAATGTAGATTTCTGCATCATACTTACATTTCAAAGAGCCACAAAAACTGCCATGTTTAGTACTCTTCATAAACAAATGAATCAGTTTAAATGATTCACAAATAAGAAACACATACACTACTTGAAGGTCTTCCTCCATACTGTTCATGAATGTAACCTGATGCTCAACATGACCACCAGAGGGCAGCATCAACATGTGATGCAAGTGTGTGTCCATGTTGAGGGCACAACACTCTGTACTGTATTGGTGCATCCCCACTCACTCATCTTCCTTGTGTGTGTGTGTGTGTGTGTGTGTGTGTGTGTGTGTGTGTGTGTGTGTGTGTGTGTGTGTGTGTGTGTGTGTGTGTGTGCGTGTGTGTGCGTGTGTGTGTGTGTGTGCGTGTGTGCGTGTGTGTGCGCGTGTGTGTGTGTTTATGGCTGTTAGGGTTAGGGTGTTAGGGGAGACTGAACCTGCGCTGTGCCTCTCGGTGCTGTTCTGGTGCATCTCCCTGTTAGTCTGGTGATTAACTCGCGCATCCTGTAACTGTAACGTCCTTTGTGAGCATCAGAGGGTCCGACTGAAGTATCCTTGAGCAGGACGCTCACTATGTCCTCACTACATGTCTACATGTCACCCAGGCCAAGAGCGTGAGCTACTGGGCACCAGGTGAAATACACCTGCTGCCCTGCCAATCCCAGGATCTGGGGAAGTAATGCTCCTTCATCCCTCAAATAGTCAGTACTTTTGTGTCAGTGGAGCTGTGCCGCACGCTGGGCAGCTGGATGTACTGATGCCAATCTTTAAAATGAGGTTACAAGAAAACAAGCACAGGGGCTAAAACAAACAGAAGAAAGCACAAACTGTAGGATGTTTGTTTTGTACCTGTACATATAAAACTGGGACTGCCTCCATGAATGAGATCCTCATTGTCGGGCAGGATGAAGGGGCACCGCTTCTGCACCTCCAGGCAGTACTGACCACAGGGGATTCGCTTACTGCAGTGCAATTGGGTGGTCTGGAAGTACTGAGAACACAGCCAGGGCTTATAAACCATCTAGGACAGAGAGACAGAGAGGGAAGGGGAGGGGGTGCACAGAGAGGAAATCAATGAGTTAGGGAGTGTTGCATTGGATGAAACGCATACACACATGCATGAGCGCGCAACATCGAGGACCTCTGCAACTGATTCACACTGATATCCACTGTTTAATGAATGTAGCTGTTGCTGGGCAGTCATCACTTTGATGGTCAACAAGCCGTGTTACCCAACATCCTCTCTGTGTCAATGAGTTTTCTGAAGGATACACAGATGCTTCATGAAACACGTCCCGATTGAAATGTAATGCACAATGTATACTGCAGTTCAAAAGTATATGCAAAGTTGTCTCTGTGAAAACTGAGCAAAGAGACTGTGAGGTCGGTTGTGGTTGGAAGGTTTAGAAGTGAGTAAGTGCACCTATTGGAAGACCTTTCACTTATAAACAGACAGCTCTCATTGTAACAGGTTTCTGTAGTTTTCACAGTAATATTACTGTATACTGGACATATTCTTACTGTAAAACTCATATACAGCATGTTGCTCTAGATCTGCAATGCATCATGGTCAAAATTCATTCCCGGGTTTTTTGCTATCATGCAGACAGAGGGGGAAACCGTTGTTACTCGAGGGAGACAGTAATTATAATGCTGTGCCCGATGTACTCAGCGTTACTCCCTCAACACAATCAGGTAACGTGCAACATTATGAGCAGTCTACACTTCAACATCTGCAACAACAAGGTAAGCACGCTCTTTATTTTTCCTTCATTTTTCCTTTTTGCCAAGCATTTTGTAACTGTACATTAATTACAGTAACGCTACGAAGCTAACATAGCTAACTTACGTAAGGGAAGTATGGAGACACGTCCTGCACTAGTAAACTAACGTTAGTGTCACTAAAATTACCAAAATATACTATGTGCACTATAAATTGTGATATAAATAATTTAGCTTCATATAGTTGATAAATGGCATGCGTTTAGTGTCACTTGTGGATGGATTGGAATCGTGTGTGTGTGTGTGTGTGTGTGTGTGTGTGTGTGTGTGTGTGTGTGTGTGTGTGTTGGTACGCTCGTTAGTTAACCATTCATGGTCTTAAGCCTTTTTCTCGATTTTTAACTTAACTTCTTAAATTCCCCTTTAAAGGCTCATTTCGGAGAAGATTTGACTCTTTTCTCTGTTGCAGTGTGGCATCATGTGGCACAGATAACACTGAAGCAGACCAAGGCAAAACAGAAAAACAACGCCAGGTAAGACTTTAAACACACACACACACACAACCCTGTGAAAACAACTGTTCGCATCCCCATGTATGAAGTTGTACACATTTCAAAGTAAAAAATCAGGTGTTTGTTATGAGAACCATCTCCATCCTGCTCGTATGTGCCCATCCCCCCACGTGAGCCACACAATGCTTCTCATCTTCTTGCTTTCCCCCTAAATGAACCTTTATGGACCGGGAACACTAACGCACAGTTTCAAAGTGTGGTCAGTAGTATGAACATGTTGTGGTATTTCTAATCAGAATCAGTAACCCAGAAAGAAGAGTCAAGTTGAGAAAGAGACTCCGCTGCAGGGATCGACAACGCTAAATGATAAAAGTAGACAAAGAGAAAAATACAAAATTTTGTTTGTTCTGTTTTGCATATTGAATGTATGCCATGAAAAAGTGCTGTTGTTTTAAATATCTGTCTATCTATCTATATACAGTATATGATATATATCATATATAAATATATATATATTATTAGTTATAATGGTCACGATTTTATATATATATATATATATATATATATATATATATATATATATATATATATATATACAAATGTAACTTTTGTCTAACATTTTTAAAGTATTACAATAAATTACTTTTGTTGAAAGAAATGAGTGTCTTTATTTTACTGTATGTTATTATTTGACTGTTATTCATTTACAGTATTAAAATGAATACAGTAATGAATTTTACAGTAGTCGAGGATTTGCTGTTAAAAACAGCAAATCGGTACTGACTGATTACTGTAAAAATGTACACAGGTACTGTGATTCATTTCACGGTAAGCATACTGTGAAATAACTACAGCTACTTGCTAAATGCTGCCGGCAGGTTACTGTAAATTCTACAATAATCTTGTTACAGTGTACAATATCAAAAGACGACAATCTAAGTTATTATCAGTATCTGATGCAAACACAGCAGGACTGCTGTCACTTCACCAACAATTAATAACACAAAGAAATGTGAGATGAGCTCAAATACACAGTTCATGGTTGAAACTGGGCTTCTATTGTGTTTGTGGTCCCCAATAGATTCTGACTGTTGTGAGCCAGAAAGAAGAGAAGAGACTGTGCATGTTGATCTTTGTATATTAGTCATGTAGCTCATCTGGATGACAAATGTTTCCAAAAACAAAATAAATCCTTGAACATGAAATATACACATGGGCACAAAATGTCATCATGTTGGCAAAAACATCTGAATCAAACATGCAAGGAGACGAGTGACTGTGGAAAGTATCTATATTGTGTTTTATTCCAGGCAGATGTAAGTAATGCAGAAAAAGAGGAGCGCTTGAGAAGTAATGATGGCACAAAATGAATAAATGATATCCTCAAGGTTGAATAACAGACACGCAGGCGATGCTTTGGGATAACGGTGTGTGGACTTATTATTAAAACCTTTTGCATTTCTAGAAAGCCCTCTCTGCTCTGTATGTAGCATTAGGAATCTAATTCTTTCACATGTCTGCATATCAATAGGGAACGTTCAAATGCAATATGTGAGTCAAACAAGAAAATCACATGCTATACATTTGGAAACTATTCTTAGAAACTGTCAAATTAAGTCGGGTCATAATCATAATGTAAATATTGCTTCAACATAGTAACTGTTGATGTGAATGGTCTGTCATGTTCATGTAGGCTGAGGATCATCACATGTTCATGTAGACTGAGGATCATCACATGTTCATGTAGGCTGAGGATCATCACATGTTCATGTAGGCTGAGGATCATCACATGTTCATGTAGACTGAGGATCATCACATGTTCATGTAGGCTGAGGATCATCACATGTTCATGTAGACTGAGGATCATCACATGTTCATGTAGGCTGAGGATCATCACATGTTCATGTAGGCTGAGGATCATCACATGTTCATGTAGGATGAGGATCATCACATGTTCATGTAGGCTGAGGATCATCACATGTTCATGCAGGCTGAGGATCATCACATGTTCATGTAGACTGAGGATCATCACATGTTCATGTAGACTGAGGATCATCACATGTTCATGTAGGCTGAGGATCATCACATGTTCATGTAGGCTGAGGATCATCACATGTTCATGTAGGCTGAGGATCATCACATGTTCATGTAGGCTGAGGATCATCACATGTTCATGTAGGCTGAGGATCATCACATGTTCATGTAGGCTGAGGATCATCACATGTTCATGTAGGCTGAGGATCATCACATGTTCATGTAGACTGAGGATCATCACATGTTCATGTAGGCTGAGGATCATCACATGTTCATGTAGGCTGAGGATCATCACATGTTCATGTAGGCTGAGGATCATCACATGTTCATGTAGACTGAGGATCATCACATGTTCATGTAGGCTGAGGATCATCACATGTTCATGTAGGCTGAAACGTGCACACTGACATTCTGCACACATACACAGATAGTGTACAGTAAATTGCTGTGCGTTAATAATTGGATTTCCAGTTGAAGATAAGGTTGGTTTCCGTGGACACCACACACACACACACACACACACACACACACACACACACACACACACACACACACACATTCTGCCCTTCTCACTAATCTAGCGCTGCGTGAATGTCACCACTGAATGTTTCCACATTGCCTGATGTCACATCTTGTGCACATTCTCAGTGACTCCGTGTGTGTGAATGTGTCCGTGTACAGTGTGAGAGAGTAACTCCTTGTCTTTTGCGTCTCGCTTGTGCAGCTCATTTTCCACCTCGTGTCCTCGTGTCGCCGGTGTTTGGATCATATTGTCAGCAAAGGGAAACGCAGCAGTACACTGCACCAACAATGTCACTAGCAACGAGTGTCAAGTTGTGTCTGTTTTGGGTTCGTCTGGCATTTCCCCGACAAGCGGAAGCTCAGATATGAAAGTCGAGGTCTGACTGATTATTTGCACTGAGGCTCATTCATAATGTAAAGCTGAATAATAAACAACATCACAAGTGAAGATTATCTTTAAACAGCACCTAAAGCGACCTCTTAGCTTTGCCTCCATAACCAAGGTCTCTCCATGTGGTAACCGTTCTCTCACTCCTTTCACATTTCTCAATGGTGAAGCTTTTATACAAGGACGACGACCTTCAGTAGGTCAAATCAAGGTGACAGGAGACCATGTGACAAAAACACGAAGGGGCGGGTCCCGTGAGCCTGTGTAAAGGGAACATGTGCTGTGGAAACACGTCTCTTTTTGGCTCTTTGCCACACGGCCGTGTCCTTTTGCGCTCCGTCCCATAGCGACGCCCATGATGCTGCACGCGAGATCTCACGACCATCCGTCTCCTGTGGACCCAGGATAGGGATGTGTCATCCTGCTGTCCATCTCAGAGTGGGAGAAAGACAGCGAGTGAGAGAGATAGTGTCACGATAGAGATAGTCGTAGGATGGAGTTTCTCTCAATTATATAAAGAGAATAAATACAGTTTTCTCCTCAACCACCGACTGTGAACTTTCACCTCCTTTTGCACCACCCATTAACTTATGCTGAACTCAAAGAGAAAGAACACAGCGCAGAGGAGCAGATGCAGATACTCAAGAGACGCTCCAGGCACTTCAGGTGAAAACACATCTGCTAAAGTTGAAACTGACAGCAACAACTTCAGTGACTGTTTGTGGGTTGTTTAAAGAGAGATGAGAGGCGTGTGGCAGCAGGAACTCACAACGCTGGCTGAAGGACTGAAAACACTCGTGTGGTCAAAGCAAGCGCAGCGTTTGCTTTTGAGGTTTTAAAGTAAGACTTCAGTTTCACTACTCACCAATCTGCAAACTCTTCAATGGATATCATCTGTGTTGTTACAGCCCCTCCTGCTGGCCTGTTGAGTCTCATCTGTCTGTATGTATCTGTGTGTGTGTGTGGAAATGTGGTTATATATGTATATATATATATATATATATATATATATATATATATATATATATATATATATATATATATATATATATATATGTGTATATATGTATGTGGTTCTAAGTGGCCTTGGACGGCTCTGCACTGTCAGAGTCTCATCTACAATGTTGTGGTGAAACAGCTGACGGAGCAACGCACCAGATTACTGCAACTCTTCAACATGCAGGACAGTACAGGAGCGCTACACACACACACACACAGACCTACACACACCTACACACACACACACACACACACACCTACACACACGCACACGCACACACAAACACGCACAAACACGCGCACACGGACAAACACACACACGCACACACACACACGCACACACGCACACACATGCAGAGGCTCATTGCCGCTTGTCAATCACAGAACACACTTCTTCACTGCTTCACTTCTTCACTTCTTCACTGCTTCACTTCTTCACTGCTTCACTTCTTCACTTCTTCACTGCTTCACTTCTTCACTGCTACACTTCTTCACTGCTTCACTTCTTCACTTCTTCACTGCTTCACTTCTTCACTTCTTCACTTCTTCACTTCTTCACTTCTTCACTTCTTCACTGCTTCACTTCTTCACTTCTTCACTTCTTCACTGCTTCACTTCTTCACTGCTACACTTCTTCACTTCTTCACTGCTTCACTTCTTCACTGCTACACTTCTTCACTGCTTCACTTCTTCACTTCTTCACTGCTTCACTGCTACACTTCTTCACTGCTTCACTTCTTCACTTCTTCACTGCTTCACTTCTTCACTGCTTCACTTCTTCACTGCTTCACTTCTTCACTTCTTCACTGCTTCACTTCTTCACTTCTTCACTGCTTCACTTCTTCACTGCTTCACTTCTTCACTGCTTCACTGCTTCACTTCTTCACTGCTTCACTTCTTCACTTCTTCACTGCTTCACTTCTTCACTTCTTCACTGCTTCACTTCTTCACTGCTTCACTTCTTCACTTCTTCACTGCTTCACTGCTTCACTGCCTCACTTCTTCACTGCTTCACTGCTTCACTTCTTCACTGCTTCACTGCTTCACTTCTTCACTGCTTCACTGCTTCACTTCTTCACTTCCTCACTGCTTCACTTCTTCACTTCTTCACTGCTTCACTGCTTCACTTCTTCACTTCTTCACTTCTTCACTTCTTCACTGCTTCACTTCTTCACTTCCTCACTGCTTCAATTCTTCACTGCTTCACTTCTTCACTTCCTCACTGCTTCACTTCTTCACTGCTTCACTTCTTCACTGCTTCACTGCTTCACTTCTTCACTTCCTCACTGCTTCAATTCTTCACTGCTTCACTTCTTCACTTCCTCACTGCTTCACTTCTTCACTGCTTCACTTCTTCACTTCCTCATTGCTTCACTTCTTCACTGCTACACTTCTTCACTGCTTCACTTCTTCACTTCCTCACTGCTTCACTTCTTCACTGCTTCACTTCTTCACTTCCTCATTGCTTCACTTCTTCACTGCTACACTGCTTCACTTCCTCACTGCTTCACTTCTTCACTGCTTCACTTCTTCACTTCCTCACTTCCTCATTGCTTCACTGCTTCACTTCTTCACTGCTTCACTTCTTCACTGCTTCACTTCCTCACTGCTTCACTTCTTCACTTCTTCGCTTCCTCATTGCTTCACTTCTTCACTGCTACACTGCTTCACTTCCTCACTGCTTCACTTCTTCACTACTTCACTTCTTCACTTCCTCACTTCCTCATTGCTTCACTTCTTCACTTCTTCACTGCTTCACTTCTTCACTGCTTCACTTCCTCACTGCTTCACTTCTTCACTTCATCACTTCCTCATTGCTTCACTTCTTCACTGCTACACTGCTTCACTTCCTCACTGCTTCACTTCTTCACTTCCTCATTGCTTCACTTCTTCACTGCTACACTGCTTCACTTCCTCACTTCTTCACTGCTTCACTTCTTCACTTCCTCACTTCCTCATTGCTTCACTTCTTCACTGCTACACTGCTTCACTTCCTCACTTCTTCACTGCTTCACTTCTTCACTTCCTCACTGCTTCACTTCTTCACTTCTTCACTTCCTCATTGCTTCACTTCTTCACTGCTACACTGCTTCACTTCCTCACTGCTTCACTTCTTCACTTCTTCACTTCCTCACTTCCTCATTGCTTCACTGCTTCACTTCTTCACTGCTTCACTTCTTCACTGCTTCACTTCCTCACTGCTTCACTTCTTCACTTCCTCATTGCTTCACTTCTTCACTGCTACACTGCTTCACTTCTTCACTTCCTCACTTCCTCATTGCTTCACTGCTTCACTTCTTCACTGCTTCACTTCCTCACTGCTTCACTTCTTCACTTCCTCACTTCCTCATTGCTTCACTTCTTCACTGCTACACTGCTTCACTTCCTCACTGCTTCACTTCCTCACTGCTTCACTTCTTCACTTCCTCATTGCTTCACTTCTTCACTGCTACACTGCTTCACTTCCTCACTGCTTCACTTCTTCACTGCTTCACTTCTTCACTTCCTCACTTCCTCATTGCTTCACTGCTTCACTTCTTCACTGCTTCACTTCTTCACTGCTTCACTTCCTCACTGCTTCACTTCTTCACTGCTTCACTTCTTCACTGCTTCACTTCTTCACTTCCTCACTTCCTCACTGCTTCACTTCTTCACTTCCTCACTTCCTCATTGCTTCACTTCTTCACTGCTACACTTCTTCACTGCTTCACTTCTTCACTGCTTCACTTCCTCACTGCTTCACTTCCTCATTGCTTCACTGCATTGCAGGTTTCCATTACTCTTCATCCTCTTTTCTGTTCTTCTCATTTAAATGATCCTCGGACTAAATGACGGACCAGGAAGTGAACAATAGACTGATATTCGCAGACTTTGAAGTTTTGCGAGAGACATGATCAAAACTTCTGTCATTGTCTTTGCTTTTACCTTTTCACAGAAATATAAAGCTTTAGTCTCACTTTTCACAGGAATATAAAGCTTTAGTCTCACTTTTCACAGGAATATAAAGCTTTAGTCTCACTTTTCACAGGAATATAAAGCTTTAGTCTCACTTTTCACAGGAATATAAAGCTTTAGTCTCACTTTTCACAGGAATATAAAGCTTTAGTCTCGGAGCACTAGAAGACGTTATGTCCGGCTGCAAAAAGCTTTGCAGTCAACAAGCTAAGAACATCTTTAGAGACAGGAAATGAAAATGTTTCTCTGACTACAAATAGTGATACTAGAGCATCCTTTTGGATCTGTGATGTTAGCAAATGGTTAAATATTCCAAGAAGAGGCATTTCAAAATGTAATGTTGGATTATTGAAATGAAGAATGGACCCTATATGCACTGTATACTGTCTCCTGAAGAAAATGTCATTTCCCCAGAAGCACAGATTATCATTCTGCAAGCTCTCCCAGTGTTGGATGAAATGAGCGGTCCATTGAAGCGGCGACAGAGCGGCAGTCCAAGATGTAAGAGGTCAAACACAAGTGCTGCTTTAGTAGGAGCAGCATGAAAACCATCTCTTTCATTGCTACAGCAGCAGCAGCTGCAAAGCCCCATGGGATCTCAAGATGGGGGCTGACAGGTCAAACTGCAAAGGTTACACCAAATATAATAGAAAAAACAGCATCCACATTCCCAGAAGTAAACAAACGAGTTTGCACGACTAAACTAAATAAATGTCTTCAAGCGTGAACTGAAACAAAGAAAAAACAAACCAGAGGTCGTAAAAATGTAACGCAGCTAATGTTCTAAGCAACAAGCAACAGGCAACAGGCAACAAGCAACAGGCAACAGGCAACAAGCAACAGGCAACAGGCAACAAGCAACAGGCAACAAGCAACAGGCAACAAGCAACATGCAACAGGCAACAAGCAACAGGCAACAGGCAACAAGCAACAGGCAACAAGCAACAGGCAACAGGCAACAAGCAACAGGCAACAAGCAACAGGCAACAAGCAACAGGCAACAGGCAACAAGCAACAGGCAACAGGCAACAGGCAACAAGCAACAGGCAACAAGCAATAGGCAACAGGCAACAGGCAACAAGCAACAGGCAACAGGCAACAGGCAACAAGCAACAAGCAACAGGCGGGTTTAGCCGAGGAAACTGAAGACATTGGATGGAAAGAATCGGTGCAGAAAGCACGCAGCTCCCTGACAGACATCCAGTTACCTGCAGCTGATATTTGAATGACTCTGTGCACACATGAGGTCAAATTATGACCCAACTGCTGTTTGTGGCAGACGCACAACAAAAACATGTACATATACAGCTAACTCACACACACACACACAGATGAACACCGCCTCTTATATTTTGATACGAGCTGCTCATTTGGCAAATAAAAATCATGCTAACATAATAACCAAACACCAAGGCTGCACATTGTTGTTGAAGGAGAATAGCGCTAAACAAAGTGACCGTGTGTCAAAATAGAATAACCTCCCACCCTTATGCTGAGACATCTGACGCGCTTCAATGTAGTAAAAAGGGAAAAATACCACAAGCTGTATGAGTGTTGAACGGGACGCATGAAAACGCAATGAATGAAGGATCTGCGGTCATGGCAGGAAGTGAATTATGAACGAAAGAGCTGTTCTCTGGTCCCACTGGCCGGACGTCGTCCTGCCAGTGGAAAGAGGAAACATATGACGCATGCACATGGTCAAGTGATGTCACCGCCGTACGCTAGCAAGCTAACATACATTAGTCAACTACAAGCGACCACGCATCACTTGCTACTTTATGGAAGAATGGTGTGTTCATCAGTCTGCAGCCTCTGAGAAGAAGCATACGAGAATTATTGCTACAGTCGGAAGTCGGAATCGTCCGGTAAGAACATATTAATGATTTCACCAAATCAATGTCTGTATTTTTCACTTGTTCATCTCACTTCAAGTCCCTTGATCACTATGAACTTTAGGAAAATCACATCCTGCTGAATGTTCTGTTTGGAGAACGACGTTCTGAAAGAACATCTCGTGAACGTGAAGAAATGTCGTTGCATAGATGTTCTATGAGCAACGACAGAGATAGGAAAAAGTGGATGCCTCCTCAAACCTGATATTTCATGGGATACCTGAGTATTGTTTACAATCACCAGCTGCAACTGGTTGACAGCGTTCAAAGAGATCGAGCTGGCATCACTTTCCACAAGTCAGGATACTTAAATAGTTACTGTTAAATCCAAATCAAAGTTATTGCTGGTCGCTAGCTCCCATCAGTAATAACCCGGAAAACAGTGTTTTAATGTTATTAATATAACCCAACATTGCATGTAGTTAAATAAATATCTAACGTGTTTATGAACGGGAATAAGTCTCGTCCAAAATCTCCTGTCATAATCTCTCAAGACACATCCAGGAAGACGGCGTCACACAACATGGCAGCTGGAAGACTAACGAACCACTCAGACACGTCAAAGTATTCTGAACCCTGAACTCTGTCAGAGAGAGAATGACGGAGAAATGAGAAATGATGGATGTGAGGATGGTGATGGATGAAGAAAGAACACATGTTCTCCAGGGAGCACATCTCTATGAACAAAACATTTGCCCTTAAACTCATTTTGTTGATTAATCGAGGTTATCCGGATGTATTTCATCGGCTCTGTCGCACTGATAATTAATTTGACAAAGACAATTATCAGCAAGATGGAGCTACTGTGAGTGAGAGTGATGAATCAACACCCAGTGCAGCCCTCAGCCTGCGCTGAGCTGCTGGGCCACGCTGGTGTGATGTGCATGTACATGTGCATGTACATGTGCATGTGCATGCACATGTACATGCACATGTACATGCACATGTGCCTGCTGGTGTACATGCACATGTACCTGCAGCTAAGTGATCAACTCCTTCTGCCTTCGTGTCTCATTCCTGCACCACAGCATGCAAACCTGTGTAATACGGTAAGTTATTAAAGCAATAAGTAAGTTATTACAGTTTTTGTCGATTGCTAAAGGACAGCGAGCACAACTGGAGTCACATGTGCAAAACTCTGACTCAGTCTGCACAGCAGCAGCTCATGTGAACAAACTCTAGTTCTTTTTTCATTGCTTGAACACAGTTTTCAAAGCTCTACACACTTATCGCATGACTTTAACACAACCTGCACAACACTGTGGATTTACAGCACTTTGTTCAAACGCTGACACACTGCTGTCAAACTGTGAACATTCAACACAGAAGAGAGTTCAGCCTCGTGCCTTTAAACTCTGATGACTGCAACTTCAGCTGGAGGCTGAGCAGCTGTCTTGTTTTAGACTGAACACACACACACACACACACACACACACACACACACACACACACACATATATATATATATATATATATATATATATATATATATATATATATATATATATATATATATATATATATAGTGTGTGTGTGTGTCATCTCAGTGAGGGTTGTGCAGTGTTTGGCTGCACTGAGTGTGTGTTGAGCCGTGTGTTAAGAGTTGTGTTGCTTGGGATGAGTTTTGCAGGTGAAGTGAACTGTTTAGCTCAGGTGACTGTTGGTAGTGCAGACTGTAGTTAGAGTTTTGCACATGTGACTCCAGTTGTGCCCACTGTCGTGTAGCAATCGACAAAAACTGTAAAGCAATAGACAACGAGACAAAGTCACAGGGAAATCCCTTTCTCTTGGTGGAGGTGTACTGCTGCTGCTGCTGTACATGCCCCCCCCCCCCCCCCCCCCCTCCTTGCAGTGTGTACTGCAGCAGTTGGATGACAAATGGGCCAGAAGGTTGCCAGCAGAAACCCAGTGGAGGAAACACACAGAGCTGTGTGCTTCTGCTGGCTATGTTTCTATCTTTATGAAGCAAACACACATGTAGAACAGAGTCAGAGGGATGGCGTGGTGCCTTGGCAGTGTTGATATTACACTTGTTATCAGACTCCTCCCACAGGGGTCGCTGACAGACATGTCAGGATCAGATCATTCAAAATGTAGCCCATGTCCTAATTTGCTCAATTCTTTTGAGATAAAAAGAGACCCGAATCAAAGCGCTCCATATGTATTCATGTCCATCTTCAAACATGTCTTTCAGTGACTGCCCTCAAATGTGTTGCTCATCATTTCTTCATGAAAAGGAAATGATTCCATGTGTTTATCTGGAATGAAAGATAAGGGAGGCATCTTCAAAGTGTGTCGATATAGTTTATCTCTGCTTCAGTAATTAATACTTTGATTTTGTGAACAGTTTAAGACTTTACTGTCAACTCGTTGCTTTCTGTAAAGAAGCTAATGATTCCAAGGTCACAGAAACTGAGTTCCTTCACTCGCTGCCACGGTGCTCTACATTTAGGCATGCATTGGTATTCAGGATAATTTATTACAAAAAATATAAAAACAATTGTGAAAACATTTAGCGATTTACAGACGGCGCCTTGACTTCAGTGAGGCTGATAAAGTTTAAATGATTTTCTTTCAGGAAGGAAACTGTGTTTGTTTTCTATTCTCACCCTTTAAAAGTCCCTCATTTCTAGGCTGATAAAGACATTAATAATTTATATTACATAATATGTATAATATATACAAACGTTTTAGAATGATATGCTATCTGGATTAAATTCTGTTTGATATAAATGAATACTGTAAAAAGTGCCGTCAATGTGAGGTCTGGATGATGTGAGGTACAAAATCAAAAGCTGTAATCTAGGAACACACACACACACACACACACACACACACTCACACACACACACACACACACACACGTACATTCACAACCTCTTAAAGCACAGCAGAACATCATCATAACTGTTTAATTATCAGAGCTGCAGGAGGTCTCGATAATAATGGAGGTCTTGTCTGGGCAGGTCAGCAACAAGCTAGCTGTGAACCCAAGAGCTGCTAGAGTACACACACACACACACACACACACACACACACACACACACACACACACACACACACACATACACACACACACACGCCACATCACTGCGCTCCACCAACAATAGTGAAAGAAAGGTAGAAAGATTTGGTTGTGAACTTTAATAACACCAAACCTCTCATCATTTTATAATATTCCATGTTGAACACAATTAAATGAAATACTCCAGCGTCAGAAGAAATAAAAACAATATTTCACAGTGAGCAAAGAAATTGTCAACAAATAATTGTCTGATTGTATTTGATCAGGGTTAGTATGAGGTCATTGTATGTAGTATGAAGTCATTGTATGTAGTATGAGGTCATTGTATGTAGTATGAGGTCATTGTATGTAGTATGAGGTCATTGTATGTAGTATGTAGTATGAGGTCATTGTATGTAGTATGAGGTCATTGTATGTAGTATGAGGTCATTGTATGTAGTATGTAGTATGAGGTCATTGTATGTAGTATGTAGTATGAGGTTATTGTATGTAGTATGAGGTCATTGTATGTAGTATGTAGTATGAGGTCATTGTATGTAGTATGAGGTCATTGTATGTAGTATGAGGTCATTGTATGTAGTATGTAGTATGAGGTCATTGTATGTAGTATGAGGTCATTGTATGTAGTATGTAGTATGAGGTCATTGTATGTAGTATGTAGTATGAGGTCATTGTATGTAGTATGTAGTATGAGGTCATTGTATGTAGTATGAGGTCATTGTATGTAGTATGAAGTCATTGTATGTAGTATGAGGTCATTGTATGTAGTATGAGGTCATTGTATGTAGTATGAGGTCATTGTATGTAGTATGTAGTATGAGGTCATTGTATGTAGTATGAGGTCATTGTATGTAGTATGAGGTCATTGTATGTAGTATGTAGTATGAGGTCATTGTATGTAGTATGTAGTATGAGGTTATTGTATGTAGTATGAGGTCATTGTATGTAGTATGTAGTATGAGGTCATTGTATGTAGTATGAGGTCATTGTATGTAGTATGAGGTCATTGTATGTAGTATGAGGTCATTGTATGTAGTATGTAGTATGAGGTCATTGTATGTAGTATGAGGTCATTGTATGTAGTATGTAGTATGAGGTCATTGTATGTAGTATGTAGTATGAGGTCATTGTATGTAGTATGTAGTATGAGGTCATTGTATGTAGTATGAGGTCATTGTATGTAGTATGAGGTCATTGTATGTAGTATGTAGTATGAGGTCATTGTATGTAGTATGTAGTATGAGGTCATTGTATGTAGTATGAGGTCATTGTATGTAGTATGAGGTCATTGTATGTAGTATGAGGTCATTGTATGTAGTATGTAGTATGAGGTCATTGTATGTAGTATGTAGTATGAGGTCATTGTATGTAGTATGAGGTCATTGTATGTAGTATGAGGTCATTGTATGTAGTATGAGGTCATTGTATGTAGTATGAGGTCATTGTATGTAGTATGTAGTATGAGGTCATTGTATGTAGTATGTAGTATGAGGTCATTGTATGTAGTATGAGGTCATTGTATGTAGTATGTAGTATGAGGTCATTGTATGTAGTATGAGGTCATTGTATGTAGTATGAGGTCATTGTATGTCGTATGAGGTCATTGTATGTAGTATGAGGTCATTGTATGTCGTATGAGGTCATTGTATGTAGTATGAGGTCATTGTATGTAGTATGAGGTCATTGTATGTAGTATGAGGTCATTGTATGTAATATGAGGTCATTGTATGTAGTATGAGGTCATTGTATGTAGTACGGGGTCATTCTATGAAGTATGAGGTCATTGTATTTCATTCAGACATCGTTCCATCCGTGACCTCCATGCGCGTGATGATAATCTCATCATTGTTGCATGCTAACTTGCAAGAGATTATGATGATCTTGAACAGAAACTATAGACTTCATGATTGTTTATTTGAGGTGTTTTTGCAACAAATCAGGTCAAACAAAAAGTGCTCCGTCAGCAAAGCTTCTGAGGAGATCAATTTGGAATAACATTATCCCACCAAGGAACTCAAGGACAGTGCTCCATGTTATGTGTGTGTGTGTGTGTGTGTGTGTGTGTGTTTATGCATGCACACACTCACAGTGATGTACTGCAGGGACACACATGCACCAACATGGAACTCAAGCTCTGCAGCAGATTGAATCTTCGTCACCTGGAGCTCAGAGCACTGATCACAATACACGATGCATTGCCACAGAGGAAGATGAGATGGAGGAAGATGGGAATCACTCTCACTGTTCAGGGTCTCCAGAGAGCCAGAGAGGTCAGTAGCGTCTGCTTTGACCTCAAGGAATTAAAAAGCCCTCAAGGCCCTCGGTGTGCCTTCTGTTGTCACTCTGCCTCTCTTCCTCTCGCTCCTCATTGGTTCTCTGGCTGCAACGGATCTGCTGAAAGACCCCTGATCTCTTCTTTCTCATAGCTTTTCACCTCCTCATCCGAAGCACTAGTTTGACTCTTTCTAGCAACCACACGACAGCACACAGGAGGCTTCTCTTCCCTGTCTTCTGTTCCTCTTTTGTTTATTCCTTGTCCATCTTTTTATGTTCTCGCTGATGATTTCTTTTTATGACACATATGGGAAACTGGGAAAAGATTGTCCGATGTTTAAAATGCAGGACAAAATCAGAAAGGAAGGGTAGAATTGGATGTGGTCACCTGGTCTGAGACTTTGCTGCTTTGCTGCCACCAATAAGACTAAAAACTAGAGGCAAGAAGTTCCACCCTGTGCTTCTGTCAGAGGAGAGGAAGTGAGAGAGCAAGAGAGAAATTAGGAGATGCAAACATTAGAAGAGGAGGAAGGAGAGATTGAAGACGGATTGGTCAGCCCCCCCCCCCCCCCCCCCACCCCTGCCTCTCTATCTCGGGACTGCTGTGTGCGAGACTGCAGATAGATTCTGATGTTCTCATTTATGTCTTAATGATTGGGTTAGTATGCAGCTTGTGCTCTGCAATGCTGCGCTTCGACAGAAAGCAAGATCACAGAGGCACACAAGTATACACACATCCACTGCAAGATGAAAGGATTATGACATCTAATGCATGCAGGGGCTCATATGTAAATGTATGTTTCAGTGGAATCATAGATTTCACTTTATTTTGCAAAGCACACTTGGTCTTTCAGCACAAAGTCTTGTATCAGGAATTCTGCAGTACCTTTTTGACTGAAGGGAAAGTACAAGATACTAACGGCCTTAGAG
>NW_027176212.1:362432-367432 GCF_023055335.1 Clinocottus analis | reverse complement strand
CACAGAGTAAACATTGTTCACATGCTCTCCATGTGTATGAATTATTAAAGTACTAGAGGAAGACGTACAAAATGCTTTATCCCCTTGAAGAATATGTTGGCTAATGGCCTGGAAAGACCATTTAGAATTGTTCTTCATTTTCTCCATTAAATATTGACGAAACTGATATTAAACATACTGAATATGAATGTTCAACCAAATGCCCTTGTATTGCAGGATTAAGTGTTCCATCTTGAATGCATTAACCTTTATTAATTAAGCAAAAGTTTGCAGTGGTCCATTTATAGAAGCACTCTGAATGGATTAGCTTGAAGATGGCTGGTTAAAATGTTAAACAGGCAGGGAGAAAGCATATGTTTAATGAGCATCTTCCTTTTGTGTAATAATACATCTTGCTTCATACTTACAGCATCAGAAACAAAGACCTTGCTTGCTATAATTACATTTTGTATGTTTATGGATGTGTCAAACCACTTTCTCTCCCATTTTTCTCAAGTCTCACGACTCCAAACCCTGTTTCTGCTTGCTGTCCTCGTGATGTTTGCTGTCTTTGTTCTTAATGAACTTCTTTCATATATATATATATATATATATATATATATATATATATATATATATATATATATATATATATGTGTGTGTGGCTAACAGTTAGCTCACAGCAAGAGGGGCCGGCCGGTCCTCCGGTGTGGAGGCTGCTCGTTCTCCTCGTGGCAGCGTGGTTCGCTCCGGACTCTAAATTGAGTAAATGTGAGTGTATGGTCTAAATATGTATATTGTCTCTACAATATATGTGCTCTGCTCCCTGCAACTCTCTATAGAGGAGAAGCATTGTGGATAATGAAATGAAAAAAAAAGATGTTTGGATTATAGCGTCATTAGGATCAATAAAAAAGAAATGGACACATCACTGGTGACATCCTATTGTGTGTGTGCCTGAGCCGTGAGCAACATGACAAACACACAATGAACATGTGGTATTTTCCCATACGTCTTGTGTGGCAATTAAAGTATATGGAGAAGAAGCCTCTGATGTCATGGGTTGAGTTTTGGTTCCTGTTTTATTTGTAGTCCTGTGTCCCCTGCGTCTTTGCACTTCCTCTTCTGGTGATTGTCTGGGATTGTGTGTCTACCTGGTTCCTGATTGTGATTCCCTGCACCTGTGCTGCCCTCATTGTGTCCACCTGTTGCTCGTTACCTCCCTCTTGTATTTAAAACCCATTTGTCTCCGTTCTCCTTGTCGGTTCGTACTGGGTCTACCCGTGGTGGTTTCGTTGTCCTGTCCGTTTTGTAGTCGTCCTTGGTTCTGGGTTTAGTGCCCTTTTGGTTTTTTGTTGCTCTTGCCGGTCCTTGTTTTTGTTTTATTAAAGATTCCTGGAACGGTACTTCGGCGTTTGGGTTTTGTTTGGCACACGTCCTGTAACATATCAATAATGAATTAACCTATTAAATGATGACATATACCTATGTCTCTCGCATCATTGGTGATCATGGCCCTGGTATTGGATCAAAATCTATTTTTGCTGTATCGTCCGCTCGTAACACAATTTTCCTGAACACATAATAATGTAGAGAAGTTTATTTTAGCTACTGTTTTCCTTGTTATAAAAGTGGTAAATTCAATGAAATGGAAGTATGGGAACAAACAGTGCTGGCCGTAAAAGTGAGCTTCTGTAAAGTAAAACTGTGCAGAAAGCGGCGCCACTCAGCAGCTGAGCATCGTAAAAACTCGTTGGCTGTCATCAAACTAACTCTGCATGACAAAGTGAACCTGCTAGTTACCTCTGAAGCAGGAGAGTACCATCATTTCTTCTCATTGCTAAGCTGGCTGTTCCCTAGATGAGGCTGTTTCATAAAGGGGCAGTTGAGGAGGCGTCTTTATCTGTTTAAGTGGAGCTCAGCACTTTACCTCACATTTCTAACATTATCAACTCACTTCAACTTTCTGCATCCATTTTTTAATCTCTGCCCAAACTCTCAAACTCCAGAAGTGCAGCCCTGGGTTTGTATCCCCCCTCCCTTCCTCACACACATAGACACACATCATCAACAGCAAATGCAATATAGCTTCAGCCCAGAGGCCAAAAAAGAAATCTATTCGTTTCAACACCAAGTCAAGGCCAGCTACTGACAATAAAGCTGATATTTGTCAACTTTGTATTTTGCAGCAGAGTTGCTATTGCAGCTTTATGCTGCATAATGCAAATCAGAGACCCCATTTCCTCCAGAAAAAAAGAACTGCTATAGCAGCCAAGTCCCACTGCAGGTGCCGAATGTTCACTCCCTGAGCTTCAGTGTTTGTCTCAGACCCTGACCCTTGAAATGTACTTTCTTTCTCCCTCCCTTTCTCTCTTTCGCTCTGTTGTTCCTACTGCAGAAAAACTGCAGATCTGCGTCACCGAGGACACCAGAGACACATCACATGGATCTGCTATCACTATCTCCACTCCTTTTTGCTTTCACTTTTTGCAGCCTTGTTTACTATATTTGCCTTTTGCTTGAAAAAGAAGGAAAAAGATTTCAGACAAAAACATCCTAAACCAAGATCTGTTTCAAAGCTGAAGCTATCAGTAGAGAAACCTGGCTTCATGCTGCAATGCTAACACTGCACTGCTAACACATCCAAGCACAGACCAGCTGTGAATCAGTTTCCCAGTGCACAGCAACACAGCAATGAGACCACGCTGGATGGCCCCAGAAACAGGTGCAACTTCTGTGCATAGCTAAAATAATTAGCTTTGCGTTAGCTTCCTAGCATAAGCCTGTCCCCCATGAAAAATGACGAGCAGCTTGCTTGTGCATTAGCATTCTAGAGAAAGCAAAGACGCTGAGTGTTAGAGGCTGATTAGCTGGGATGCGTGAAATCGGACAGAACCGGCCTGAGTGCAGACGCCCGTATCCTCCCCTGACCCACTTCTCTCTCTCGCTCTGCTTCTTTTACTTGATGTGCTTGCTGCAGACATCTCAGACTTGGTGCAGAGCGCTCACTGCCATGCTAACTCCAGCAGCATTCAGAGTCGGGTCAAGGAGTAGAGAACATGCATGGAGCTGCGCAGCCAGCATCTGAGGTTACGATAGCAGCGGGAGTCCTTGTATTGTTGTGCCATCCGCTCAGTAAACCAGTCTACACCACATCTTTCACTCAAATCCAGCCTGTTACCATGGCAACCGGTCTCTTCCTTCTTCCCAAATATTCCACCTCTTCTTTCTCATTCATCTTGTCTTACTTTAGCATGAGCCACATTCAATTGAGTCAATTAAGAGAACTTTTAAGTTGTTAAAAAATTGCAGCAAAAAATGATTTATCAGCTCCACTCAGTCACATGACATGATTCCACTCTGCAACGTTGTGATAGTGCATGCTAATCAACACAACACTTGTATACTGTTGTCATCATATTTCATGAAATCAGCAGCACATTCACAGCCACTAAGAAAAGACAATGAGGAGTGTGGGAGCAGGAAATCATACGATATGCTAACTTAAAAAGCTATTTTTAGTTTTTTTTCTCCTTTTTAACGCCCCCCACACGCGCACACGCACACACGCGTGCACACACTCACGCACACACGCACACACACTCGCACACACATGCACACATGCGCACACACGCGTGCACACCTGCACACATGCGCACATGCGCACACACACGCACACACGCGTGCACACATGCACACATGCGCACATGCGCACACACACGCACACACGCGTGCACACATGCACACATGCGCACACGCACACACACACACGCGTGCACACATGCACACATGCGCACATGCGCACACACACGCACACACGCGTGCACACATGCACACATGCACACATGCGCACACGCACACACACACACGCGTGCACACATGCACACATGCGCACACACACGCACACACGCGTGCACACATGCACACATGCGCACATGCACACACACACTCGCACACACACACGGGCACACAGACGTGGTGGGTAGATTTTGCTGCAGTGGATGTGTCGCTGGTGTCTTCACAGTGACATTGGTGCTGAGCTACAGTGCTAATGAGAACTTTAATGTCACCCACACACAGACTCCTGGCAGACAGATTAGAGCTGTGATTACACTGAGCCCAAAGAACACAAACACACACACAGACACACATTACACACCACGCAATGCCCAGATTACACTCAGGCGTGTCGACAAACTAACATAAATGGGGTTGAAGTTTCACAAGCAAAGACTTGTGAAGGCATCCTGCGCAGCTAGCACTGTGAGCTCGCGCAGCTTCACGAGTGAGACTCATCCACAGGAAGAGGGAGACAGAAGCAGTGGAAAGAGTTGGCAGACAGCAGTGTGAAGGTTTTACTGATCTCATTAGGCAGACGGGGTATCGGCGTAAAGGGCCGCTTCCTGTTCCACACGCTGCGTTCAGAGTGCTCGGCTAACGTACAGGCGGCTCAGAACTTCCTGCATGTGCTTCATGCATTTTAATGAAGACAGCAGTGTGAATTCTCTAAGAACCCAGAAGCTTTGACAGTGACCTCTGCAGTTAGCTTCCATTACTGGTGGGCTTCACCATGTGAACAAAGACAGAGGCCTACATGGAAAAACAAACGCTGAACTTGGTTCAAACGCCAACGAGCCTCATCAGACTTAAGTGTGAGTTTTGGTTTTAAACACAATACTAATTATCATAAGACGAGTCAGACAGAAACGGGTCATTTGTCCAGCGCTCCCTCGCGTTAACCTGCAGAAAAAACATCACAGACGTTCAGGTTGACGTGTGTGTTTTCTTCAGGAGAAACACACCAACAAGCTAAAAGGCCTCAGTCTGGGGAGAGAGGTCAAAGGTCACTCTCTCCTCTTCTTAGCATACATTCACCATGGTGCATGTTGCTTCTAGGGAGTATGCTTGTCATTTGAAAAATAGATGTTTGTTGATTTCTAATATTATCGATATTGAATCAGTATAGTTCTCGATAAATAAACTCTGTTGTATTTTAAAGTGCAGTTTTCTGTGGGTATTTT
>NW_027176212.1:342432-357432 GCF_023055335.1 Clinocottus analis | reverse complement strand
TGTACAACACCCAGAGAAAATACAGTATGTCAGGGGATGTGACACGAGCCCATCCTGCTGCACACATCACAGAGCAGTCCCTCTTTAACCATTCTCCCGTCGGCGCCTCTCCACCCCTCTTCTGGTTGCTTCTGACAGTGCACACACTGTTGCTGGTTAAGCTAAAGCGTGAGTCTGCTAATGCCGTGAACTGTATGTACAGTACAGGTAGGTGAGTTTAGACCATAAAAATGGCATATCCGTGTGTCTTATCTTCTCTCTGCTGTGCACTCCCTGAATCCGAACATGCAGTAAGAGGCTGCTGCTGCTGCTGCTGCTGCTGCTGCTGCTGATGATGATGACTCAGTGTTGTGAGAATGTCACCACCAGAGTCTGGGATCTGTGACTGGTTTCTGTCTCTCTGCCTGCACACATCACTTCTTCTGCTATCAGTTTCTTTTTGATCTTGGTGTTTTTTTCCCAATTTCATGTGTCTTGTGAGGTGAAATCCAGATTAAATTTGTTGTTGACGTGTAGACATGTGTATGAGTTTCCACCAGATTGCAATCCCAGGTTTTCCTCAGCAATGGGTACACACCTGAAACTGTTGTGCTACAAACACCAGAAGAAGGATGCAGTGTCCGTCAGTAGTCGTGTTGTCGCAACATTAGCATCTTAGCTCGGGAGCTAACAACTATTCTTCAAGAGAAACATTTCGCTCTGGCCTTTACGGGCTCTCACGTCCTCACAGATAACAACACTCTTTCAGCATCACGGATCATTCAGTAGTTACACTGATCAGGGATCAGATGAATGCCACAGCAGCACATTATGACTTCTGCATGACCTTCAGTGTTGGAAAGGCTGCCCTGCTTTCTTCCTGATGCTTTTAACTTGACAGGAACAATTGTGGCAGATTTCTATTAAATTTCAGTGTCACTTCAGCGGCCATCACCACAAGAGTTAGGCCCTGAGGAGCTACAATCACAGGCGTCCTCACACTCGGGAGGACGAAAGATTGTGATTATGTCTTTGAACTAATGCATCAATACTTTTTTAATATCTGGTTTAGCTTGAAGAAGGTTAGGGTTGAGATGATTCAGGATCTAGGATACATGAACAGCCTGAGAGGAAGTGCTGCCCCAGATGTCAAGCCCACCAGAACAAAATACCCTTCTAATCGTAAACAGGAAGTGGTTTGGGATTTGATAAAATAGTCTTTTTTAAGGTTATTCCCTTCTCGCCTGGTGGCCTGCAGCCGGAGGAGGTGACGGAAAGCTCCACTCAACTCAACATCACGTCACGTACGCATCAGATCCCGTTTGAAATAGAACAAACCATTATCAGCCTAACATGTATCAGCCTAACATGTATCAGCCTAACATGTACCAGCCTAACATGTATCAGCCTAACATGTACCAGCCTAACATGTACCAGCCTAACATGTACCAGCCTAACATGTACCAGCCTAACATGTACCAGCCTAACATGTATCAGCCTAACATGTATCAGCCTAACATGTATCAGCCTAACATGTACCAGCCTAACATGTATCAGCCTAACATGTACCAGCCTAACATGTATCAGCCTAACATTTCCAGCTTTACTCAAACACCAACCGAGTCTCGTGGCAGTTTGTGAAAGTTATGAAATTGAAATTGAATTGTGTGTGTGTGTGTGTGTATGTGTGTGTGTGTGTGTGTGTTTGTGTGTGTGTGTGTGTGTGTGTGTGTGTGTGTGTGTGTGTGTGTGTGTGTGTGTGTGTGAGTGAGTGAGTGAGAGAGAGAGAGAGAGAGAGAGAGAGAGAGAGAGAGAGAGAGAGAGAGGGAGAGAGAGAGAGAGAGAGAGAGAGAGAGAGAGAGAGAGAGAGCTGGTGAAGTAGAGTTAGATACAGAGAAGGACTATCTGGTGTGTGGGTCAAACAAACAGGACTTTAACCATGAGATTAGAGTCGGAGTCATGAGATAGTGAAGCGACGCGTTCCTAAAGCTTTCTGAGATTGTTGGATGAACCTGAGGTTAGTTTTGTGGTGAAGGGATGAAAGATTCTTCCAATTGAACTACATTTGTTTGAAAGTTGTGGCAAATAACACAAAACACAAAAATGGATGTCCACAACCAAGAATCACTCGATTAAAATGTTGTGACTATTTCACATAATGCCGTGAGACTGTGTTGCTACACGAGGGATTCAGCGTTGCAAAGATTGTTTCTCCATTAGTCGTGAAAGATGCTTTTTTTAAAAATAGATATGGCCTGCAAACACCTAATATCATCAAAAGCTTAAACAAATAAATGCCTGGTGTTTATCGATCGTATCTGAGAGTTTGATGCATTTTGTATGAATAGCAGCCATTTCCGCTCTCCATAGCTGCTTCTCTCTCTTCACATTGTCACAGACAATCCAGAATAACACATCACCCACTCATCAAATCATTCAACTAAGCATACCAGTGAGCCAGAGGAGAGAAGAGACAGATAGCAAGTGTGCATTTGTAAAAGTCATAATTTGTTTATGCCACAGATCTGATTGAATTTGATGCATGAAAAGGACTCATTGCAGCGTTTGTCTTGTCGAGTACAGCTGATGCGAGTCCTACAGTGACGAACGAGCAGGATGCATGCAGCTGGCCCATGCACACGCTCACACACACATGGAGCACACACTGTGTGCGCCCATGCACCAAGCTAACAAGAAGACACTCCTCCACACATTAACTTCATGCACATGAAACAAAAGCATGCTTTGACACAGCACGGACAGCATGTCCTGAATGCAAGTCCTGCACTTTTCTCTCGCTTTCCCTCAAATTCAATTAGGGCTCTGTTGCTTCTCTATGCAGCTTAAATAGATCCAGGGAAACTCCCCTTCATATGAGCTGCCAGTGTTTGTTTCTCCCCAGGCAGGAGATAAGGGATGAGAACACAGCAGCACTCCCATGGAAACGCCTCCTCGTCTTCGTCGATTCACCGTCCAGCAGCACAATGAGACATCTCCCTCTGTTGCTGCCGAGGGCCTCAGCTCCAATCAACACAATCCATTTCCTTCTCTACATATTCATCCGTATATTTCCCTCGTTCCTGCAGTCCAGTACACTAATAAGAAACGTCCTGACTCCTGTCCCTCAGTCAGATGTCCGGTTCAACACACAACATGTATTAAAGCTCAATGTGTGATGAGTCAGTATGTTTTCTTATTATGTTTGTCTACTTTGTATATAATGTTAGATAAAATGCCATCTTTTCTTTTCTTCTCTTCATTTTGCTTTGACATACTCTCCTTGAGGGACTTTTTATGATCCTGTTTTATTTAATTGGAAACATAATCATCCTATCCTCACTGTCAAGTTAAAACATAAACAGCTGAATTAAATAGGGCTTAACTGAATAGCCTGGTAGAAATAGAGAGTGATAGAGGAGCCGCAGTGATTGAATAAGCAGAGGCTGTGTGAGGAAACACACGTTTGGGTTTGTGTGGACAGGCCTGTAATTCAAGGGAAGGAAAGGACCTTAACCTAGATCAGTATCTATCACTCCAGCAGGAAAGGAGAGCTCAACACACACATATTTCTAGGAAGGGAGAGAGGAATAGAGGATGGAAGTACGTCTCAGAGGAGGGGTGGAGGTGACGGGCACATCTGTACATGTGATGTTGGCTCCTCAGAGCTCTGACACAGATGGGAGGAAGACAAAGAGGGGAAGGATGTGAACGTAAGAGAGAGACAATAACACATATAGGGAGAAAAGAGATCAACATGTTAAGACAGAGCCCTGGAGACATAGCCACCAGAGAAGCAGAGTGCAAATTAAATTACACCGGAAGAGACAGACAGGTCTGGATCTGCAAGAAACTCTGTACATGGGGCTCTGTGAGCAAGTGTGTGTGCATGAGCACATGCATCCGTGTGATAAACAGGAACACAGAGAACGTGTAAATAATACAAGAAGAAAGAGTAAAGAAAGAAGACATGACATCTATTGAACTCGTGAACTCTATTTGCTCTTGCTGAGGTTTCTTCCTTTGTTTCCCTATTAAAGGTATTTTGGGGCAATTGTTCATGATCCGATGTGACGGTCCGAGGACAAAGAATGTCGTATGTTGAATAGATTGTAAAGACCTCAGAGGCTACTTTGTGATATTGGACTAAACAAATATAATGGAATTGAGTTGAATTGAAAAGAAGGTATGTAACATAACAATCTGCCTTTCTCACAGAGGACATCTGGACTTCATAGAAGGAGAAGCACAAGTGTTATCGACATGAACGATGGCTGTTTGATCCCCAGTAAGAGGGGCAGCATCATGGACCCTGAACCCGGAAACATCGAGTACACCTCAGCTGTCTGAATATCTTTGGTGATGGAAGCCGACCACATTATCTTGTTTGAACTGAGTGTCAGTCAAAAGAAGAAGGCCGTGATGAGGGACTGATGATTTAGCAAAGGTGGTCAGATCTGTGCACACACTTCCAGGAAGCGGCGTCTGACAGCACAAGTCAGAACAAACAAAGAGCGACTGCAGTCGAAGACATCTGGCATACAGCCGCAAGCCCATTTGTTCCTTCTGAAGTTGTACATTTTTTGAAACAGGCCACATATCTATGGTTTATTTCTGTTGGTTGAGTAACTCAAACAGACTATTTACAGACACGGGTGAATACATTTCCAAAGGACTGATGAGTATTTACGACAGGAGGTTTGTGATTGACTCTAAATAAACTACGGTGCCTATTTTCATGGAAATGAAGAACCATGTCACTTAATGCAACCACCTGGCTCACTGGTTTGTGTTTGATGGATTTTGAAACAACAATGGAGATCTATGACACATATGAATAAACTCTATGAGGCTTTAGCTGGACAGCTAACACTCGCTAACACACCATCTGGATGAAAGCCAGCTCGTTTAAATGATCTGTCCATAAAGATTACTAACTAGTTATGTCCTGTTTTGCGTGCATGTTCCTGTCAATACTTGGTGATATTGCTTTGCAAGAGTTTCCAATCTGCGATGCAAAGTTATTATTTCTGTTGCCTTACCCTTTCACTTTTCTTCTCATCTCACTGCGTATCCGTTCGCCCTTTAACTTACAACACTGACAATGTACATCTCCAGTAAACAGAAACACCAGCTGGTGCTACAGGTTCAACTCCTTCAAACCATTTGAAATGGAGCCTTGAGCACTTGTTTGAAATGTGGATAAGGAAGCGGAAGAGGTCTGAGATGAGAGAAACACGAGCGGTAAGAGTGAAGCAAAAAGTAACGTCTTCTCATTGTCCAGCAGAGAGAGCTTCTTCAAGGAGCGGTGGCTTGTGATGAGGCTCGGGGTGCTGTGCTTTCACAAAGGTCACACGAACACTGGAGCAGATTAGCAATTCAGATTGGGCTAAAGGGTCTAAAAGACTGCTGTAGCCCTGCCTGAGTCTGATTATATTAGCAAAGAGTAGGAGTGCAAATGCACCATAGTGATTAGACGGCATGAGAAGGAAGCAGCTATAAGATGGTTTATGAAACAGGTTCATGCACATAAATACAACACATACATCACATGCATAAACCTCAGCATATCCTGCCACTAACTGGCCTTCCACACACACACATGGAGTATTAGCATCCTCACACACACACACGTGGAGTATTAGCATCCTCACACACACACACGTGGAGTATTAGCATCCTCACACACACATGGAATATTAGCATCCTCACACACACACATACACACATGGAGTATTAGCATCCTCACACACACACACACACACACACACACACACACGGAGTATTAGCATCCTCACACACACATAGAGTATTAGCATCCTCACACACACACACACACACACACACACACACACACACACACACACACACACACACACGGAGTATGAGCATCCTCACACACACATGGAGTATTAGCATCCTCACACACACATGGAATATTAGCATCAGCACCCTCACACACACATAGAGTATTAGCCTCCACACTTACACACACATGGAGTATTAGCATCCACACACACACACACACACACACACACACACACACACACACACACACATGGAGTATTAGCCTCCACACTTACACACACATGGAGTATTAGCATTCCTAGCCAGCCTCCTGACCATCTGCCCTTTGTACAACATCCATCTTGTATAAAATGGGTTGGCTTGCTGGATCATTATTAGGAATGTTTGAAGAAAAGATGTCCTGCTTTCCAAAGGCCTGTGTGTGTTATACGTAGTGCAGTCGTGGTGACTTTGGACACATGTTATAACCGTCATTATAATTCTTCACAATCTCAATATTCAGGACAAAGGAAGTGTTATGCCGCGGTGCAGCAACACAAGAACATGTTACAGTACAGGTGAGAAGTTCATATGCCAAGTATAAATAAAGCTCTACTGCAGACAGAGCCTGTACGAGCCAGACTAACATCCTCTCCTCTGGCCTTGTCAGACCATACTGCCACATCCCTACTAGCATTATCCATATTCCATACTTTTCATACCAGCCATTATTTAATGAAAGACCCCACATTCTTCCCATCCATCATGTGTGTTCAGCCAAATAGGAACTCTTGAACCCACCGGATTTAGTTAATCAGGCATATCGGTGGGAAAGATGCAGTGGAGCGGTCCGCTTTGTTCAAGAAATGAGGTTGGTCATGGTCTTTGTGCCGGATTAATTAAAATAATTCATAATTTAAGTACACAGCTAACAAAACAAACTTAAAGGCCTTTGGCAGGGCCTCCTTTCAGCACAGTGAGACAGGAGGATGCTCTGGAGGAAAAGGCCTCTGCAACAGTCCAGTGCACAACAAACGAAGTGTAATACAAGCAGTGTTTAGCCACCATGTATTTATTTACAGGTGTGTGTTCTTTGTTCAACCCAGGCGAGTAACACCAGACAAAGTGTGCCTCGATGATGTATGCTGTTGTTTACATGAACAACACGCACTCCTCAGTCTGAGGCGTGCGCTGTCGAAGGCGACCGTGTTATGGAAACAACAAGCAAACTGGGAACAACACAAAGCCCGGATTAGCTGCAGAAATCACTCGCCTGCTATTACGATATTGAAATGAGAACCACTCAACATCCTCTGAGCTCGTCTCACAGAGCCGCCTCCAGATGTCAAACACCTCTGACACCGTTCACGAAGTAGTGCACCTCAGAAGAGGATGTTTAGAGAGAGGAACCACGAAGAGAGAGAGGAACCACGAAGAGAGAGAGAGAGGAACCACGAAGAGAGAAAGAGAGGAACCACGAAGAGAGAGAGGAACCACGAAGAGAGAGAGAGAGCAACCACGAAGAGAGAGAGGAACCACGAAGAGAGAGAGAGGAACCACAAAGAGAGAAAGAAAGGAACCACAAAGAGAGGAACCAAAACGAGAGAGAGAGAGGAACCATGAAGAGAGAGAGGAACCACGAAGAGAGAGAGAGGAACCACGAAGAGAGAGAGAGAGGAACCACGAAGAGAGAAAGAGAGGAACCACGAAGAGAGAAAGAGAGGAACCACGAAGAGAGAGAGGAACCACGAAGAGAGAGAGAGAGAGCAACCACGAAGAGAGAGAGAGGAACCACGAAGAGAGAGAGAGAGGAACCACGAAGAGAGAGGAACCACGAAGAGAGAGAGAGAGAGGAACCACAAAGAGAGAAAGAGAGGAACCACGAAGAGAGAGAGGAACCACGAAGAGAGAGAGACAGGAACCACAAAGAGAGAGAGGAACCAAAACGAGAGAGAGAGAGGAACCATGAAGAGAGAGAGGAACCACAAAGAGAGAGGAACCACGAAGAGAGAGAGAGAGAGGAACCACAAAGAGAGAAAGAGAGGAACCACGAAGAGAGAGAGGAACCACGAAGAGAGAGAGAGAGAGCAACCACGAAGAGAGAGAGGAACCACGAAAAGAGAGAGAGAGGAACCACGAAGAGAGAAAGAGAGGAACCACAAAGAGAGAGAGGAACCAAAACGAGAGAGAGAGAGGAACCACGAAGAGAGAGAGAGGAACCACGAAGAGAGAGAGAGGAACCACGAAGAGAGAGAGAGGAACCACGAAGAGAGAGAGAGAGGAACCACGAAAAGAGAGAGGGAGGAACCACGAAGAGAGAGGGAGGAACCACGAAGAGAGAGAGGAACCACGAAGAGAGAAAGAGAGGAACCACGAAGAGAGAGAGGAACCACGAAGAGAGAGGGAGGAACCACGAAGAGAGAGAGGAACCACGAAGAGAGAGAGAGGAACCACGAAGAGAGAAAGAGAGGAACCACGAAGAGAGAGAGAGAGGAACCACGAAGAGAGAGAGGAACCACGAAGAGAGAGAGGAACCACGAAGAGAGAGGGAGGAACCACGAAGAGAGAGAGGAACCACGAAGAGAGAAAGAGAGGAACCATGAAGAGAGAAAGAGAGGAACCACGAAGAGAGAGAGGAACCACGAAGAGAGAAAGAGAGGAACCACGAAGAGAGAGAGGAACCAAAAAGAGAGAGAGAGAGGAACCACGAAGAGAGAGAGGAACCACGAAGAGAGAGAGAGGAACCACGAAGAGAGAGAGAGAGAGAGAGGAACCACGAAGAGAGAAAGAGAGGAACCACGAAGAGAGAGAGGAACCACAAAGAGAGAGGGAGGAACCACGAAGAGAGAGAGAGGAACCACGAAGAGAGAGAGGAACCACAAAGAGAGAGAGAGAGGAACCACGAAGAGAGAAAGAGAGGAACCACGAAGAGAGAGAGAGAGGAACCACGAAGAGAGAAAGAGAGGAACCACGAAGAGAGAAAGAGAAGAACCACGAAGAGAGAAAGAGAAGAACCACGAAGAGAGAAAGAGAGGAACCACGAAGAGAGAGAGAGAGGAACCACAAAGAGAGAAAGAGAGGAACCACAAAGAGAGAAAGAGAGGAACCACAAAGAGAGAGAGGAACCACAAAGAGAGAGAGAGAGAGAGAGGAACCAAAAAGAGAGAGAGAGAGGAACCACAAAGAGAGAGGGAGGAACCACAAAGAGAGAGAGGAACCACAAAGAGAGAGGGAGGAACCACAAAGAGAGAGAGGAACCACAAAGAGAGAGGGAGGAACCACGAAGAGAGAGAGAGAGGAACCACGAAGAGAGAGAGGAACCACAAAGAGAGAGGGAGGAACCACGAAGAGAGAGAGGAACCACAAAGAGAGAGAGGAACCACAAAGAGAGAGAGGAACCACAAAGAGAGAGAGGAACCACGAAGAGAGAAAGAGAGGAACCATGAAGAGAGAGAGAGGAACCACGAAGAGAGAGAGAGAGGAACCACGAAGAGAGAAAGAGAGGAACCACAAAGAGAGAGAGAGGAACCACTAAGAGAGAAAGAGAGGAACCACAAAGAGAGAAAGAGAGGAACCACAAAGAGAGAAAGAGAGGAACCACAAAGAGAGAGAGAGAGAGAGAGAGAGGAACCAAAAAGAGAGAGAGAGAGGAACCACAAAGAGAGAGGGAGGAACCACAAAGAGAGAGAGGAACCACAAAGAGAGAGGGAGGAACCACAAAGAGAGAGAGGAACCACAAAGAGAGAGGGAGGAACCACAAAGAGAGAGAGGAACCACAAAGAGAGAGGGAGGAACCACAAAGAGAGAGAGGAACCACAAAGAGAGAGGGAGGAACCACGAAGAGAGAGGAACCATGAAGAGAGAGAAAGAGAGGAACCACGAAGAGAGAGAGAGAGGAACCACGAAGAGAGAGGAACCACGAAGAGAGAGAGAGGGGAACCCCGAAGAGAGAAAGAGGAACCACAAAGAGAGAGGAACCACAAAGAGAGAGAGGAACCACAAAGAGAGAGGGAGGAACCACGAAGAGAGAGAGGAACCATGAAGAGAGAGAAAGAGAGGAACCACGGAGAGAGAGAGAGAGGAACCACAAAGAGAGAGAGGAACCATGAAGAGAGAGACATGTCCTCTCGTCCTTCATGTCCTTATGTCCTCTAGTCCTTCATGTCCTCATGTCCTCTAGTCCTTATGTCCTCTAGTCCTTCATGTCCTCTAGTCCTCATGTCCTCTAGTCCTTTATGTCCTGTAGTCCTCATGTTCTCTAGTCCTCATGTTCTCTAGCCCTCATGTCCTCTAGTCCTCATGTCCTCTAGTCCTTCATGTCCTCATGTTCTCTAGTCCTCATGTCCTTTAGTCCTTCATGTTCTCTAGTCCTCATGTCCTTTAGTCCTTCATGTCCTTCATATCCTGTAGTCATCATGTCCTCTAGTCCTTCATGTCCTCATGTCCTCTAGTCCTTCATGTCCTCTAGTCCTCATGTCCTCTAGTCCTCATGTTCACATGTCCTCTAGTCCTTCATGTTCTCTAGTCCTCTAGTCCTTCATGTCCTCATGTTCTCTCGTCCTTCATGTCCTCATGTTCTCTAGTCCTTCATGTCCTCTAGTCCTCATGTCCTCTAGTCCTTCATGTCCTCATGTTCTCTAGTCCTCATGTTCTCTAGTCCTTCATGTCCTCTAGTCCTCATGTCCTCTAGTCCTTCATGTCCTCTAGTCCTTCATGTTCTCTACTCCTCTAGTCCTTCATGTCCTCATGTCCTCTAGTCCTCATGTCCTCTAGTCCTTCATGTCCTCATGTCCTCTAGTCCTCGTGTTCTCTAGTCCTTCATTTCCTCATGTTCTCTAGTCCTTCATGTCCTCTAGTCCTCATGTCCTCTTGTCCTTCATGTCCTCATGTCCTCTAGTCCTTCATGTTCTCTAGTCCTCTAGTCCTTCATGTCCTCATGTTCTCTAGTCCTTCATGTCCTCATGTCCTCTAGTCCTTCATGTTCTCTAGTCCTCTAGTCCTTCATGTCCTCATGTTCTCTAGTCCTTCATGTCCTCATGTTCTCTAGTCCTTCATGTCCTCTTGTCTTCATGTCCTCATGTCCTCTAGTCCTTCGTGCCCTCATGTTCTCTAGTCCTCATGTTCTCTAGTCCTCATGTCCTCTAGTCCTTCATGTCCTCATGTTCTCTAGTCCTCATGTCCTCTAGTCCTTTAGTCCTTCATGTCCTCATGTCCTCTAGTCCTTCATGTCCTCATGTCCTCTAGTCCTTCATGTCCTCATGTCCTCTAGTCCTCATGTCCTCCATGTCCTCTAGTCCTCATGTCCTCTAGTCCTTCATGTCCTCATGTTCTTTAGTCCTCATGTCCTCTAGTCCTTCATGTCCTCCATGTCCTCTAGTCCTCATGTCCTCTAGTGCTCATGTCCTCCATGTCCTCTAGTCCTTTATGTCCTCATGTCCTCTAGTCCTCATGTCCTCTAGTCCTTCATGTCCTCTAGTCCTTCATGTCCTCTAGTCCTTTAGTCCTTCATGTCCTCATGTCCTCTAGTCCTTCATGTCCTCATGTCCTCTAGTCCTTCATGTCCTCATGTCCTCTAGTCCTCATGTCCTCCATGTCCTCTAGTCCTCATGTCCTCTAGTCCTTCATGTCCTCATGTTCTCTAGTCCTCATGTCCTCTAGTCCTTCATGTCCTCATGTCCTCTAGTCCTCATGTCCTCTAGTCCTTCATGTCCTCTAGTCCTTTAGTCCTTCATGTCCTCATGTCCTCTAGTCCTCATGTCCTCTAGTCCTTCATGTCCTTACATGTGGTGGAACTGTGTGTTTGTGTAAACTCTGGGAGGCCAAACGATGACGAGCAGCCTGAAGACACCAAACATAAAAACCAGGAAACTGAAAGATATGCCCACCGGTTGCCATGGCGACTGTGAACCCACCCCCTTAAATGCACTTGAGGTGTGTGTGTGTGTGTGTGTGTGTGTGTGTGTGTGTGTGTGTGTGTGTGTGTGTGTTTGTGTGCGCGCGCGCGTCGTTGGTCCTACCTTGCATTCCTCCATGCACGTCCTGACCGAGTACGCGTCCGTCTCGTATTTCGTAACCAGCAGGTCAAACTCCCGGTAGTCTTCCTCCGCCAGCTGGTCCAGAAGCTGATAAGCCCGAACACACTCGCTGCAGCCCCGCAGATCCCCCATGGCCATATCCAGGGTGCAATTCAAATTGTCCGGACTCGTAAACCCGTAAAACAAATCCAAAAGTGAGTAGGAATTACAAAAAGAAAGGTACAAATCGCTCAGATTCACGTACGCTAGCGGCGTCCCTTCCTCCCCTCCACCGGAGAGGCCCAGGCACGCGCTCTCCGCGTCCGCGAAAGTAAAGCAGTCTTTGGACAGGCTGTCCGGATGACAGCTGTCCATTCGCCACAGAGGTTTGGTAGAATTCCCTAGAAAAATAACGTCTTGCTTTGTGGCGAGACGGCTGGGCTCAGGTGACGGAGGGGGGCGCTGCCGGTGGAGGGAGTTTGGGTACTCGCCCGTGTCTGTAAAAGCAAGCCCCTTGTCCGACCGCTTGTCTCGGGTCCGCGTCAGTTTCGCCTCGGCGCAGAACCACAAGTGATCAGAGAGCAGGACGGTGATGAACAGCAGAGAGGCCAGCGACAGTCGCCATCTCTGGGCCCGCTCCGACTCGGTAAATGGCTTCTCGTTCTCTCGGGGTGCAAACCAGTATTTTAAGCCCTCATCATGCTGCCGACGCATCCAAGCACCCCTGGTCATATTTTAGGAAAGTGCTGCCCTGGCCGACTCCACCGCGGGGGCTGCTCTGCCACAATACTCATTGACTTGGGGGAGACGGGCTCCGGTTGCTTCTCCTCTGTAACGGTGGGGTTCCGCGCCTCCGCCGGTCCAGGGCGCTCCTCTCTCGCGCCCGCAGCAGTCGGTGCTATTCCGATCCAATTAGCGCGCCCGCACAGATTAAGCCTCGCGCTGCCGCATCCTGGTTCTCCATGGCTCTTCGGGGGGAAACGGCGTCCTCTTTGACCGCGTGCCCCCCTCTCCCGACCGTCCCTCCCCGGGTGTGTTCTGTCGTCGGGAGCGCAGGGAGACCAGCTGTTGCAAACCTCTCGGTACTGATGCTGCGCGTCTGCCGCCGTTCGGTTTGAGGATTCGCTTAAAGGAGAACAACGAGCTCTTGCGGTGCACGCACACTGCCTGGTACCTGGGCGGAGAGCCTAGAATCCTTTCTCCCGTTGGCCATTGTCATCTTGGACCGCGGTTAAGTTGCCGCCATGTTCGTCTTGAAACACTTTTTCGGAGAGCTGGGTCGGTTTGCGTCATCTCCATCGTTGCGATAGCTCCATCGTTGCGCAGTGGCGGAGCAGCTTATTACCTATATGCACACACATAAACACACACACACACACACACACACACACACACACACACACACACACACACACACACACACACACACACACACACACACTTACAGGGAGGGAGGGAGGGAGAACAGACACACAGAAAGGTGGGTGAGGGTGTTTAGGTATATCCTCTCTGCTCTTCCTGAGTGATATTCCCTCAAAAAATGTCTTAGCAAGGCACAAACACACACTTTTGGCGACATCTTGCTTTTGGTGCAGGATAGACGTGAGAGCTTTCATGAGAACAACAATGCAGGTAAGACATCCCTCTGACTGGATATCATCACGTATCGATCTGGCCCTTTTCTTACACACACTGGAGGTGCACATATCGTAAATCCTCACATCTTCTCAAATGAAACGCTGGTGAAATAGATATTAAGAAAATTGGGGCTTTGGCAACACCAGTGCAACCTCCAGGAGAGAGGAAGCAGCTTGTTGGAGCTTTAACAATATACCTGTTCCCTGCAGGGGTCCGTCTTATCAGGTGTGTTTGCTCAGTGTTTTAAACCAACACAAGACTTACTATTATGGCTTGTGTGTGTGTGTGTGTGTGTGTGTGTGTGTGTGTGTGTGTGTGTGTGTGTGTGTGTGTGTGGCAGAAAGATGAGTAGGGAGGAGAAGATAGGAGATATTAGCTCTTAAGGTGCTGAAAGTAAATGACAGTATTTATCCTGAGCTAATCATTGTCAGGCCTGAGTGCTACCAAAGAGAGTGTTGATTGATGTTGATGTATATTTGGGGACATGACAAGAGATGATTACCTGATTCATTTGAGTTTAAGGCAGGGCGGGAGGCAGCATATTGTGCAATTTGTTTTTGAAGGTGAAAAGTGGTAATTTTACACAAATCCAATTAGTTTTAGAGCAACTGTGTCCCAATACTATGCAACAACATAGTGAATAGTGCAGGGAAGGGAAAAAGTGTTGTGTTGACTATCTCAGGGAGACCACAGTTTCATCACCGTGGACAGCTCCGCTCGTGCTGCTGCAGCTGCAGTTTACTCACTTTCTTCCCATAGCTTATTTTATAAAACTGCTCTCAAGCACAACAGAATGAAATGTTTGGTCCCTCAGTGCACCTCACGTGGACTGCACTTCAGAGCTGTTCATCCATACAACTCTGAAACCTTCTAACGTCGGCCCTTTCTGTTCTGTGGAGGGAACGCGTCGACACCGTCTGACTTATCAGCCAATGTCAACAAGGAGATTCAGTTTGCTCCGTGTTTTTGAACCCCATGAATTTTGTGAATAAACATCAACAGAATTGGATGCGGCGGATGGTGTCATGGCCATCATCGGCTGCGTCATTGCTCTGCTTGAATGCTCATCATTCACCACATCGCGCTCACATGTTACCGCAGGACACCGTGGTCATGCCTCGTGGGGATAGATGTCCTACTTTGGGATTGTCTAGTCTGCCTTCAACTGGAGTTGCCCAATTTCCTGCTCTGTCTTTGACCCTAACTGTGTGTGTGTGTGTGTGTGTGTGTGTGTGTGTGTGTGTGTGTGTGTGTGTGTGTGTGTGCCTGCCTGCCTGTCTGCACTGTTGAGAGACATATGGATATAGGGACCATGACAGCAGTTTCATATCTGCAATCTGATTGGTTGGAGCTGAACGCCTGACTTTTGCTCCTGAGAGGTGAACAACATGCAGAGTGTGTGTCTGGCGCAGCAGAGAGTTGTCAGTTTCACACCACCCAAAACACTTTCCCTACCTGTGGTGTGTGTGTGTGTGTGTGTGTGTGTGTGTGTGTGTGTGTGTGTGTGTGTGTGTGTGTGTGTGAGTGAGAGAGAGAGAGGAGACCAAAGTAGCGCGTGAGACCAAGAGTGAGAAAAGAGAGAAAG
>NW_027176212.1:334932-339932 GCF_023055335.1 Clinocottus analis | reverse complement strand
TCCTGGTTCCAGTGTCCATGTCTCCTGCTTTCAGTGTCCATGTGTCTCCTGCTTTCAGTGTCCATGTGTCTCCTGCTTCCAGTGTCCATGTGTCTCCTGCTTCCAGTGTCCATGTCTCCTGCTTCCAGTGTCCATGTGTCTCCTGCTTGCAGTGTCCACGTCTCCTGCTTCCAGTGTCTATGTCTCCTGCTTCCAGTGTCCATGTGTCTCTTGCTTCCAGTGTCCATGTGTCTCCTGCTTCCAGTGTCCATGTCTCCTGCTTCCAGTGTCCATGTGTCTCCTGCTTCCAGTGTCCATGTCTCCTGCTTACAGTGTCCATGTGTCTCTACTGCTTCCAGTGTCCATGTCTCCTGCTTGCAGTGTCCATGTCTCCTGCTTCCAGTGTCCATGTCTCCTGCTTTCAGTGTCCATGTGTCTCCTGCTTTCAGTGTCCATGTGTCTCCTGCTTTCAGTGTCCATGTCTCCTGCTTCCAGTGTCCATGTGTCTCCTTCTTCTAGTGTCCATGTCTCCTGCTTCCAGTGTCCATGTCTCCTGCTTTCAGTGTCCATGTCTCCTGCTTTCAGTGTCCATGTGTCTCCTGCTTTCAGTGTCCATGTGTCTCTTGCTTTCAGTTTCCATGTGTCTCCTGCTTTCAGTGTCCATGTCTCCTCCTTTCAGTGTCCATGTCTCCTGCTTTCAGTGTCCACGTCTCCTGCTTATAGTGTCCATGTGTAAAACATTACAAAGCAAAGAAGTTCAATTTACTCTGGACAATACTTTCTTTCACTTCGTGCCTTTGGCCTTCCTGATGGAGAGAAACACGGATGAAGGAAGAAGGATGAAGGAAGAGGGATGAAGAAGAAGGATGAAGAAGAGTTGGGCGGCACTATAGACTGGACCTGAGGCTACCAGAGCCTGAGTGGAGAACGGGCTGAAGGGAACGAGCAGGTGACATGAAAAGCTCCTGCTCACTATGAGCTGCTGAACTGAGTCTTTGTGTCTCTCTTCACATCCTTCTCTCCTCTTCTGGAATAACCTTTCCATCTTTTTTAATTGTCCGACAGCATGTTGTTGCTCTTTCTTGCCGTCACCATTCCTCTCCATCTTTTTCTTCATTCGTCTCGGTTCAGCTGACCCCGGACTGCTCTGATGGGACTCCTCCTCCTCTCTTTCAGCATCACTTCCTCTCTTGTGCGCCTGAAGAGGAGGAGTCAGGCTCAGCCTCTCTGATTGGTTGGAGAAGACAACGCCCTCTGCCTGGCTTCCTGTGCTGGTTGGATGTTACACAGTGAAAAGCGGTGAGTGATTAATGGTAATGGCTGAGGAACAGGAACAATGTGTGAACCTCAAAGCTTATGAATGCATCTGCTTGTGTTTGTGTTCTGCTGCTCTGAGTGTGTCCCGCTGTGATATCTTTATTATTTTAATTCAAAAGTTAATTCTTGACCGCATAGTCATTCGCAAATAGTCAGAGTGATGTAAATTATACATGATTGCTGTAAATTGAATATGGCGGATTACTGGTATGGTCCTTGGATGTGATAAAATAAATGTACATTGTTGTCTGACCATCGTGATTAGATTGATGATAGAGGTCATGTCTCCAGCACTCTGCTCTCCCATCGATTGGCTCATTCAGTCACATTCCACATCCACACCGCTCACTTTCCCAATGACACTGCCTCTTCCCACCATGATGCTGGATCCCTGGCCTGTATTCCAACTGCAACTCTGCGTTCACCGGCCTCCAGCTTCAGAGGAAATGTGCTGTCAGGGAAAGCAGCTATTCCGATGGAAATGAATGCAGATACATGGCAGAGGAGGTTTGATCAACATCTCCAGTCAAGGCACTTGTTCTGATGTGTATTATTAGAATCGTTTGAGGAGCAATTTAGACAGTTTACATTTTCTTTTCAATTGCTGAACATCTGATTTAAATATTGCAATATAACCACAACATTTAAAACATTCTTCTTAGAAACATGTTACGGCAATACCACAATCACAACAGTCACACTGTTGAAAATGTGCATCTGGTTTATTGTTCCTCTGATGTTACATCGTGTCCTGAGACGCTCAGCCTCTCACACAGGGAAAGGACCAGAAGGCTGTCGAGACGATCAGCAGTGTGGGTTCAACTCTTCTCACTCCAGTCTTTAGGCAACAATATGCATTTCAAGAATTGCCTTAGGAATTCATCTTTAAACTAAAAGATATTTTTAAGGAATATGATGGTCATAAAGAATGGATGCGGACCATATATGACATTAATTGTATCCTCATATTGTTGGAGTTTGTGTGCAAAGAACGTCTCAATGCTAGGTCAATGCTAGGTCAATACTAGGTTAATACTAGGTCAATGCTAGGTCAATGCTAGGTCAATACTAGGTTAATGCTAGGTCAATGCTAGGTCAATACTAGGTTAATACTAGGTCAATGCTAGGTCAATGCTAGGTCAATACTAGGTTAATGCTAGGTCAATACTAGGTCAATGCTAGGTCAATTCTAGGTTAATGCTAAGTCAACGGTAGGTTAATGCTAGGTTAATGCTATGTCAATACTAGGTCAATACCAGGTCGATGCTAGGTCAATGCTAGGTCAATGCTAGGTTAATGCTAGGTTAATGCTAGGTTAATGCTAGGTCAATGCTAGGTCAATGCTTGGTCAATGCTAGGTTAATGCTAGGTCAATACTAGGTCAATACCAGGTTAATGTTAGGTCAATGATAGGTCAATGATAGGTTAATGCTATGTTTATGCTATGTCAATTTTAGGTCAATACCAGGTTAATGCTATGTCAATACTAGGTCAATACCAGGTCGATGCTAGGTCAATGCTATGTCAATGCTAGGTTAATGCTAGGTTAATGCTAGGTCAATGCTAGGTTAATGCTATGTCAATGCTAGGTCAATACTAGGTTAATGCTAGGTCAATAGTAAGTCAATGATAGGTTAATGCTAGGTCAATGCTAGGTTAATGATAGGTCAATGCTAGGTTAATGCTAGCGCCGTAATGTGTTCTCTTGAGAAAACATTTTTGCCCTTTTTTTCTGACTTTCATGAAACACCTTTTTTCTGAACTAACGCGACAGAAATATTTCTATTTATTTCTGAGGACTTTGATTTCATAATGCCCATTGTTTCTGCAGTGCCCCTCTTGTCCAATACTTATACTGCCAGAGCTTTACTACTGTTACTATTGTTTTACTATTTATACCTAATTGGCAAATGTTAGCATGCTAACACACTCAACTAAAATGTTAAACATAGTGTACATTAGCATTTGTAACCTTCTAGTGTGGTTGATTTAGAGAGAGTGGCTCTCAGGAAAGTGATCAAGCGAAGCGTTTCAATTTGCTACAATGTATTCAATCAAACCAGAGGGATGCGATCTGAGGAGATCTTGAATTAAAGCAGAGTCTTGATCAACACCAAAACCAGACTGCTCGCTCCAGATGGAGGGAGCGGGCCGGTAGCATTAGCTCCAGCCCTCTGTCAACAGCAGAAGGCTGGATCTACAGGAAGGCTGAGGCAGAGGCTCAGCACTCCAGCAGAGACAACGCAAAGTGTTTTTGCCACCAAGCCCTCCTGCTGTCAACAGCAACCTGAGCTTAACCCACTGTCTCTATCCTCTCCTCACATCGTCTCTGTCTTTATATTGAATTTCACTTACTTCAAAAATAGAGATCAAACTAATTTGGAGTTGCTTTTCTTTTGCCCAGAGCTGTTGGTATCATGTGATCTTAGTATTCCTTGAGCTTGTATAAATATGTCATATGCTGAACGTAATGGAACAACAGAAGACCTTAGATGAACCATGTATTGATGCAACACTCAGTGTGTTAGCAAAGAAAATGAGGCCGGTATTTCTAAATGCATTTGCCTCTCAGTAATCTGTGCTGTCAGAGAAAAGCAGCTCCTGAGGAAAGGGGTGTGTCTGCCCCTCCATCCAACAGGAAGATGGAGGAGAAATAAACTTCACGTTGAAGCCTCTGAAAAACTGGAAGTGAAGACAAATCCTGGCTAACATGGAACCTGAGAAGCACCGAGAGCTGAGGTCACCTCTCCTCCTGCAGGTGTGTTCACAGGAATAAACAGCTTCACGGACAAAGGCTGTGCTCATTCCCCTGACCTCTCCTCCGCCCAGTAACACAGTGAGAAGTGATATGAGTTACAGCTAACAGGCTAATCATAAGGTACAGCTAACGGGCTTATCATGAGGTACAGCTAACAGGCTAATTATGTGTTACAGCTAACGGGCTAATCATGCGTTAAAGCTAACAGGCTAATCATGTGTTACATCTAACGGGCTAATCATGAGGTACAGCTAACAGGCTAATTATGTGTTACAGCTAACAGGGTAATCATGCGTTAAAGCTAACGGGCTAATCATGTGTTACAGCTAACAGGCTAATCATGTGTTACAGCTAACAGGCTAATCATGCATTAAAGCTAACAAGCTAATCACAGTGGCTTCTCTTTAATCCAGGTCTTGCTGTGTCGTTGCCAAATTAGATATATCATCAAAAGTGAATTATTTGTTGGCAGCTTCTCATTGCATCACAGTTACAGTTTGAGCAGCTGTAGCATTTCTAGCTCAGAGCGGCTCCATCGGTAGCTTCAGTGCTTCAGACTGAAATATCTCAAGAACTATCGACTGGATCGCCGTTACAGTTTGTTCAGAAACATTGATGCTCCTGGAAGATGAATCCTAATAACTTGACACGAGCATAATGTCTGGATTTGTTTCAAATGTCTACACACCGATTGAGCGGATTGCCATGAAATCTACACGCACACAGTAGTAACCCTGGTGACCCCGTGACCTTTCATCCAGCCCATCACCTGGCCATCATGCTGTACAGCTGTACTTTGTGTTTAGTGCTAACTTGTGAATGTTAGCATGTTACCGAAGAGGTGGAACATGGTAAACATTATACCTGCTAACAGAATAGTCATCGTTAGTTGAATTCAAAGCAAAGCCCTGCTGTGTCAAGGCACATCCTCACAGCGCTGCTTGGA
>NW_027176212.1:327432-329932 GCF_023055335.1 Clinocottus analis | reverse complement strand
TTTCAGGATTATATTCTTCCAAGAGCAACACCTAGTGGGCAAAGACTGAATAGCACACAGCTTCAGATCAGACTAAACCTTTCACAATAGTGTTTGCTGCTCCCTCAAATGACAGTTTATGAAGAAAAAAATGTCCCAGCTATAATGTGGCCTATAATCATTAAGAGATTATTTAAAATCATGAAAATTATAGTTTTTACAAATGTAAACATACATGTGTTTTAGATAGAACGAAAGATTAAATGACAGATGTAACGGATTCTGCAATTGCAACTCATAGTAAACTCAACATTCTTGTGAGAAATAGTAAAAATAAAAAATAAATTGTGAACATTGTCAGGATCGAGTAAGAGCACGAGAGTATCGATGGACGAGGCCACGCAGAGGAAGAAGTTCAGTCAGCTTCCAAAAACAGACAAACCAGACACTGTAGGAGCCATTTACCACCAGCAGGTGGCAGTAATGCAACATTAAAGAGACCAGCTGCTGTAAAACTTCCCAGAAGAAGAAGAAGAAGAAGAAGGAGAAGAAGGAACCTTTCTTGTGCTGCTAAGACGCTTGCGGAACTCTGGGAGGGTGCACACTCCAGCAGCGCTGCCGCTAGCGGGTGGTGGAGCTAGCCTCGCCGGCTCTCGCTGACAGTACTTTAGCTTGCGGCTTTCACCGCTTTACTGTGACAGTAACTCCTTTAACCTCTGAAGAGCTGCATGACAGTCACGGTGCTGTCTACGTGCTACTGTTTAGCGACCTACCCATGCAGCTGAGGTGCTAAAATGAGAGGAGGGTAAGTATGTGGCTCCCTTGCTAACTATAGGAGGCATAGGTGGCTTAATATATGCAGTAAAAAGAAGCTGGCAGCTCAGCCAGCGATGAGTGTGAGGTTGGTATTTGGCGTGCAAGGCGCGACGCTAACGCGCAGCTAAGCTAGCTAGCGTCCCTCTTCCGTTGTAGGCCAGCCGCCTAAACGCTGCGCGCAGCGCCGCCGCGGACACAGTTTCGCCTTTGATATTCCTGAAACAACGCCACAGCGCTAAGTGGTGATTTATTGTTAAATAGTGACATACGTACATTTAATTTACGTTGGACGTGTGGTAACCTGCGGCTCTGGTGCGAGCTGCACCGGGCTCTTCGCCAGGTTGGCAGTAGCTGTCATCATTTCCTGTGTGTGGGTGGGGTCAAGACATTTTTTTCAGTCTTGTAATATTTATATTGTTTTGTACCCAGCAACATTAACATTGATTCAACATCACGTTCACCCTCCACTGCTGCAGGTTTCATCCGTTTACACCCTGCACACACTGATGGGTTGACTCACTGCATGGTTCAGTGACAGAATACCACAGTGGGCTTCTTGGTTTTTAGGGGTTAATTACACGGTGTAACTGTATAACATACTTTTGAACACAGCTCATTGAGTGCATCCACTGTTTGGATAAACATTAATGGGTGGCACTTTTAATAACTGGTACATTATGGTGGAGATATACCAGATGTAGATGGAATAGTTGGGTAATGGTAAAGATTCTTCAATGTGATCATTTGTTTTACCTCTGACTGTCCGTCACTTTGGGCTCTGATTGGTGTTTGTTTCAGACTTAATAATCACAAACTAATTTGATAATTAGCCGTATGTGCATGTCCTATGCACTGATGGCCAGATGTTTTGTAGCTAATGTTATTATTCGTTTTACACATTTATGTTCATTGTCAGACCATTTCTCTATAGAATCACTTGATCCTTGATTATGTACATTTACTTTTAACCACTTTCTCTTCTCACCCCTGTTCTTTCTTTGATCTCTGTATTTGCAGAGTGTGTGCCGTGTGACTCAGCCCTCGTGTCGCCATGGAGAAGCCCTGGAGGCTGTGGGTGGGGATAGAGCACTGCACCCTGACTCTGGCGTCTTGGTCCTGGGGCGCTTGTCGAGTCTCCCTTTTGGCCCTCATCCTCACCTTCCACCTGTATGGAGGGTTTTTTCTCCTTGCACTTATCCTGGCCTCTGTGGCAGGCATTCTTTACAAATTTCAGGACGTGCTCCTCTACTTCCCAGACCAGCCCCCCTCCTCTCGTCTTTATGTTCCCATGCCAACAGGAATCCCTCATGAGAATGTGTATATTCGCACAAAGGACGGTGTGAAGCTCAACCTCATCCTGCTTCGCTACACAGGTGGCGACACGCCGCCCGGAGTCAACCCTGGCAATCAAAGCAACCCCACCTCCTCTGCTCCACCGACCATCCTTTATTTCCACGGTAATGCAGGTAACATTGGCCACAGGGTGCCGAACGCCCTGCTCATGCTGGTCAATCTGAAAGCCAATGTGGTGCTGGTGGACTACCGTGGCTATGGAAAGAGTGAGGGTGAGCCCAGTGAGGATGGACTGTACCTGGATGCCGAGGCCACACTGGACTACGTCATGACCCGTCCTGATCTGGACAAGACAAAGGTGGTACTGTTTGGCCGCTCTTTGGGCGGTTCTGTGGCTGTGCGCTTGGCGTCG
>NW_027176212.1:314932-322432 GCF_023055335.1 Clinocottus analis | reverse complement strand
AGGCAACATTTGTGAAAAGCAATGTGCAGATTGTCAGGAAACCTCTGACCAGTATGAACATGTCCAAACTGGTTTTTTGTTGTCTCTCAGTTTCCCAGCCTTGCCTGCAGTTGCTGGCAAACAGCAGCAGGAAAACCTTCCAGAAAGGTACAGTCAGCCTGAGCCCGGCTACAACGACGGCTTGTACAACGTTCTATTTTAGTGTTGGACTTACCGTATCCGTGTCAGTCTGAATATAGCTTCACAAATACAATGTAGATGACATGTCTAGCACCCAGTGCTTGTTTTCTTTGTATTTCTCGGGACAGAGTATAACTCGGAGCTGCACACAGGTATCCCCTGGCAGGCCGGGCTGCGGCGGGGCTCGGCCCTGCAGGCCCACAGAGACGCCCTGCTGGTGCTGGAGGACGGCTTCTACTTCGTCTACAGTCAGGTCTGCTGCTCTTGTCACTCCATCGTCCCCCCACAGGGAGGCGCTGCTGCTCTGTTTGCAGATCACCAGATTTCAGTGGGAGGGGAGCGCGTCTCCCCAGACAGCAGGAAAACCCTTTGTGCTCGGCCTCAGCGAGCCGTTAACACACAGAAGAGCACGTGCACGAGATGCGTCGCGCACGAGGCAGCACATGGTGTTCACTCATGACTCCTCTGCTCAGGTCTACTACATGGACGCCACCTTCGCCATGGGCCACCTGCTGGTCCGGAGGAAGTGGAACGTGGTGGGAGACGAGCCGCAGGACGTGGTCTTGTTCCGCTGCATCCAGAACATGAACCCCGAGCACCCGTACAACACCTGCTACACAGGAGGCGAGTTACTGCTCATGTCATGTGTTCACCCGTACAACACCTGCTACACAGGAGGCGAGTTACTGCTCATGTCATGTGTTCACCCGTACAACACCTGCTACACAGGAGGCGAGTTACTGCTCATGTCATGTGTTCACCCGTACAACACCTGCTACACGTCATGTGTTCACCCGTACAACACCTGCTACACGTCATGTGTTCACCCGTACAACACCTGCTGCACGTCATGTGTTCACCCGTACAACACCTGCTGCACGTCATGTGTTCACCCGTACAACACCTGCTACACGTCATGTGTTCACCCGTACAACACCTGCTACACGTCATGTGTTCACCCGTACAACACCTGCTACACGTCATGTGTTCACCCGTACAACACCTGCTGCACGTCATGTGTTCACCCGTACAACACCTGCTACACAGGAGGCGAGTTACTGCTCATGTCATGTGTTCACCCGTACAACACCTGCTGCACGTCATGTGTTCACCCGTACAACACCTGCTACACAGGAGGCGAGTTACTGCTCATGTCATGTGTTCACCTGTACAACACCTGCTACACAGGAGGCGAGTTACTGCTCATGTCATGTGTTCACCCGTACAACACCTGCTACACAGGAGGCGAGTTACTGCTCATGTCATGTGTTCACCTGTACAACACCTGCTACACAGGAGGCGAGTTACTGCTCATGTCATGTGTTCACCCGTACAACACCTGCTACACAGGAGGCGAGTTACTGCTCATGTCATGTGTTCACCTGTACAACACCTGCTACACGTCATGTGTTCACCCGTACAACACCTGCTACACGTCATGTGTTCACCCGTACAACACCTGCTGCACGTCATGTGTTCACCCGTACAACACCTGCTGTGGAAGGTCTGTGTGTGTGTGTGTGTGTGTGTCTGTCTGTGTGTGTGTGTGTGTGTGTGTGTGTGTGTGTGTGTGTGTGTGTGTGTGTCTGTCTGTGTGTGTGTGTGTGTCTGTGTGTGTCTGTGTGTGTCTGTGTGTGTGTGTCTGTGTGTGTGTCTGTGTGTGTGTCTGTGTGTGTGTCTGTGTCTCTGTGTGTCTGTGTGTGTCTGTGTGTGTGTGTGTGTGTGTGTGTGTGTGTGTGTGTGTGTGTGTGTGTCTGTGTGTGTGTCTGTGTGTGTGTGTCTCTGTGTGTGTCTCTGTGTGTGTCTCTGTGTGTGTCTCTGTGTGTCTCTGTGTCTGTGTGTGTGTGTGTGTGTGTGTGTGTGTGTGTGTGTGTGTGTGTGTGTCTGTGTGTGTGCTGGTCTCAGCTGTTTGTGGATAGAAAACCGCTCACACATCTGAAGCATCAGTTTTTCCTCCTCAGGTGTCGTGAGGCTGGAGGTCGGGGACCAGGTGGAGCTGCTGATCCCGCGGTCCAGCGCCGCCGTGTCGCTGTGTGGAGACGCCACCTTCCTGGGCGCCGTCAAACTGGCTTAACGCGTCTGCGACTGGAGGGACTCTGTTGAGGGAAGAGCGCCGTGGCGCCGTGACCTGACTGACTTTGGCTGATCATGTGACGTGAGAAGGACGCAGGACGCAGGAAGCAGGAAGCAGGACGCAGGACGCAGGACGCAGGACGCAGGAAGCGGCGATGGCAGAGATTCACTGTTCAGCCTGAGATGTTAGTCTCATAAACATATAAATATATATGCACCGTATACTCGAGGGTTATTATGCTCACTTCTAAATGTCCAACATGTCAGAGACTCGTGTCTCTTCCTGTCTCTCATCGTCCTTAACTGGAAGAGATGTTTCTGTCTTTTTATCTTTATGTCTTTTTATCTTTATTGCTTTATTTCTTGATCTTAAAGGCAAACATAAGCATATTATCTGAATGCAATAATTGGATTCAAGTTAATCAGCTGATTAAAAACTCAGATGCAATAACGTGACAGTTCTGTGAGAGATGTGACATCATCAGACAGGATGAGCAGGAACAGTGGTGCTCAGGTAAAAGCTATTTTTAGATGAGGTAAAACTGCAGATGATGTCGCCGGCTCAGGACGTGTGACGCCTGAGGAGGAAACAGACGTCTTCATGTGAGCAGTGGGAGAGAGATGCAGATGCTGCAGATGTTTCTGCTCGCGTCACGTTGAGTGCAGCGTGGACGCCGAGACGTGATATTCTTTATTCTTCATGGATGTTCAGTCGTACTGTGAGAGTCACATGTTTTTGTTTTCATCAAGTTCTACTGAACAAATTAATGAAAGGAGCAAAAGGTTTTTAAAAACTACAAAACACATTTGTATAGGTTTATTTAGTTTTGCCTATTTCAAAACATAATAGTGGAACACACACACACACACACACACACACACACACACACAGAGTTAGACAAAGCCCAGTGGGTGGTCACTTCTTCACTTGGCATCTTGCCCTTTGACTCAAAGCTCTATTAGACTAAAAGAGGAGGAAGGAGAGGAAGGGAGGGAAGGAGGGAGAGAGGGAGGGAGGGTACAAGAGAGGAGCACACACACTGTGTGGAGTACACACACATACACACACGCTGCACCGTGTGTAGTACACACACACACACACACACGCTGCACCGTGTGTAGTACACACACACACACACACACACACACACGCTGCACCGTGTGTAGTACACACACACACACACACACACACACACACACACACACACGCTGCACCGTGTGTAGTACACACACACACACACACGCTGCACCGTGTGTAGTACACACACACACACACAGGCTGCCAGTGCAGACGTCATGCAGACAGACACACTCTTCGCCTGATGAATGTTGAATAATCTGATCTCACGGAACAACAGATTATGAATAGAAGGCCGTCCATGACAGCTGCAGCGCGTGCGCGGCTCACGGACCGTGCAGGCCACCGTAGATCTCCCTCACTTCTGGAAAGTATGTTCTGATCTTCAACCTGCCGCGAAACTACCGGAGATTACACACGGTCCCTGAACGTATCACCGCGTTAGGGCACGTGCACGCCAGCACGCCAAATGAACCAAACACACACGCACACCCACACACACTGGGCGCACTAATTACGTCATCATTCACGCTGGTGATTTTACTGAGCAGCTTTTACCTTCAGTGAGGCGCGTGAGACATTTCTGCTGTCAAACACTTTGACTTTAAGCAACCTGAACGCATCTCTGACAGGGGAAGGACAACAACAACACAAGCAGCAAGAAGAAGAAGAAGAAGAAGAAGAAGAAGAAGAAGAAGAAGAAGAAGAAGACGAACAACAACAACAACAACAACAAGACTCACATGCACGCAGGTACCACACGTGACTCTGCTATAACGTGGAGTTGCGTTGTGTGGACACACTCCTCTGGCTTCCATGTGGTTGTTCATGTGGTTGTTCATGTGTTCATGTGGTTGTTCATGTGGTTGTTCATGTGTTCATGTGGTTGTTCATGTGGCTGTTCATGTGTCCATGTGGTTGTTCATGTGGTTGTTCATGTGGTTGTTCATGTGTTCATGTGGTTGTTCATGTGGCTGTTCATGTGTTCATGTGGTTGTTCATGTGGTTGTTCATGTGTTCATGTGGTTGTTTCACACACACTAGCAAACTCCTAAAGCTGTCTCTCATTCTCTCACTGAGCCCTTTTTAACTCTCTCTCTCTCTCTCTCTCTCTCTCTCTCTCTCTCTCTCTCTCTGTGACGTCAGAGGGTTGCAGCCTGTGGTATGATATTGAGAGAGGTGGGAGTTGAGTTCTCTCTCTCCAGCTGAGCTCATCTGGTCTGCTTGTAGTTTCTGGTCTGCATGTAGTTTCTGGTCTGTAGTTTCTGGTCTGCATGTACTTTCTGGTCTGTAGTTTCTGGTCTGCATGTACTTTCTGGTCTGTAGTTTCTGGTCTGCATGTAGTTTCTGGTCTGTAGTTTCTGGTCTGCTTGTAGTTTCTGGTCTGCATGTAGTTTCTGGTCTGTATTTTCTGGTCTGTAGTTTCTGGTCTGCATGTAGTTTCTGGTCTGTATTTTCTGGTCTGTAGTTTCTGGTCTGCATGTAGTTTCTGGTCTGCATGTAGTTTCTGGTCTGCATGTAGTTTCTGGTCTGTAGTTTCTGATCTGTAGTTTGTGGTCTGTAGTTTCTGGTCTGTAGTTTCTGGTCTGTAGTTTCTGGTCTGCATGTAGTTTCTGGTCTGCATGTAGTTTCTGGTCTGTAGTTTCTGGTCTGCTTGTAGTTTCTGGTCTGCATGTAGTTTCTGGTCTGCTTGTAGTTTCTGGTCTGTAGTTTCTGGTCTGTAGTTTCTGGTCTGCAGTTTCTGGTCTGTAGTTTCTGGTCTGTAGTTTCTGGTCTGCATGTAGTTTCTGGTCTGCATGTAGTTTCTGGTCTGTAGTTTCTGGTCTGTGGTTTCTGGTCTGTAGTTTCTGGTCTGCAGTTTCTGGTCTGTAGTTTCTGGTCTGTAGTTTCTGGTCTGCATGTAGTTTCTGGTCTGCATGTAGTTTCTGGTCTGCATGTAGTTTCTGGTCTGCATGTAGTTTCTGGTCTGTAGTTTCTGCTCTGTAGTTTCTGGTCTGTGGTGTCTGGTCTGTAGTTTCTGGTCTGCATGTAGTTTCTGGTCTGTAGTTTCTGGTCTGTGGTGTCTGGTCTGTAGTTTCTGGTCTGCATGTAGTTTCTGGTCTGTAGTTTCTGGTCTGTAGTTTCTGGTCTGTAGTGTCTGGTCTGTAGTTTCTGGTCTGCTTGTGAACTACGGTGACGTTTGTCTGACGCTGTGTGTGAATGTGTGTTTAACTTTCTCTGTTATCCTTCACACGAGGCCTGATGGAACAATGTTTAGAGCCTTTTTTATTTTGTTATGCTTCAGGACATCATGAAGCCACGCACACGCACACACGCACGCACACACACGCACACACGCACACACGCACACGTACACGCACAGGGTTGAGTATGAGCTGCAGATGCAAATGATGTGAACAGATCTGGTTAAGCATTTCCTTTAAAAAAGCACTTTGATCCTCCAAGAAGCCGTGGGGGAGTTCACGCCCGGATGAAAGACAACGTCTGGCTGTGATGTGTGTGTGCTTCATTTCAAACATGTCATCGCTCACATTCAAGCCAAATCCAATGAGGTCAACACTTAATGGAGCATGACGCCCCTCTTCCAATGCTATGCTACACTGCTATCGCGCTCATCTCCTGATTCCTGTTTACCTGCAGGGGATGAGAGAATTGGAGGGTTTGTAGGTGAAAGAATGAGGCAAGAAGTACAGAGTGTGAGGTAAATGGTAGAGAAAAAGACACACACACACACACACACACACACACACACTGCCGATCTGGTTTGAGGGTGGAACATAGTGATGAAATGAGGAGAGGAATGATGTGAAGAGGAAGAGACGCTAAAGGAATGCATGAGTCTGTGGGAGCAGATGAGCATCCTGAGCTGTAAAGCAACATCTCGGTGGATTACAGGTCCACTCCTCAGGTGTGTGTGTGTGTGTGTGTGTGTGTGTGTGTGTGTGCGTGTGTGTGTTACCACTTATCTGGTCATTTCATTCCCACCTCTCGTTCTGTGTTCTTGCCCTCCATTTCCTTCTCCGCGTGGGTCTTAACTCAAGAAAAAAGGTGCTGTGAAGTGAAGTCAGGCTGTTGGTTCCAGGGCAGTTCTTCTAGATTCAGAAACAATACGATACCTATTTGTTGAGCTTTAACATTTGGCCTCTGTGTGAACGTCTCATTCAGCCAATCATGACGCAGAAGGTTCATGCGTTGAAATCAAACCTTTTATTTTTATTAGTTTGTAATGTCAGAATACATCAACAGCAAAAGGAAAGCACAGGCAGCTCGTGAGGAAGCAGATGATCTGAGAAGAGAGGAGACACACAGGAGATCCTGTCTTTCAGAGAGAAGCTCTGTGTAACATGAGTCCTTTACTCCGGGCTTCTCACGGACCGTCAGTGGATGTTTGGAAGTTGATCTGCCTCTCGCTCTTCCAGGTGCTCTTACCTGTCAGCGGCGCTCTGTCCTGCAGGTGGAGATGAAAGAGGGAGGAGGAGATGCAGATGGAGATTTGAAATGTGAAAACAGCAAGAGGCTGATTGGGAGGAGGGCAGGGGAGACGGTTTGAGTGTGTGAGGCCTGTGGAGGTCATGAAAAGAGGACTTGACATGGTGGTGTGTGTCTGTTTGGTTGAAGCACATCCCCCTTTCCAAGGTCAATGTGGGCGGAGGAGCAGAGCGGCTGCACGGTCATTATGGAGCTGGTCATTAACTATTCATCACCTCACACCAGTGTGTGTATGTGTGTGTGCGTGTGTGTGCATGTGTGCGTGTGTGTGCATGTGCGCGTGCCAGCTTTGTTGTGTTCCTGTGTACAGACGAGCCAGCTGTTTGTGTCTGAACAAGAGGTCTGTTCAGACTCTGCTGCGTCTCCATGTCAGCATCGTCTTATTGGACAGAACACATGCAGAACACATGTAGAACACATGTAGAACACATGCAGAACACATGTAGAACACATGCAGAACACATGCAGAACACATGCAGAACACATGTAGAACAAATGTAGAACAAATGTAGAACACATGTAGAACACATGCAGAACACATGCAGAACACATGTAGAACACATGTAGAACAAATGTAGAACACATGCAGAACACATGCAGAACACATGCAGAACACATGCAGAACACATGCAGAACAAATGCAGAACAAATGCAGAACACATGCAGAACACATGCAGAAC
>NW_027176212.1:282432-309932 GCF_023055335.1 Clinocottus analis | reverse complement strand
GAGGAGACTGCACCCTGTGTCCCATGAGGAGGAGACTGCACCCTGTGTCCTGTGAGGAGGAGACTGCACCCTGTGAGGAGGAGACTGCACCCTGTGTCCTGTGAGGAGGAGACTGCACCCTGTGTCCTGTGAGGAGGAGACTGCACCCTGTGTCCCATGAGGAGGTGACTGCACCCTGTGTCCTGTGAGGAGGAGACTGCACCCTGTGTCCCATGAGGAGGAGACTGCACCCTGTGTCCCATGAGGAGGAGACTGCACCCTGTGTCCTGTGAGGAGGAGACTGCACCCTGTGTCCCATGAGGAGGAGACTGCACCCTGTGTCCTGTGAGGAGGTGACTGCACCCTGTGTCCCATGAGGAGGTGACTGCACCCTGTGTCCCATGAGGAGGTGACTGCACCCTGTGTCCCATGAGGAGGTGACTGCACCCTGTGTCCCATGAGGAGGTGACTGCACCCTGTGTCCCATGAGGAGGTGACTGCACCCTGTGTCCCATGAGGAGGTGACTGCACCCTGTGTCCTGTGAGGAGGTGACTGCACCCTGTGTCCTGTGAGGAGGAGACTGCGTATCAAATCAAGCGCTTCCTCAGCTGACAGCTGGCCACCAGGGGGCGGTCAAGTGCTTTGGCTCCACTTTTGGAACGAGAGCTGCTGCAGGTTCCTGAATGTTGAACTTTGTTACACTTCTCTCTCCTCACCTGCCAAGAGGAGAACACACAGCTGGTTCAGGATGGTTGTGCAGAAGAACAGCTGGTTCAGGATGGTTGTGCAGAAGAACAGCTGGTTCAGGAAGGTTGTGCAGAAGAACAGCTTGTTCAGGATGGTTGTGCAGAAGAACAGCTGGTTCAGGAAGGTTGTGCAGAAGAACAGCTTGTTCAGGATGGTTGTGCAGAAGAACAGCTGGTTCAGGAAGGTTGTGCAGAAGAACAGCTTGTTCAGGAAGGTTGTGCAGTACATCACCGTGCTAACAGTGTAGCACTATGGCTACCTACCAACACATCAGTTTTTGCAAGCATACGGATTTGATATGCACAAACGCATGCTCTCTCTCTCTCTCACACACACACACACACACACACACACACACACACACACACACACACACACTGCTGCTCTTCCTCCCACCCCCTCAGTGCTATGTAACCTGCAGATGTGAGATCACCGTGGCACAGATTTATCAAATGTGTGTCACAATCCAGCTTTTCCTCACACACTGTGTGGCTGCAGTCTTACTTTATCTCACTGTATTTTTCCTCTTCTCTCCCGCCTTTTCTCTCGCTCTCTCCTCGCTCACCTTCTCACCCTCCTCGTGCAAACCCTCTTTCCGATGCAAAGCTTTGATATTCGTATATGCAAATCAGCCTTTAAGCACAAAAGTCGTAGAGATGGTCCTCCTGACACTGCAAGCACATTGTGTGTGTGTGTGTGTGTGTGTGTGTGTGTGTGTGTGTGTGTGTGTGTGTGTGTGTCGGAGCATGATAAATGCATGAGGAGAGTGTGTGTCAGTGTGCTGGTGGCAGTAAACGTCTCTGTAGTTAATGTGCAGCATTGAGCTCTTCACCTGCCACCAAACGCCGCACTGCAGCAGCTTCATGCTCTCTTTAGCTTCCATCCAATGTAACGCTCCCTCTCTCCCTTATTTCTCTTTCTCTTGCTCCCCCTGCTGTATCTGCACTCCCTCAATGTTCTCATCTTATCGCTCTCTTTCTGTTTCTCCAATGACCTCCCTCGCTCTCTCTCTTAATCCAGCTCTGTTAAATCTAGTATAGGAAGCTTCAATTAACCTCATCCCCCTTCAAGCTGAGATGTAGAAGCTAGTCCAGGTGTGCATCCTTATAAGTCATTGTGTGTGTGTGTGTGTGTGTGTGTGTGTGTGTGTGTGTGTGTGTGTGTGTGTGTGTGTGTGTGTGTGATCGGAGGAGACAGACGGGGGTGTGTGAGGCAATGAGCATTGCGTCATTGGGGGTGTGTCGAGCTGGAGGCGGGCCGAGCAGGCTGTCAGTCAGTGACGTGAGCGGAGCACGTGCGTCGGTCTCGGCTGTGAAGACGCTGTGCGGCGCTGATCTGTCTGCGGCGAGGAGAGCGAGAAACACTGCAGCTCCCCTTGCCGAAGGGTGGATCGAGGGAGCAAGTGTGTGTGTGTGTGTGTGTGTGTGTGTGTGTGTGTGTGTGTGTGTGTGTGTGTGTGCGTGCACGTGTGTGTGCACGTGTGTGTGTCTGGGTCTGTGCGCATGTAGATGCTGCATGGGCTGCAACCGGAGCTGCTGCTGCTGGTGAATAACGCAGACAGGGAAGCAGAGTTTGGATCGCATGCAGGGAGCCAGATGAGTGATGCATCCTGCCGGTTACGAGCTCTGCGTCAGTGCAGGAACCTGCAGCTGCCTCCAGTAGCTGCCTCCAGTAGCTGCCTCCAGTAGCTGACTCCAGTAGCTGCCTCCAGTAGCTGCCTCCAGTAGCTGCCTCCAGTAGCTGCCTCCAGTAGCTGCCTCCTGCAGCTGCCTCCAGTAGCTGCCTCCAGTAGCTGCCTCCAGTAGCTGCCTCCAGTAGCTGCCTGCTTGACTGACTGACTTCCCGTCTACCTTTCTGCTGCCAGCATCTCGACCTGACGGGCAGACTGTCTGACTTAATCAGAAAATGTCTCACTACCATTTCATCAAATGCTGTAAGTAGCCGTTCAGCATCTCTTTGTGTGTGTGTGTGTGTGTGTGTGTGTGTGTGTGTGTGTGTGTGTGTGTGTGTGTGTGTGTGTGTGTGTGTGTGTGTGTGTGTCTGTGTGTGTGCGCGCGTGTGTGTGCCTTGGCCATCGGTGTGCCCGTTGTATCAGCAGTCACTAAACATGCGGTGTCATTATACTGTGAGTTTACATGCTCAAGAATTCTGGTCACCGGCGGCCGTCACAGCGGCATAATCTAAACGTGTGTGTGTGTGTGTGTGTTTGTGCATGCAGTGTGTGCGTGCGTGCGGTTGCTGCAGAGATCTGCTGCAGGTGTGTGAAGTTGACCGGTGAATGCAGCAGGTACTGCAGAGCCATGAAATGTCTCAGAGATGCATCTGTGACAGAGTGACTGAGAGAGGAAGAGTCTCAGAGAGGAAGAGTCTCAGAGAGGAAGAGGCTCAGAGAGGAAGAGGCTCAGAGAGGAAGAGTCTCAGAGAGGAAGAGGCTCAGAGAGGAAGAGTCTCAGAGAGGAAGAGTCTCAGAGAGGAAGAGGCTCAGAGAGGAAGAGTCTCAGAGAGGAAGAGGCTCAGAGAGGAAGAGTCTCAGAGAGGAAGAGTCTCAGAGAGGAAGAGGCTCAGAGAGGAAGAGTCTCAGAGAGGAAGAGTCTCAGAGAGGAAGAGTCTCAGAGAGGAAGAGTCTCAGAGAGGAAGAGGCTCAGAGAGGAAGAGGCTCAGAGAGGAAGAGGCTCAGAGAGGAAGAGGCTCAGAGAGGAAGAGTCTCAGAGAGGAAGAGTCTCAGAGAGGAAGAGGCTCAGAGAGGAAGAGGCTCAGAGAGGACAGATGGAGCCAGACTGAGGGTGAGTCACAGTCGTGTTGCAGAGAGGGAAAGGAAAGGTGAGGATGACGTGAGGAATGTGGCCAAGTGATGAGCAGAAAGAGGAGTGATGAGCAGAAAGAGGAGTGATGAGCAGAAAGAGGAGTGAAAGAGGAGTGATGAGCAGAAAGAGGAGTGATGAGCAGAAAGAGGAGTGATGAGCAGAAAGAGGAGTGATGAGCAGAAAGAGGAGTGATGAGCAGAAAGAGGAGTGATGAGCAGAAAGAGGAGTGATGAGCAGAAAGAGGAGTGATGAGCAGAAAGAGGAGTGATGAGCAGAAAGAGGAGTGATGATGGAGAGTGATGCTGATGTTGGAGGCGATGACAGAGAACCAGTTATATGTGGAGGTGACGCTCCTCTAGAGTCCTGCCTGCCCTCTGACCCCTGTCTCACCCAGGTGTGTGTGTGTGTGTGTGTGTGTGTGTGTGTGTGTGTGTGTGTGTGTGTGTGTGTGTGTGTGTGTGTGTGTGTTCATATGTTTTCATGCTGTCATGTTATGAGCCGGATGTTCCACATTGAATCAATAAGAGACTCAGACGGTGACGACATGAAAGAAGAAGAAAGCTTCTCTCTCTCTCTCTCTCTCTCTCTCTCTCTCTCTCTCTCTCTCTCTCTCTCTCTCTGTCTCTCTCCCTCTCCCTCTCTCTCTGTCTCCCTCTCTCTCTCTCTCTCCCTCTCTCTCTCTCTCTCTCTCTCTCTCTCTCTCTCTCTCTCTCTCTCTCTCTCTCTCTGTCTCTGTCTCTCTCTCTCTCTCCCTCTCTCTCTCCATATTCCTCAGATTCATTCATCCTGTTTCATCTCTTCTTCTTTCTCTCTCTCAGTATTATTTTTGTGTTTTCCAAGCTGACATGTCAGTTTTTAGCTTCCTTAAATGTGTAAATGAGGAATGATGTCTCTTCATGCAGCAGGTTGATGGTATATTACTTTATTACTTCTGTTCTCATTGACTGAGCCACACATGTTATTGATCTTTGCTGTCAGGATCAATATGTGATGTGTAGACAACATGATGTATATTCACAGCAGATGCAGACACGTGTCGCCACAGATTACAGAGCTCACAGTAAACCTGAAGTTTGGTTCTGAGTGGACCTAGAAGCTCTTCATGAGACTGCATGGGTCCATGAGGACCGTCAAGGGACACCAGAGGATGTCCCTGCTGCTGCCACCAGAGGATGTCCCTGCTGCTGCCACCAGAGGATGTCCCTGCTGCTGCCACCAGAGGATGTCCCTGCTGCTGCCACCAGAGGATGTCCCTGCTGCTGCCACCAGAGGATGTCCCTGCTGCTGCCACCAGAGGATGTCCCTGCTGCTGCCACCAGAGGATGTCCCTGCTGCTGCCACCAGAGGATGTCCCTGCTGCTGCCACCAGAGGATGTCCCTGCTGCTGCCACCAGAGGATGTCCCTGCTGCTGCCACCAGAGGATGTCCCTGCTGCCACCAGAGGATGTCCCTGCTGCTGCCACCAGAGGATGTCCCTGCTGCTGCCACCAGAGGATGTCCCTGCTGCTGCCACCAAGAGAGCTGCTGCTGCCACCAGAGGATGTCCCTGCTGCTGCCACCAGAGGATGTCCCTGCTGCTGCCACCAGAGGATGTCCCTGCTGCTGCCACCAGAGGATGTCCCTGCTGCTGCCACCAGAGGATGTCCCTGCTGCTGCCACCAAGAGAGCTGCTGCTGCTGCCACCAAGAGAGCTGAGGGAGAGAAAGGACCTGTGTGTGTGTGTGTGTGTGTGTGTGTGTGTGTGTGTGTGTGTGTGCGATGGCGTGTTGCAGTATTCAAGCCAGCGTGCTTCTCTAGCTTTTGTGACTATTGTGTATTTTGTTGTTTTCTATTGTTGTTTTCTATTGTTGTTTTCTATTGTGACCCACGATGTCCTGCACAGCCCCTGAGGTGAAAGACGGCCTTCTCGTTGACAGATGTCACATCTGATGTGCGAGCAGCAGAGTTCAGTCACTGACGTCATGCGAGCACATGGTGGGCACGGGAGCAGCTGCAGCGGCTACAAGCACTCAGTGACATGGACGCAGCCTCAGTGGAGGCTCTCTGAGCCCCTCCTGCACACGCTGCATGCGTCCAAGCAGACCATAATAGCTTCAGCAGCTGCTGGGATGAGATCTGTTTGGCCAAGTTCCACGAGAGGCAGGGAGCTTATGCAGAGTCAGCAGAATCACTGCGACAGAAGAGACCAAACGCTGTGGCGCTCCAACCGCTGAACAGACATCGCACGTCCTCCTCAGTGAATGTACTGACTGCCCACGCGGCTGCAGACGCCCGCGTGCTGGGAGGAAACGCAGCGCTGGCTTCGGTGGCGTGCTGTGAGCTGTATCTGTAGCTCAGTTTCATGAGAGTGAATGCTGATGACCGCGGTGTGTTCACTCGCTGCTCTTCTGCCCACCAGGTTGTTTCCAGCTCTGTAATGTCTTCCGTCAGAACATGGAGATAGACCAGTGTCTGCTGGAGTCTCTCCCCATTGGCCAGCGCCAGCGGCTGGTCAGGAGGATGCGCTGTGACCAAATAAGGGCGACTACGAGAGGGAGAAGAGCCTCCAGCGGCAGCAGGGCGGAGTCAAGGTCCGAGCGCCGCCCGCCCAGCGCAGAAGCGGCGCGTCCGCTTCAGCCTCGCCGACGTCCTGCAGGAAGCCATCGTCCAGCACGACCACAGAGAAGGTGGGCGCGCGAATGAGGTGTATGCTCACTCACTCACTCACTCACTCACTCACTCACTCACTCACTCACTCACTCACTCACTCACTCACTCACTCACTCACCCACTCACTCACTCACTCACCCACTCACTGCCAGTCACACACTTGTTCTGAATCTTTCCGTTCAAGCATTTTTCCTGATAGTCACGGCTCTCAAGGACAAACCTTTGCTGAGACTAGTCCACAGTCACCTGGCTGGTTTCTGCTGGACTGTGTGTATCATATTGTGTGTATTCATATAGTGTATTCATATTTGTGACAACACAAAGCAATCCATCAAAACAATATTAGCATGTTAAAATATTAGCCCAGGCAGCATGAACACGGCATCGTTTCAGCCTTTTGGTTCAAACAAGAGCAGCTCGCTCATTCTGGGTGTATTTGGATGATCATTTCTTTCAGAAATGCAGATAACAATGAAGATATTAATAGTGAAAATACATTCACATGAACTGTGCTGAAGGACTCCTGAGGCGCGCAGTGATCTGTTCTCTCAGTAAACACGCTGAAGCACTCGGCTCAGTGAATCATCAGAAGCAACCGGTCCTTCACTCTGCAGGACGTGGCTGTTCTTCTCCACCGCAGCGTCTTTCTTTTCGTCCGTGGCCGTCTGCAACCGTCTGCAACCGTCTGCAGTCGTCTGCGTCGTCTGCGGTCGTCTGCGGCCGTCTGCGGCCGTCTGCGGTCGTCTGCGGCCGTCTGCGGCCGTCTGCGGCCGTCTGCAGCCGTCTGCAGATGACTGCAGCTGTCCGGGTGAACGTGTCGTTCAGCAGGCTTTGCAGGTCATGGTGGTCATCTCTGCTGTCCTGCTGGCCGCTGCGTGCAGCCGCTGCCAGACTGAAACGGGGCGCGTTGCTCGGCATGCGTCAGATGCTCTGCATGAAGCCTGCTGACCAGAGAGAACTGGGAGCAGCTTCTGCTGCGTCGGCATGGGAAGACCTCTTGACTCACTCCTTCCTGACTGACTCCAGGAGTCGGGACGGCTTGTGTGTTCCCTGTCGGCCCGTCTGGTGCTGCAGGTCCTTCTCTTCCTGGCTGGATCGGGACTTTCCTCATGGTGGAGGTTCTCCAGCGTTCCTGGTCCTCGGGGGCAGAGAGCTCCTGTCTTTCCTCCCGTTGGCTCTCTGTTCCTTGAGCGCAGAGGGATTTGGACGTTCCCAGAGGATGTGTGAGCTTTCTTTCTTTCTGCTTACAGAGGTATTTTAAGTGAGGGTGGATTGTGTACTCGGAGCCCAAAAGTTAATCTGAAGATCGGAGTAGAAGAACCTCGTTGATGCAAACAGAAAGATTCACCCACTTACTGTAGTGCTGCTTTCCTCTTTGCTGATGTCTTCAACATTGCTGTTATCATGAACAAACAATGATTAATGGAGATAAATGAACGGACTCAGCATCGTTTCTAAGAACTTGAGTGTTTGCAAAAGAGAAAGATCATTTAAATAGAGAGAAAAGAGCAGAAAGGAAAACAATGAGAGAGAATTAGTGAACCTTCTTCTATTGTTCTAATAAAGCCTGTTTTCATCCTGAGAATTAGATTAAATTAGAGAACCTCAGTCCGCTGAGGAGGCAGCAGGTAATCTGTAATCTCTCACAGCCGTACGAGGACGGTCTTCTTATCATTGTTCAGGAATAAAAAGAATGGAGAAAACAATGAAGAGAAGCAGGCTGAGAACAAAGGAGGACTGGAACGTGGAGGGAAATGAAAACCTGGAACGCCAGAGAGCTTGAAAGCAGAAAGGATGCATGTGATTATGGAGGATAGTGTGAGGTGAGAAACAGCCCAGATATGAATTATACTAGATTTACACTCCATTCCTGTCCGTCATGCAACCATAAGGCTTTTGACATTTGGTGAAATTGCTTTTTTCAAAGCAAACTCTGCACTTCCTCAATACAAAGCGCAGCAGCTGTTGCTTAGTAGCCATGAAACATCTTTTGTTACTATAACAGAATAATAATGAATATGTTTAGGTTCCTACTGAACATGCGACCACAAAGTGACTCATTTGTAAATGCTTAAGAAAGGTGAGCAGTAAATCTAAGATGGAGTGAAGTGGAGCGTCACACAGCGTGGAAGCGTTTGACGCCTCGTTGATGAAAACATCAACAACTCAACACGAGAGCAACGTGTGTTGAGTTTGCTGCTGGAGCCATGCAACGTCCTCCTGTTGCATCAACACGAGAGCAACGTGTGTTGAGTTGCTGCTGGAGCAGTGCAACGTCCTCCTGTTGCATCAACACGAGAGCAACGTGTGTTGAGTTGCTGCTGGAGCAGTGCAACGTCCTCCTGTTGCATCAACACGAGAGCAACGTGTGTTGAGTTGCTGCTGGAGCAGTGCAACGTCCTCCTGTTGCATCAACACGAGAGCAACGTGTGTTGAGTTGCTGCTGGAGCAGTGCAACGTCCTCCTGTTGCATCACACGAGAGCAACGTGTGTTGAGTTGCTGCTGGAGCAGTGCAACGTCCTCCTGTTGCATCAGACTGCAGCGCTGCAACAGCGGCAGACATTGCTGGACTTGTTTCAGCGTTGCAACACTTGAACGCTGTGAAGTCACGCAGTGTGCACGTGTGCATGTGCACGTGTGTCACACTTGCATTGTGACTCATGAGCATCCATCAGAATCACAGGTATTGATCAGTGTGTATAGATCCGTGTTGCAGGGACTCTCAGACTCCGATCAATGATCCACAGTGAGACAGCAGCAGAGTCTGTTCACAGCCCGCTGCCTTCAGACGGCTCTTTGCTCTGCTGCTGCTCTGCTAATGCTGCTGCTCTGCTGCTGCTGCTGCTCTGCTGCTGCTCTGCTAATGCTGCTGCTCTGCTGCTGCTGCTGCTCTGCTAATGCTGCTGCTCTGCTGCTGCTGCTGCTCTGCTAATGCTGCTGCTGCTCTGCTAATGCTGCTGCTCTGCTAATGCTGCTGCTCTGCTGCTGCTCAGCTATGCTGCTGCTGCTCTGCTAATGCTGCTGCTCTGCTAATGCTGCTGCTCTGCTGCTGCTGCTCTGCTAATTGCTGCTGCTCTGCTGCTGCTCTGCTAATGCTGCTGCTGCTCTGCTGCTGCTGCTTTTCTGCTAATGCTGCTGCTTCTCTGCTGCTGCTGCTGCTCTGCTAATGCTGTTGCTGCTGCTCCGCTGCTGCTCTGCTAATGCTGCTGCTGCTCTGCTAATGCTGCTCTGCTAATGCTGTTGCTGCTGCTGCTCTGCTAATGCTGCTGCTGCTCTGCTGCTGCTCTGCTAATGCTGCTGCTGCTCTGCTAATGCTGCTGCTCTGCTGCTGCTGCTGCTGCTCTGCTAATGCTTGCTGCTGCTCTGCTGCTGCTCTGCTAATGCTGCTGCTGCTCTGCTGCTGCTGCTTCTCTGCTGCTGCTGCTGCTCTGCTGCTGCTCTGCTGCTGCTGCTTCTCTGCTGCTGCTGCTGCTCTGCTAATGCTGCTGCTCTGCTGTTGCTGTTGCTCTGCGTTCAAATCATCATCCAGAGATGTTCTGTTACGTAGAGTGTCTACCAAGGTCTCTCTCTCTCTCTCTCTCTCTCTCTCTGTCTCTCTCTCTCTGTCTCTCTCTCTCTCTCTCTCTCTCTCTCTCTGTCTCTCTTCTCTCTGTCTCTCTCTCTCTCTCTCTCTCTCTCTCTCTCTCTCTCTGTCTCTCTCTCTCTCTCTCTCTCTCTGTCTCTGTCTCTCTCTCTCTCTCTCTCTCTGTCTCTCTCTCTCTCTCTCTCTCTCTCTGTCTCTCTCTCTCTCTCTCTCTCTCTCTGTCTCTCTCTCTCTCTCCTCTCTCTCTCTCTCTCTCTCTCTCTCTCTCTCTCTCTCTCTCTCTCTGTCTCTCTCTCTCTCTCTCTCTCTCTCTCTCTCTCTCTCTCTCTCTCTCTGTCTCTCTCTCTCTCTCTCTCTCTCTCTCTCTCTCTCTCTCTCTCTCTCTCTCCTCTCTTCTCTCTCTGGTACTGGTTTCTATCTGGTTGCCATGGAAACTCCACATACGGCTTGAACAGCTGTTTTGCAATTTTCCACAAAATGACAACACACACACACACACACACACACACACACACACACACACACACACACACAGCTGTGAACATTGTGGTGTGTGTGTGTGTTGCAGTGTTGCGTCTCCTGCAGGAGGGAGCTGACCCCAACACGCTGGTTCCTTCTGGGGGATCCTTACTGCACCTGGTGAGAGCCATTATTACTAATATTGTTATTAATAATAATATTATTACTACTATTAATAGTAGTATTATTAGTAATAATATTATTACTATTAGTATTACTATTAATATTATTATTATTACTAGTATTACTACTATTAATATTATTAATAATAATATTATCAATAATATTATTATCATTACTACTATTACTATTATTATTATCAATATTATTATTAATATTACTAGTATTATTATTACTACTATTACGATTATTATTATTATTATTACTACTATTAATATTATTATTATTAATAATATTAATATCATTATGATTGTTATTATTACTACTACTATTATTATTATTATTATGACTATTATGACTATTATTGTTATTATTATTACATTATACTTATATGTGTGTGTGTGTGTGTGTGTGTGTGTGTGTGTGTGTGTGTGTGTGGTTGCAGTGTGCTCGCCATGACAACGTGCTGGCGGCTGAGCTGCTGCTCTCTGCTGGTCTGGACGTGAACCTTCAGGATGAGGACCTGTGGACGGCGCTGCATGTGGCGTGTGTGTGTGACCACGCGGACGTGCTGCTGCTGCTGCTGCTGGTAGGAAACACACACACACACACACACGTCTACCCGCAGCACGTCGCCGGGACGACTCACTATGCACACATTCACACACGCAGGGACACACAACGTTGTGATCTGTTGAACCAGTTCCAAGCGCGCCCGCTACAGATTAGAGGAGCCTCTGGAAGAGCTGCAGATTAACTGCATGTTCCTTAGGAAGCTTTGGACCAGAGGCTTCACACCAGTCATCCAGAATGTCCAAGTGCAGCTTCATCCATCAGGGTTTGGGATTAAAGCTCTGAAACACAGCTTCATCCATGAGGGTTTGGGATTAAAGGGCTGAAACACAGCTTCATCCATCAGGGTTTGGGATTAGAGGGCTGAAACACAGTTTCATCCATGAGGGTTTGGGATTAGAGGTCTGAAACACAGCTTCATCCATGAGGGTTTGGGATTAAAGGGCTGAAACACAGCTTCATCCATCAGGGTTTGGGATTAGAGGGCTGAAACACAGTTTCATCCATGAGGGTTTGGGATTAGAGGGCTGAAACACAGCTTCATCCATGAGGGTTTGGGATTAAAGGGCTGAAACACAGCTTCATCCATCAGGGTTTGGGATTAGAGGGCTGAAACACAGCTTCATCCGTCAGGGTTTGGGATTAGAGGGCTGAAACACAGCTTCATCCATGAGGGTTTGGGATTAGAGGGCTGAAACACAGCTTCATCCATGAGGGTTTGGGATTAGAGGGCTGAAACACAGCTTCATCCATCAGGGTTTGGGATTAGAGGGCTGAAACACAGCTTCATCCGTCAGGGTTTGGGATTAGAGGGCTGAAACACAGCTTCATCCATCAGGGTTTGGGATTAGAGGGCTGAAACACAGCTTCATCCATCAGGGTTTGGGATTAGAGGGCTGAAACACAGCTTCATCCATCAGGGTTTGGGATTAGAGGGCTGAAACACAGCTTCATCCATCAGGGTTTGGGATTAGAGGGCTGAAACACAGCTTCATCCATCAGGGTTTGGGATTAGAGGGCTGAAACACAGCTTCATCCATCAGGGTTTGGGATTAGAGGGCTGAAACACAGCTTCATCCATCAGGGTTTGGGATTAGAGGGCTGAAACACAGCTTCATCCATCAGGGTTTGGGATTAGAGGGCTGAAACACAGCTTCATCCATCAGGGTTTGGGATTAGAGGGCTGAAACACAGCTTCGTCCATGAGGGTTTGGGATTAAAGGGCTGAAACTCCGCTCTGCAGGATGTTTCCCGCTCTGCTCGGCCCGCCGTCGTGCTGATTCGCTCCGTGACGAGGGCGCCGGCTGCAGGGCAGGGCACCCGGTGGGCCGGTCTGCTGGTGCTGATTGGACCACGGAGGGTTCACGGTACAGCCTGGTTCTGCTGATTGGGTCCTGAGCGATGGCTGTCTGTGTGCCGGCAGGAAGGAGACGCTCCTGAGAGGAATGCCTCCGTCTGAAGAGCTGCCAGGAAAAGGATGTGCAGAGGAAATGTTCAGTGGCTGCTGGTTGATGCGCGTTTGCATATTTGCATTTAAATTCCCTGAAAGCAGAGACTCAGGCCCAGTTTGTAGAGCATGCTGTGATATGGATACGCCAAATGCAACGCATGCCGCGGGTTCTGCTTTCATGATGGCAACACCATGAGAGAGGAGAGGGACTGAAACTAAAAGATTCACCTCCATGCACAACCAGCTTCCACTCGATGAGCTCTCATCCCACACAACTGAAGCGGGTTAAAGACCTAAAGAGGAAGAACATTTCCAGGAAATCCCCCAAATCCTTTTAAAAGCAAGAAGTTCAAAATGATTTCACCTTCAAGAAACATCCAAATATGTCTTCAAGCCCATTAAAGGAAGGATCCTCCATGTGACTGGATGTGTCTGCACTGCTTTGTGACTGTGACGATGTCACTGAGAGCTCACGAGTCTGAAGGACACTTCACATGCAACAATGCACATTGCATGCAGCGTTTGCTTTAGTCTTTACGGTAGAATAAGATCTAGAAAGCCCAATGCTCTTCCTGTCTGCATGTTAAACATAAGCTGCAGTCCAGCCACATCTCAGATGGAGATGCAACCCCTTGTCTTCCTTCATTCATGTTCTCCAGCGTCAGGGCCAGTCGGCTGTGACCCTGCAGACCTTCCTCTGAATACAAGCTCACATCTTCAAGAGAAGTGGAACACGGTGCTGACTGGCAGCTTCATCTTGGATTGGCACAGGAAGGAGTAGAGCTGATGCGTGCCGCTCCTCCACCTCTTCCCCTCGTCCTCCTCCTCCTCTGCTGCTCCTTCATTCAGAAGAGATGTTCTGCTGACAGAGATGTTGCCGCTCCAGTTGTTGTTGAGGAGGGAAGGCTGTGCATCGCTGCTCCTCTGCTGCCTCTCAACAGAAGCAGAAAGACATTTCCAACTGATCCTGTTATTCCTCTGCATCTGTGGCTCGTGTGGATTAACTGAGACTCTGGATTAACTGTGAGTTTACAGACACAGCGGATTGAGGAAACATATGCATCCTCTTTACAATGCAATACTTATCAATATGGGTTTTTAAAGCTGTTCTTTTAGAAGCGCCAAACACAAATCAACGGAGGAGCCTGACCTTTAGAGAAGCCCTCGCTCCAGACCTCCTCATCAGCTGAGCTTTACGTCGCCACGAGGTTCCTTGTTTTCTCAGTAAATAGTCACCAAGCAGCAGCTGATAGTTCTTCATGTTAATTCATGTCCTTGGTCAACACAGTGAGACCAGAGCACCGCGTTGTGCTGCCTTCATCGCTCTGGAGCTGCTCTGCGTTTCTTGAATGAATCGTTTCCTTTCAAAATCTTCAAAACGTTTTCATTGTCTCTGAAAAGCAAGAAAAAGAACCTTGTTTGTTTATGAATCTATTAATAATTGCCCGGTCTCCGTGATGGTTTGGGCTCTGTGTCCTTGTGCTTTGAGAGCGCTAAGGTCAACGCTTCCTCCCTCCTCGCCCTCTTCCTCACATGTTTCCTTCCCTCTCTGTGTTCGAAGGACGGGTCATAAATCTCTTCGCCGCGCTTCAACTCGGCCGTCAGAAGTCTTCTCTGTGAATCTCCAGGATTCAGTCTTCTGTTATCAGAGTGGCTTCAACCCTTCAGCCGCTGGTCCTTTACGGTCAAACAACAGGATTCCTGCTGTTTCCTCTTGAAGCATGCCACTTCCCCCTGAGGAGGCGCTGATGAGGAGGAAACGGACAGAAGGAAAGTCCACATGGGTACGCATGTCTGCTTTACTGCGACAGCACAGCAGCAGCTTCACAAAGAAAAGCAATGATCACAACAGAGAGCACCGGCTGCAACAGGAGGAGCCCGAAGGCCTCCATGTTGTCTCATGCTACAACCGTTAAGTGAAGTCATTAATACACACGCACACACACGCTCACCCCGATGAACCAACGTCCTCGCGCCTCACTGGCCCCGCCCCCACGCGGCTCTTTAATGAGGCCTGTAGTCGCTGTGATGCCTCCAGGGCTCAGGCGACGCCTCAGGGAAGACGCCTCTTCACCGTTTCCAGTCTGAACCGCTGCAGCTGACACTGTTTCCCTTCTGTCTTCTGCTTTCTGCTGCTCTGCGTGAAGTCCGGAGTGGATGTTCTGCTGCAGGACGTCAACGGAAACATCCCCCTGGAATACGCCTCCGAGGGAACGGAGACCGGCTTCATCCTCCGACAGCACCTGGAGGGAAAAGGTAAAGCTTCGTCAGCGCTGCGCCAGAGAAACACAGCGAGCCGACGCTCCACATCGCATTCACCCTTTCATTGTGGTTTCTGTGGGACTCCAGACGCACACTTTCTAAAAGCACACAGCTGAATACTTCCCCTGACATGTGGGTCTCATCCGTGTTTGTGCGTTTCAGGAGTGGACGTGTCCTCCATGCACGCCATGAAGATGCAGAGACGCAGCAGCATGCTCTCTGACGTCAGGCAGCTCGTCGCCACCGGGGGAAGCCTGGACCAGCCCGGTGAGGGCGGGGTCACTCTGGTACGTGTGTGTGTGTGTGTGTGTGTGTGTGTGTGTGTGTGTGTGTGTGTGTGTGCTGACCGCTCTTTCTTCAACTCCTTTATGAGATACTGTAGCTTCTCCGTCTTTCACTGCCTCTCTCTCTCTGAAGCTGCACATAGCGAGCGCCAGCGGCTACAGAGAGGTGGTGTCCGTGCTGCTGGAGAGCGGAGCGGACCCTCAGCCAGCTGACGACGTCTTCTGGACCCCTCTCCACCTGGCTGCTAGATACGGACAGGTAACAGCCGCTCTACCAAGTGTCACACTGCCAAGACATTAAGGAAGAAGTGCCTTGATTCCACTCATCTGGTTGCATTTATCTGATTGAATGAACTACATGAGGAAGCTCTTGATGGATGCAGAAGTTGCCTCCAGAACCTGCACACGCTCTGATAAGCGGCTCTTTGGCCTATTAATTAGCAGCAGCCTGCGCATGCGTTGCTTCCAGCGTGTCAGACGAGCAGGTGAATGCCAGAGAGCTCCAGATGGAGCGGAGGGGAGTTGTTCTGGTGTTTGGGAGGAGTCCAGCGATGAAGGAAGGGAAGTGATGTCTGTGTGCTGCTGAAAAGAGGGAAACATATTCTGTATTTAGAGTCGCTCTCTCCTGCTGTGGCTCATCTCCCCTGAAGAGGTTTGTTCCCTCTTCCAGTTTTAAAACATTGCGCAATCTTCTAAATGGAATAGTTACCTCCTTTCATCGCTCTGTTTTTAATAGGTTCTGCATAGGCAATTACTGTGTGTGTGTGTGTGTGTGTGTGTGTGTGTGTGTGTGAGCAGTATGTAAGTGCGTCTGACTCGAGTGGCGTTCTAGAGGAGAATCGATTGTTTCCCTGCAGCTCTTCCTGGAGCCGGCGCTCTGCATGCCAACGACTCCCTGAGCCTTCTGAACACTCACTTCCTGTTGCCACTGGCTTTAACTGACAGTGGCATGTCAGCAGTCAGGATATTATGGGTGTGTGTGTGCAGCCAACTAACCTCCTGGTCTCGCCAAGAAGAGGCTTTGCTGTGAGGCAGAAGCAAAGCGTTGCCTGGAAACTGACTGTAACACGAGCTGCAGCGTTAAGCCGGAGATGCATCTGCAGTGTGACACGCGTACACGACCCTTTAAGAAGATGTATGACCCTTTAAGAAGATGCATGACCCTTTAAGAAGATGCATGACCCTTTAAGAAGATGTATGACCCTTTAAGAAGATGTATGACCCTTAAAGAAGATGTATGACCCTTAAAGAAGATGTATGACCCTTTAAGAAGATGCATGACCCTTTAAGAAGATGCATGACCCTTTAAGAAGATGTATGACCCTTTAAGAAGATGCATGACCCTTTAAGAAGATGCATGACCCTTAAAGAAGATGCATGACCCTTAACGAAGATGCATGACCCTTAACGAAGATGCATGACCCTTTAAGAAGATGTATGACCCTTTAAGAAGATGCATGACCCTTTAAGAAGATGTATGACCCTTTAAGAAGATGCATGACCCTTTAAGAAGATGCATGACCCTTTAAGAAGATGTATGACCCTTAAAGAAGATGCATGACCCTTAAAGAAGATGCATGACCCTTAAAGAAGATGCATGACCCTTAAAGAAGATGCATGACCCTTTTAAGAAGATGCATGACCCTTTTAAGAAGATGCATGACCCTTAAAGAAGATGCATGACCCTTAAAGAAGATGCATGACCCTTTTAAGAAGATGCATGACCCTTTAAGAAGATGTATGACCCTTTAAGGAGATGGATGAGTTGTGTTACTGAAGGATCTGTCGTGTGTGTCTGCTCAATGATCTGTGTCACAGTATATTCCACATTTACATCTATACATCAACACTGTAGCAGCACATGTGGGAATATCTCCTATGATCTGAACAACAATCTGCTTTTTAGTTCTTGCACTGCTGGTTTAGAAGTTGCTGCAGTCCATATGTTGCCCTGGAAGTGTTGCTGTGTTTCTGAGGCGCTCATGGAAGTGTTGCTGTGTTTCTGAGGCGCTCATGGAAGTGTTGCTGTGTTTCTGAGGCGCTCATGGAAGTGTTGCTGTGTTTCTGAGGCGCTCATGGAAGTGTTGCTGTGTTTCTGAGGCGCTCATGGAAGTGTTGCTGTGTTTCTGAGGCGCTCATGGAAGTGTTGCTGTGTTTCTGAGGCGCTCATGGAAGTGTTGCTGTGTTTCTGAGGCGCTCATGGATGATGGATGTGTGTGTTCTCTCTCTCAGACGAGCATCGTTAGCCAGCTGCTGAGGAACAGAGCCGACCCCACGGTGTTGAACTGCAACCAAGACAAGCCCTCAGGTAACACACACACACACACACACACACACACACACACACACACACGTTGCTGCTGGAGCAGGAAAACAATCAAGAGTTAATGATTGACTTATTCAGCTGAGAATGCATTAAAAATCACTCTGAATACATGAAACTCATAAACGCTCATGAACGCTCATGAACGCTTATGAACGCTCATGAACGGTTATGAACGCTCATGAACGCTCATGAACGCTCATAAAACACTCATGAACGCTCATGAACGCTCATGAACGCTCATAAAACAGCGGTTTGGTCGTCTGATTCGTCAAAGTCAGAACGTTAACACACAACTCGTGCACACAGACACACACTGATTCAGATGAGTGACAGCAGGTCATTGGCTTATGGACATTACTTATTGTTGTATAACTGTCCTCATACAGGAAGCTCACAGGATGAACACATGAATAAAGACAGTTTCACTCACTGGTCTGTCCAGTGAAGACAAGACTGCTCTGATTATTGAATATTTAGTATGATATATAAATCAATACATGATTCAACTCACTTTAATCCTTCACATCCACAGTTGTAACCACTGGAGGTGCTGTGGAGGCCACAATGACAGGAAGTGAAGACAGGAAGTGGTGACAGGAAGTGGTGACAGGAAGTGAAGACAGGAAGTGAAGACAGGAAGTGAAGACAGGAAGTGGTGACAGGAAGTGAAGACAGGAAGTGAAGACAGGAAGCGGTGACAGGAAGTGAAGACAGGAAGTGAAGACAGGAAGCGGTGACAGGAAGTGAAGCCAGGAAGTGAAGACAGGAAGCAAAGACAGGAAGTGGTGACAGGAAGTGAAGACAGGAAGTGAAGACAGGAAGCGGTGACAGGAAGCGGTGACAGGAAGCGAAGACAGGAAGCAGTGACAGGAAGCAGTGACAGGAAGCAAAGACAGGAAGTGGTGACAGGAAGTGAAGACAGGAAGCAAAGACAGGAAGTGGTGACAGGAAGTGAAGACAGGAAGCGGTGACAGGAAGCGGTGACAGGAAGCGAAGACAGGAAGCAGTGACAGGAAGCAGTGACAGGAAGCAAAGACAGGAAGTGGTGACAGGAAGTGAAGACAGGAAGTGAAGCCAGGAAGTGGTGACAGGAAGCAGTGACAGGAAGCAGTGACAGGAAGCAGTGACAGGAAGCGGTGACAGGAAGCGAAGACAGGAAGCAGTGACAGGAAGCGGTGACAGGAAGCGAAGACAGGAAGCAGTGACAGGAAGCGGTGACAGGAAGTGAAGACAGGAAGTCTTGTTGGCAGATGAAGCTCAGGCCTGATGTTCTGCTTCATTAGGGAGCAACAATACGCTCACATTGCTGCCAGTTGCAGAGGGCGGCAATGCAACTTGTTGTTCATGCAGGCCATGATACACAAAGAAGACAAACAAATGAAACTCACCCAGACTGGAAGCATCTCCTCAACAGGCCTGCAGGTCTCGTGGTTTACTGGTGAACTCTGCCCTACAGGAAGAAAGCCTTCGGGTTCCTCCTCCATCCTGGAATTGAATGCCACAGCTCCAACATTCACTCCCATGGCTTCACCACCCCTCTGGTTGCTTTACTCCGGCCTTAATCAATAGCTCCTGGTCACATGTAGGCTTAGAAGAGATGCGAGACGAGCCCCCTCTTCCTCGCTTGAAGCCCCTCATCCCTCCTCCGAAGCGATGGGAGTGGAAGGGGTTGTCAGTCAGACAGGATGAACTGTTGGACCTGGTTACAGAAGGGATCTGATCTCCCCTTGAGCACAGCTGGATGACCCTCAGCGGGTTCACATTGTGCACTTTGTGAAGAGTTGATGGGGAGAGACCAGTGAACAGGCAGAGTAGAGTTGGAGTGTAGAGTATTATAAGACAATCCTTTATCAATATGACGTCATTATGTTGTTTTCTATTGGTGAAAAAACATAGTGAAGAATGTATTTTCCCCTTCACCAGACCTCTCCAGGTGTGAGCCCATCGCTGAGCTGCTGCTGGCTGCAGAGGAGAGCTGGCTGCAGAGGCTGCAGGACCCCTCCGCCCCCCCCTCGCCCCCCCACCAGCGCTACGAAGCCGGCTCTCACGACCGCATCGCTCCTGTCAAGAACTTGTGGGTTAACGCTTTCATAAGCACACTTTGAGTCTCATCGCTTGCCCCAAATCTGCTTCCCGTCCATTGACCCACTGTGTCTTCAACACCTGGCCTTTGCTCCCACACAGGAACCCCCTGGGCCTCTCCATCTCCCAGAGGGACTGCCTGCTGGAGAGGTGTGCCATGTTCAGAGAGGCCGGCGCGGCACTGAGCCGACAGCCCTCTCAGGACAACGGCCTCGACGGCCACTTCAGCTCCGGAGCCGGAAAACTGGAGCAGGTACGTTGTTGTGTTACAGCTCAGGATGGAAGGATGCAGTCACAGGTGTAGTCACAGGTGCAGTCACTCCTTTCAGTGAGCTCCGCCCTCTCCTCAGGTGAAGCTCATGCCTCCGGCTCCCAGTGACGACCTGGCTTCCCTCAGCGAGCTGACCGACAGCAGCCTGCTCTACGAGATGCAGAAGCGCTTTGGAAACGACCAGATCTATGTAAGACGACACACACACACACACACACACACACACACACACACACACACACACACACACACACACACCACACACACACAGGGGTTTCTATCACAGAGGTTACTGCGGAGGTGCTCATCAGAGATCCTGCTTCACCTTCCTCTGACATTACCATCTTCTTATGCTCAGAGAGCAGGAAGCAGGCTGGTCAGTGTTGTCTTCAGACAGTCACACTCACTGGAGGTCTCACAGACAGAGTAAAAGATCTCTGGTGTGTGTTGTCTTGTGGTGTGTGTTGCAGACGTACGTCGGACACATCCTGCTGCTGGTCAATCCACACAAAGAGCTGCCCATCTACTCCGCTTTGGTGAGTCTCCAATGACCTCTACTTCACAACATGCTCTCTCTCTTAATATTTCATTTGCAGCTCTCTGTCCTGAGAGACTTTACAGTTGGTACTCTATAAAGGATCTAATAATATAAAGGAGTCGTGTTTAATAAGCAGGACATGAACAGATGAAATGGACCTCGTGTTCATAAATAATGCAGTCTTCCTGTCAGTGATGCTGAGTCTGCAAGGAAGGGAAGTATCCAGTTATGCTAACACACACACACACACACACACACACACACACACACACACACACACATGTTTTAACATGCCATCCCGCCACTTTCAAGAGTAATTTGAAAAACACTCTCTGATGAAAAGCAGCCCTGTTGCTGAATGACATCATGTGTTCATCGTCGTGCTGTCAGGCAGCAGCAGTCTGTCTCCTCCGTCAAAGCAGAGCATCACTCATTCACAAACGGCTGACTTGATGACAGAGTGCTGCATGTGGACCCGGGAGGGGGAGGGGAGACAGAATGAAGCCCCGCCCCCCCGCTGCCCCGTCTCTGGACTCGCTGCAGGAGGACGAGCAGGGAGAAGCAGGACATGTGTCATGTGTCCATATGTCACGACATGTGACCTGCTGGCCGTCTGTCACCCCCCCCCCCCCCCCCCTCATAGCTTCTGTTCCAGGTTTCAGTTCAAAATCCAGATCACTTAACATCAAGTTTTGCAAAACATATTGCTGTCCATCCTGTGTGGCTCCGCCCATGCGTCCATGTCACCTGCGGTTGTAATCCAATGTGTTGGCTCCACCTGTCTTTCTCTCACAGGTGAGTCAGTTGTACCTGAGCTCCACGGGTCGCCTGTGCTCTTCTCTGCCACCTCACATCTTCTCCTCTGCAGAGAGAGCTTACCACATGATGCTGCAGGAGCGCCGCCCGCAGTGTTTCCTCTTGAGGTACCGCCGCCGCCGCCGCAGCTTACGAGACGTCTCCACGGAGACAACACAGTGCCGTTCAGCCGGCCACGCCCCTCACCGCTATGCCCTCACCGCCACGCCCCTCACCGCCACGCCCTCACCGCCACGCCCTCACCGCCACGCCCTCACCGCCACGCCCCTCACCGCTACGCCCTCACCGCCACGCCCCTCACCGCCACGCCCTCACCGCCACGCCCTCACCGCCACGCCCTCACCGCCACGCCCCTCACCGCCACGCCCTCACCGCCACGCCCTCACCGCCACGCCCCTCACCGCCACGCCCTCACCGCTACGCCCTCACCGCCACGCCCTCACCGCCACGCCCTCACCGCCACGCCCTCACCGCCACGCCCTCACCGCCACGCCCTCACCGCCACGCCCCTCACCGCCACGCCCTCACCGCTACGCCCGCACCGCCACGCCCCTCACCGCCACGCCCTCACCGTCACGCCCTCACCACCACGCCCCTCACCGCCACGCCCTCACCGCCACGCCCCTCACCGCCACGCCCCTCACCGCCACGCCCTCACCGCCACGCCCCTCACCGCCACGCCCTCACCGCCACGCCCCTCACCGCCACGCCCTCACCGCTACGCCCTCACCGCCACGCCCCTCACCGCCACGCCCTCACCGCCACGCCCTCACCGCCACGCCCTCACCGCCACGCCCCTCACCGCCACGCCCTCACCGCCACGCCCCTCACCGCCACGCCCTCACCGCTACGCCCTCACCGCCACGCCCCTCACCGCCACGCCCTCACCGCCACGCCCCTCACCGCCACGCCCTCACCGCTACGCCCCTCACCGCCACGCCCTTCACCGCCACGCCCTCACCGCCACGCCCTCACCGCCACGCCCCTCACCGCCACGCCCTCACCGCCACGCCCTCACCGCCACGCCCCTCACCGCCACGCCCTCACCGCCACGCCCCTCACCGCCACGCCCCTCACCGCCACGCCCCTCACCGCCACGCCCTCACCGCCACGCCCTCACCGCCACGCCCCTCACCGCCACGCCCTCACCGCCACGCCCCTCACCGCCACGCCCCTCACCGCCACGCCCTCACCGCCACGCCCCTCACCGCCACGCCCCTCACCGCCACACACCTGTTAAACGGTCCCTGAGGGTTCTTAGCGCTCGGCGTTTGTCAGCCTGTTGCATCTCCACAAAGATGGAGCTTCGTCTCTCACTGCAGCGACGAGCTGCCACCTCACACACCTGAACACACACCTGAACACACACCTGAACACACACCTGAACACACACCTGAACACACACCTGAACACACACCTGCTGGACAGAACCATGCGTCTCATGAGCTCATTTACCTTCCTGCTTTTTGCTTCTCCTGCTTTTACTGTTTCTCTTTCAGTCACACTGATGTTCATTTCCTCTGTATTTCCTCACACACACACACACACACACACACATACACACACACACAGACACACACACACACAAACACACACACCTGCATCGGAGGCCTTTATCCCTGAAGCTCGCGCTCTAACAAAATTCAAATGCAAAAAGTGTTAAAGGAAAAGACAGAGGAGGACTCTGCACTGTCAGGCTGTCAGGAGGAAAGCTGCTACACACACACACACAGACACACACAGACACACACAGACACACACAGACACACACACACACCGCACACTGAAGCCATCTGCTCGGTTCCCCTCTGTCCTCGCTCTCTGCATGCCGGTGAGTGTGAGCATGCTCGGTAGCGGTTCCTTATGTCAGGTTTAATATCCGCAAAACGCTATTCATTCATCCTAACAGGCGCCCACAGCCGATGCACTGTGTGTGTGACGGCGTGCAGGAGGTGCACTGTGTGTGACGGCGTGCAGGAGGTGCACTGTGTGTGTGACGGCGTGCAGGAGGTGCACTGTGTGTGTGACGGCGTGCAGGAGGTGCACTGTGTGTGTGACGGCGTGCAGGAGGTGCACTGTGTGTGTGACGGCGTGCAGGAGGTGCACTGTGTGTGTGACGGCGTGCAGGAGGTGCACTGTGTGTGTGACGGCGTGCAGGAGGTGCACTGTGTGTGTGACGGCGTGCAGGAGGTGCACTGTGTGTGTGACGGCGTGCAGGAGGTGCACTGTGTGTGTGACGGCGTGCAGGAGGTGCACTGTGTGTGTGACGGCGTGCAGGAGGTGCACTGTGTGTGTGACGGCGTGCAGGAGGTGCACTGTGTGTGTGACGGCGTGCAGGAGGATGCATTGCACCTCTTCTCCTGAGCCGCTACACAATGATAACACACTCCGACTCTTCGTGTGTCTCTCCTGCAGCCTCTGCTGGAAGTTCATTTCAGTTCTGGCTCATCATCCAGATGGAAACTGTAGAGGTTGCAGTTCACGCTAGAGAAGGGTGAAGTCATAAAGATCGTACTATGAAATATCAATGAAGGTGCAAAGTGTGAGAGGATCATGTTGTGTCGTATCTCCTGATGTCCAGTCTGAACACCAGGAACCCGTCAATGTTCATTTAATAATAAAACATGAAACATAATAGGAAGGTAAACCGTAGCGCTTCAGCTCAGGACATGAAACAGCGTCTTCTTCCTGTCTCCAGTGGTGAAAGTGGTTCTGGGAAGTCGGAGGCCTGTAAGCACATCGTGAGGCACCTGAGCGCCCGCTGCAGCCCCGGAGGCTTCGACCTGGAGCCCCGAATGAAACACGTACGTCCTGCTTTTCTGTGGCTGCGAGCCGTCAGGCTTCAGTCCTGTGTTGCTCTGTGTCTTTACTTTTGCAAACAGCAGAGAAGAATGATTCATTTTCTTTTTCATTTCCTATGCGTCCATCCTTCACCTTTGTGTCTTTACCTCATCGTTCTCATCAGTCAGAGGACGCGCGACGTAGAGCCGTGGTCATAGCTGCTCTTGTGGAGGGTGGAGGGTCAGGGTGGAGGGTCAGGGTGGAGGGTTAGGGTGGAGGGTTAGGGTGGAGGGTTAGGATGGAGGGTTAGGATGGAGGGTTAGGATGGAGGGTTAGGGTGGAGGGTTAGGATGGAGGGTTAGGATGGAGGGTTAGGGTGGAGGGTCAGGGTGGAGGGTCAGGGTGGAGGGTCAGGTTGGAGGGTTAGGGTGGAGGGTTAGGGTGGAGGGTCAGGGTGGAGGGTTAGGATGGAGGGTTAGGGTGGAGGGTTTGGGTGGAGGGTTAGGTTAGGGTTAGGATGGAGGGTTAGGGTGGAGGGTCAGGGTGGAGGGTTAGGTTGGAGGGTTAGGTTGGAGGGTTAGGGTGGAGGGTCAGGGTGGAGGGTCAGGATGGAGGGTTAGGGTGGAGGGTCAGGGTGGAGGGTTAGGTTGGAGGGTTAGGGTGGAGGGTCAGGGTGGAGGGTTAGGATGGAGGGTTAGGGTGGAGGGTTAGGGTGGAGGGTCAGGGTGGAGGGTTAGGTTGGAGGGTCAGGGTGGAGGGTTAGGATGGAGGGTTAGGGTGGAGGGTTAGGGTGGAGGGTCAGGGTGGAGGGTTAGGGTGGAGGGTTAGGGTGGAGGGTCAGGGTGGAGGGTTAGGGTGGAGGGTCAGGGTGGAGGGTTAGGGTGGAGGGTCAGGGTGGAGGGTTAGGGTGGAGGGTCAGGGTGGAGGGTCAGGGTGGAGGGTTAGGGTGGAGGGTTAGGGTTAGGGTTAGGGTGGAGGGTTAGGGTGGAGGAGAGAGTCCATGGATGGAGCATTGGACTCTGTCAGGGCTTTCCTCTGCTGCTCATTGGTCACTCATCTTTTGAGCATTCAGAGCTCGTGATGGCATCAAGATGACTTCACAGCACAGAAGCCTCATGAAGGAATATTGATCACATTGATCACATTGATCAATATTGATCACATCAGCACAGGAGCATGCACCGCCACACGGCACATTTCCAGTAAATCAAGAGCGGCTACATTTATTTCACAAGGCATTTAATATCAGCATGAAGTTCAGCGTCTATGAACAAGAAGGAAAGCGCTCGCATTACTGCCTCGTTGTGTGTTCCCCGTTGTGTAGTTGTGGTTGAGGTGTTGCCATGATGGTGGAGTTCAACATACAATTCAATGTAACAAAGCGGCGTCGCGAGGACGTGACGTGTTTCTGATGAAGTCATCGTTGTGTAGCGATATCTGGGTCAGCCGAGCATCCGGGACACCATGTCTCCATGTGACGGTGCGGAGCGCCCTCTAGTGGTGGAGAGTCTTTGATTTAGGGGTAAAGATACGAGACGGATACTTTAGTGGATTCATTCTTTTAGAAAATATAAGTCATACATGCTGTGTGAGGATATTCCAACTCACGGTGAACATTTCCTCTGGTTGAACACAACATGCAGGTGAACTGCATCCTGGAGGCCTTCGGCCACGCAAAGACTCTGAGGAACAACAACTCCAGCCGCTTCATCAAGATGTTGAGCATCCAGTACTGTGACAAGAGCAGGACGCCGCTCAGAGGTGACTGCGTCCAGCAGAGATGCTGAACATGTGTCAAAACACTGCTCTTAATGTCTAAATGTCTAGTTTATAGTTCTATATTTCTCTTAGCGTGTTTCCTTCTATGATTCCACCCATTTTTTATCATTTAATTAAATCAAATATACATTACAAATATGTGATTGTCTTAAAGTTTGGTGCTTTATGATGATAGTAAGAGATCTTTGACCTCCTTAAGGAGCTTTACTACTATGTGCTGACCAGTGAACCCCAGCAGGGGGCAGTAGACGCACATGAGTCTCTCTACCGTGTCCAGCACCCGCCTCATGTCCAGAACCACCATCATCTGGTGAAATGTGACTCCCTCCGCTGTGACTGAAGTCTTAAACACATGTGATGCTTCAGGCCGTGTTTCCACCTACATGCTGGAGAAGTCTCGTCTGGAGCACCTTCCTCCTCATCATCGCAGCTTCCACATCTTCTGTTGGATGGCTGACGGCCTGTCGCCTGAGGAGAGCGGCGCACTTCACCTCAGCAATGTCCTGGCTCATCGGTGAGTGTCCGCGCTGCTGGACGTACACTACACATATGTATAGATATAGATATACATGTGTACACATGTCTGTCCTGACACCAGGTACCTGGGTGGAGGACTTCCAGGGCAGGACCCTCCAGCAGCATCGGCCCACAGCAGAGAGCGCCTGGCAGCGGTCAGACACGCCCTGCGCGCCCTGGGCTTCAACAAGCAGGTATCACTTAGAAGATTGTTTATTCAAAGGTTATCGCCGGCAGTGTTGATGTTCCAGACCCTGAAGTCGCCTCAGGAGGGGAACGTTTCCCTCGACACAAGCTGAGTCTGCGAGGTTGAGCTGGATCCTGATGCGTCTCTGACCTCAGACTGAAACCCACAACTCATTCTGAGATTTTATTGGCTTTGTAATTGTCATGTGACTAGAGTGTTATCTCTGCAAACGGGTCAATAATGTCTGAAGTCATCTTCCAATCAAAGAGGCTTGGTCCTGTAAGCAGTGGACCTCTGCCTGGTGGCTTACAGGAGGCTGAAGGACAGCACGCTGTCGTCCCACTGCAGCGCCACAGTTTTTGAAATGAGAGGCCATCAGCGGTTTTTAATGACATCTTTGTCCTAGATGTTTGGATCTCTCAGGAATGGGACTCATGTTCTGTTATCCATCCAAAGATCATATGAGGACATTGATTTATGCCTGCTGAGTGCATGTGCTAAGCGCGTGGTACACTTCGTCCTGTGCACACGGCGGCGTTCCCGTTACCGGCTTCTATTCATAGATCCCAGTCAGCATCTGTCAGCAGCGAGTGACCACCAGCTCACCTTTTAATCCGGCAGCAGCCAATAACGCTGCCGAGGCCGAGGAGGCGGCACGGAGCCACAGGGAGGCGTCTGTCAGGACGCCGCCGTCCGCTGGACGAGAGAGAGGAGCGGGGTGGGGGGGGAGAGAGAGACCACCATTGGTCTGTGTCTCGGTCTAATCAGGGGAAGACTAAAGGTCAACCGTCATTATCGCTCCCTTCCTACGCAGAGGGATCTGTCTGTGTATAGAGTGTCAGACAGAGACTAATGCTGGTGTTTATCTCCAGATATCAGCTCCAATATCCTGCCTTGAGAGAGTGCACACACACACACACACACACACACACACACACACGCACACACACACACACCAACACCCTCAAACTGGAGCATCCCCCTCCCCGCAGTGGGTAATGGGGTTTCCATTAAGCGTCCTCTGCTCAAGGGCAGAGAGGAGGAGAGGGAGCAGATCCTGGAGGTGAACTTTAAGATGAACATGGCCGAGGTTGGATCAGCTGTTCCTGCAGTACATGTTGTATTACACAGAAGGAAAAAGGTACGTTCATGTTTTATTTCCCACGTGGTGTTCATGCCTCTTCCCTCCAGGAGGTGGACTCGGTGTTCGCGCTGCTGGCGGCCGTCCTCCA
>NW_027176212.1:279326-282332 GCF_023055335.1 Clinocottus analis | reverse complement strand
GCTGACTTTTGATAGCAATAATGTCCTGAGTGAATGTTTTGATGTTTGAATTAAGTTCCTACTTTTAAAAGAGTTGTGAAGTGACAACAGAGTAAACATAGCTGGTCCCGTCTAATGGCAAAGACCTGAAACTCTCTACACACTCTTTACTAAAGTTGTCTACACAACGCATACAGACTCACTTTAGGAGTCCTGGCATGGACATTCATAAGAGACAAACACCGGCATGGACACTGTTGTGCTTTATTGCTGTACAGGTACAGTACTTAGAAAACATTGGGAACATAATAATGATGAAATATCACATACAATCTTTTTTCTCTCCACAAACACATATGATGTCGGTTAAAATAGACTGTATGCATGTAAAGAACGACACCACTATGAAGGCAGTGAGGATCTGTCAAGGTAAACACTGTCTCCAGACAGCTGACATGGACAGAGAGACGCTCTGCACTGAGCTGGGCTCAGAGCAGAGTTTAGACTCAGAGCAGAGTTTAGACTCACAGCAGTGTTTAGAGTCACAGCAGTGTTTAGACTCACAGCAGTGTTTAGACTCACAGCAGTGTTTAGAGTCACAGCAGTGTTTAGACTCACAGCAGTGTTTAGACTCACAGCAGTGTTTAGAGTCACAGCAGTGTTTGGACTCACAGCAGTGTTTGGACTCACAGCAGTGGTTTAGAGTCACAGCAGTGGTTTAAACTCACAGCAGTATTTAGAGTCACAGCAGTGGTTTAGAGTCACAGCAGTGGTTTGGACTCACAGTAGTGGTTTAGAGTCACAGCAGTGGTTTGGACTCACAGTAGTGGTTTGGACTCACAGTAGTGTTTAGACTCGCAGTGGTTCAGAGTCACGGCAGTGGTTTAAACTCATAGCAGTGTTTAGACTCACAGCAGTGTTTAGAGTCACCGCAGTGGTTCATAGTCACAGCAGTGGTTTAGACTCACCTCAGTGGTTCAGACTCAACGCAGTGGTTCAGACTCATAGCAGTGGTTCAGACTCACGGCAGTGGTTTAAACTCACAGCAGTGTTTAGACTCACAGCAGTGGTTCAGAGTCACAGCAGTGGTTCAGAGTCACAGCAGTGTTTAGACTCAGAGCAGTGTTTAAGAGTCACAGCAGTGGTTCAGAGTCACAGCAGTGTTTAGAGTCACAACAGTGTTTAGAGTCACAGCAGTGTTTAGATTAATAGCAGTGGTTTAGACTCACAGCAGTGTTTAGACTCACAGCAGTGTTAGAGTCACAGCAGTGGATTTAGACTTAGCTGTGTTTAGAGTCACAGCAGTGTTTAGAGTCACAGCAGTGTTTAAACTCACAGCAGTGTTTAGAGTCACAGCAGTGTTTAGACTCACAGCAGTGGTTTAGACTCACAGCAGTGTTTAGAGTCACAGCAGTGTTTAGAGTCACAGCAGTGTTTAGAGTCACAGCAGTGGTTTAGACTCACAGCAGTGTTTAGAGTCACAGCAGTGTTTAGACTCACAGCAGTGGTTTAGACTCACAGCAGTGTTTAGAGTCACAGCAGTGTTTAGAGTCACAGCAGTGTTTAGAGTCACAGCAGTGGTTTAGACTCACAGCAGTGTTTAGAGTCACAGCAGTGGCTGGCAGTCTTCTGGCCTCCAGAGTCCAAACGCTTCCAGACGGCGCTCAGGGGATTGTATAGGATGGAGCTGATGTTTCGGTCCAGTTGAAGGAGGATGTAGATGGTAAAGAGTGTTTGGATGAGTCACAGTGCAGTGAAAAGCAGTTCTTCACATCAGACAGCCTTATTTCATCCTACATCTCTAGAGCATGAGCACATTATAAATGATGTGCTCATGCAAGTTAAAAAGCACTGATATGCTTTGAAGACAATACAAAAGGATTCCTCTCCTCATTACATGACTTCAGTAAACATGTTCATACACAGACCCATGAAGCCAGAACCCTGCTGGGAACAGAGGACCAGGAGGCGGGACTCTCTTCCATTGGCAGGGCTGAGTCGCTTGAGCTCGGTTCCTTTCTCTTTTGCTCGATCGCAGATACATTTGTTGTGTGAATGAGCTGCAAACACGTTGTGATGAAAACGTCTGACATAGTTCTGCATTGCTGCACTTTCATGCAAACGCATACAAGCTGTGAATCGTGGAGCGAATCAAGACTTTATCAAAAATGCTGCATCCTTATAGACGAGCTTTAAAAACCAAACTGCATACATAACTTCTGAAGACAATCACATTGAGGGGTCGGGTACACGGCTCGGATGCATGTTGCAGTAATAAGTTACACAGGGTTTCAGGCAGTGAAAGGAAACTTTGCATTTATACATTCAGTCACAAACACAGCTGATTCCTCATCTCTCGTGAGTCTCAGTGATCTTCTAACTTGGATGTGTGCGGCTCACTGACAGCAGCTGGATGGATCCTGTTGCTGCTGATTCCTGAATCACTCAGACGCATCGTGGTGATCAGCGGGAATGAGAAATCAATTAGAGCTATTGATACTTTGTGGCTGGAACGATCCAACGGCTCGTTGAGACACACCCAGCCCATTAAGAACAACACGACACCACATAAACATTGTGCGATTAAACATCCATATACAGTGAAAACATCTGCATTGCATCATAGGAACTGAACAACTGGGTCAACAACTAATAATGAATAGAGTATAAAGAGCTTCATAGACAACCATTCTGAACAAAAGAAAAAGATATTCACATCCCAGAATAAACCTCTCGTCTTCACTGTCGTCATTGCATCGAACCCAAAACATTCTTAAACCTGGTTTCACCGTCATAGACAGCATTATGTCACCCTCACCCTCTCATTCAAGCCCTGTGCTTCTCTGTGATAGTAAAAGCTGGAACATACGACACGGGTCACTATTTACACAGCGGTTACCAGGGAAACACCCGCAGAGCCGGTTTGATCCAGTGGGGGGGGGGGGGTGAGGGGAGGAGTGTGTGTGTGTGTGTGTGTGTGAGGGGAGGGGAGGAGTGTGTGTGTGTGTGTGTGTGTGTGTGTGTGTG
>NW_027176212.1:269326-274326 GCF_023055335.1 Clinocottus analis | reverse complement strand
GGAATGCAGCTAATTGAAAGGCATTCTGGGTCATGGAGTTGTTCCCATCTTCTGAATGAGCTCATGGTAATGAACTCGTTCCAGACAACACACCAGAAGTAAAGAACCGAGACACAAGTTACAAAGATAACTGAAGCCACAGACGTGTTGTTGCTCAGAGACGCTGTCAGACGCCCGAGGACGACTTCTGGAGGACAGCGAGGCAGCAGAGGACTCCGACAACTCTGATTACCATCTTTAGGAATGCACACCATATCTATATCTATCCATATATATATATATATATATATATCTATATATATATATATATATATATATATCTATATATATATATATTACAATTTACAATAAACTAAACAAAGCAATTTCAACTTAAATGTAGAAAATCTTCATTTTTAAAACGTGTATTTATTGCATTTCTTTCTTTGAGGCGTTTGCGACCTTGAAGTAAGATGCTGACATGTTGCTGTCTCAAAAGAAAAATATATATAAAAAGGAAATAAAGAATATGTGAGACATGCACTGTATCAAACCGACATGAAAACACACTTCAGTGCTTGTATTTTAACATCCGCGTTATAATATCTCGGCATATGGAACTGCTCAGCGCTGCGTACTCTCAGACATCTCTGAACACAGATACATCACGTAGACATCTCCTCAAGGTTAGCAGCTTAAAAATCATCTCACTGAACAATGAACAATGTCGACGGCATCAAATGAAAAGTACAAATGATGAGCGGGTCTACAGACGGATGCTCGTGTCGCTCCAAGAGCAGCAGTTTCCTGACAGGAAAGAGGGTAAAACGCAGCGTCAGACACTCAGACCAGATCACTGAACTGATGCAGAGTTTAAAGACAGAGCAGAGTTTAAAGACAGAGCAGAGTTTAAAGGCAGAGCAGAGTTTAAAGACAGAGCAGAGTTTAAAGACAGAGCAGAGTTTAAAGACAGAGCAGAGTTTAAAGACAGAGCAGAGTTTAAAGACAGAGCAGAGTTTAAAGACAGAGCAGAGTTTAAAGACAGAGCAGAGTTTAAAGACAGAGCAGAGTTTAAAGACAGAGCAGAGTTTAAAGACAGAGTTTAAAGGACAGAGCAGAGTTTAAAGACAGAGCAGAGTTTAAAGACAGAGCAGAGTTTAAAGGCAGAGCAGAGTTTAAAGACAGAGCAGAGTTTAAAGGACAGAGCAGAGTTTAAAGACAGAGCAGAGTTTAAAGACAGAGCAGAGTTTAAAGGACAGAGCAGAGTTTAAAGACAGAGCAGAGTTTAAAGACAGAGCAGAGTTTAAAGACAGAGCAGAGTTTAAAGACAGAGCAGAGTTTAAGGACAGAGCAGAGTTTAAAGACAGAGCAGAGTTCAGAGGACAGAGCAGTTCTTCTAGAGCAGAGCTTAAAGGACACAGAGGGCAGACATCTCTACAGCGTTCCAGGTGTGAGGAAACATCTGCTGACTGAGGCAAACTAAACATTCTGTAAAGCTTCAGGAGAAAAGAGACTCTGGTTCATGGAGATGTGGATCACTGTCAGTAAGAACCAGTGAAGGCTTCAGATCAGTGAGGAACTCACCTCATGGCTCCAGGTGAAGGTCTTCCAGCCCCGCCCCCTCCTGGTCTAGAGGGCGGCCCCCGCACCGAACGGAGAGAAGTTGAGATGACCCCTCTGCAGGAGAAAGGAGGGAGAGAAGGAGAGAACAGGTCGTTAGAGTCAAAGGAGGGAGAGAAGGAGAGAACAGGTCGTTAGAGTCAAAGGAGGGAGAGAAGGAGAGAACAGGTCGTTAGAGTCAAAGGAGGGAGAGAAGGAGAGAACAGGTCGTTAGAGTCAAAGGAGGGAGAGAAGGAGAGAACAGGTCGTTAGAGTCAAAGGAGGGAGAGAAGGAGAGAACAGGTCGTTAGAGTCAAAGGAGGGAGAGAAGGAGAGAACAGGTCGTTAGAGTCAAAGGAGGGAGAGAAGGAGAGAACAGGTCGTTAGAGTCAAAGGAGGGAGAGAAGGAGAGAACAGGTCGTTAGAGTCAAAGGAGGGAGAGAAGGAGAGAACAGGTCGTTAGAGTCAAAGGTGGGAGAGAAGGAGAGAACAGGTCGTTAGAGTCAAAGGAGGGAGAGAAGGAGAGAACAGGTCGTTAGAGTCAAAGGAGGGAGAGAAGGAGAGAACAGGTCGTTAGAGTCAAAGGAGGGAGAGAAGGAGAGAACAGGTCGTTAGAGTCAAAGGAGGGAGAGAAGGAGAGAACAGGTCGTTAGAGTCAAAGGAGGGAGAGAACAGGTCGTTAGAGTCAAAGGAGGGAGAGAAGGAGAGAACAGGTCGTTAGAGTCAAAGGAGGGAGAGAACAGGTCGTTAGAGTCAAAGGAGGGAGAGAAGGAGAGAACAGGTCGTTAGAGTCAAAGGAGGGAGAGAAGGAGAGAACAGGTCGTTAGAGTCAAAGGAGGGAGAGAAGGAGAGAACAGGTCGTTAGAGTCAAAGGAGGGAGAGAAGGAGAGAACAGGTCGTTAGAGTCAAAGGAGGGAGAGAAGGAGAGAACAGGTCGTTAGAGTCAAAGGAGGGAGAGAAGGAGAGAACAGGTCGTTAGAGTCAAAGGAGGGAGAGAAGTCTCTTCCAGACAAACAGCTCACACATTCATAGTGACAACATGAAATGTTCCAGCAGCTTGTGCTTCAGACTTCTTTGGCCCTGACGCTCAGCAACCTGAGAGCCGTGAAGAGGGTACATGGTGTGCCCTCTTCACGGCTCTAGAGGCACATGGTGTGCCCTCCACATCTCTAGAGGCTCATGGTGTGCCCTCCACATCTCTAGAGGCTCATGGTGTGCCCTCCACATCTCTAGAGGCTCATGGTGTGCCCTCCACATCTCTAGAGGCTCATGGTGTGCCCTCCACATCTCTAGAGGCTCATGGTGTGCCCTCCACATCTCTAGAGGCTCATGGTGTGCCCTCCACATCTCTAGAGGCTCATGGTGTGCCCTCCACATCTCTAGAGGCTCATGGTGTGCCCTCCACATCTCTAGAGGCTCATGGATGTCCTCAGCTCCTCTGCATGCAGGACGCTGTGTGCTTTGTTCATTCTGGTGTGACAGTGAGTCTCCAAGGCCGACTGAAGCCGTCTGTGATGAATCTGAATCAGTTTCCAGGAGGTGGAACTTCCTGGATTCTGATGCACATTTAGTACGTAACCTGCATTCATCTGATGAAGCTCATGCAGCTGCAGTAAGACCACAATGCAACATCTGGAGAAACATCTAGAGAAACATCTGGAGAAACATCTAGAGAAACATCTGGAGAAACATCTGGAGAAACATCTAGAGAAACATCTGGAGAAACATCTGGAGAAACATCTAGAGAAACATCTGGAGAAACATCTAGAGAACCATCTGGAGAAACATCTAGAGAAACATCTAGAGAAACATCTAGAGAAACATCTGGAGAAACATCTAGAGAAACATCTAGAGAAACATCTGGAGAACCATCTGGAGAAACATCTAGAGAAACATCTAGAGAACCATCTGGAGAAACATCTAGAGAAACATCTAGAGAAACATCTAGAGAAACATCTGGAGAAACATCTAGAGAAACATCTGGAGAAACATCTAGAGAAACATCTAGAGAACCATCTGGAGAACCATCTGGAGAACCATCTGGAGAACCATCTGGAGAAACATCTGGAGAAACATCGCCGTTGTTACCGCCGCTGTCTTAAATAAATCTAATTTCCTGTTGGAGTTTGTTCACTGCTCCGCCAGCGGACATGATGTGTGTGTGTGTGTGTGTGTGTGTGTGTGTGTGTGTGTGTGTGTGTGTGTGTGTGTGTGTGTGTGTGTGTGTGTGCATCGGAGATGGTTTCTGTGTTTACCTGAGTGTGATGGCTGTCCATGTGTCTGTGCAGAGAGCTGGAGTTTGACTTGCTGTGACTCTCCTCCTCCAGCGACCCTGAACACAACATCAGAAACACAACATCAGAAACACAACATCAGAAACACAACATCAGAAACACAACATCAGAAGCTTGTTACAGCAAACAGCTGAAGGTGAGCTGAAGGTGAGAGTCCTTCAGAGCGCTCATTATCAGGTCTCCTGGTTGCTCAGCTCATCCCAGGACGTCCTCCCCTCTTCAGGCCTTGCGTTGAGGGCGTCTCTGTGTGCTGATGTGCTGATGTGACAGCAGGAGAGTGAGCAGCTCTTCACTGCACAGTCACATCTCTCTCAATCATTTCTTTCTTCTGGAATCATCCATGTGGATGTGCAATCTGCGGGTTGTTACCGTTGGAGATCTGGTTGCCGTTCTCTACGGGGGCGGGGCTTGGCGAGTGTGTGTGTGTGTGGTTGTTGGCGTTCTTGTCCTGAAGCTGCGGAGATGGCGACGTGGGGGCCGAGCCGCCATCCTCCCTCCCTGGAAGGTTGATATTAGAGTTGAATCCTAGGAAAAACAGTCAAGAGACAACACACTGCCGATCAGTTCATGTTGCTGCCACTCGACAGTTTGCAGTAAATCATGCATCGTATCTGTGGTGATGACAAAATGCAAAGCAGCTCTTAAATGTCTATGTTTTTTATTGAAAGCTTTTAAATGTTGTTCATTTCCAGTATATTCAGGTCATTCACTCAGACTCCTCACATGGAGTCTTTTACAATGTGTGGCAGGAAGGTTCACATGACCTCTGCTCGCGTGCTCTGAGGCTCGTGTGCAAAAGACTGAATGGAGTTCGTCAGCTGCTCTCTCTGAGAATGTGTCCTGCTGGTCGCCTCATGGTCACAAGACGCCTAAATATAGACGCAGCAAACTTTACGGCCGGTCTCAGGGGTCAGGTGTGTGTTTCTGCACAACAGCTAAAAGGTAGAGGAAGTTTCCACGTGCGCGTTGTACACGAGAGAAGAGTCACGGAGAGGATTTGGATTTGTACAATAAAGACTAATGAGGGAAAAGTTGGACTCTTATCCAATTTTGTCAGATTTGTTGCCTTCGAGGCTGTCGACAGTGATTTCCTGAAGGCTGAGGACAACCTTCCCCTGGCATTCCTGC
>NW_027176212.1:256826-264326 GCF_023055335.1 Clinocottus analis | reverse complement strand
GCAGGCGGTCGCTCTCTCGTGCGATGTCGGATGCGTTCTGGATCACCAGCCGGTCGTAGGTTCGCAGCCCCATGTCTTCTGCCCCCTGCAGGAAGCGCCGCAGACTGCACCGCTCCTCCTGCCGCGATGACAGCCGATGAAGAGCGCGCTGTCTGGCCAGCCAGCCGCGCAGCACTGAGGAGGAAGAGGAGGGAGAGGAGTGAGAGGGGAGAGAGGAGGAAGAGGGGAGAGAGGAGGAAGAGGGGAGAGAGGAGTGAGAGGAGAAAGAGGGGAGAGAGGAGGAAGAGGGGAGAGAGGAGAGGAGGAAGAGGGGAGAGAGGAGGAAGAGGGGAGAGAGGAGGAAGAGGAGGGAGAGGAGGAAGAGCTCAGAGGAGGACGCGGTCGGGCCTAAGAGAAGCATCACGTATATCATATTACCTTTCTGGCAGGTGATGATCTTCTTATGCAGCTGGTAGCAGCGGTCGCTGAGCTGGTCCGCCTGCCAGTATCTCAGGAAAACTTTGCTGCTGCCCATCTGCACACACAACAACACAACAACACAACAACACAACAACACGCGTGAGCCCGCTGTGTCCACACCGCCAGCGCAGCAGCTTCTGGGACTCCAGCGATGCAGCAATGAGGACCACAACAGGGGGTGTGGTCTGTTGACTGCATTCACTTCCTGGATCCAGAGGGCGTGTGGGGGTCAGAGGTCACTCGACAGCAGGTGCACACAACTGTGGGGTGACACACTCCAACAGACACACATGCGGTCCAACACTGGCAGGAGGTTCGTGTGCGAGTGTGTCGAGCAGAACTGTGGAGGAGTGTGTGTGTATGTGCATGTTTGTGTGCGCATGTGTGTGCATGCGTGTGTGTGTGCGCATGTGTGTGTGTGTGTGTGTCTTGCCTCTTTGTCTGTCTCCAGCAATAACAAAAGATTTGCCAAATAACTTAATCCCTGACCCTTTATTTAAAAGATCCCATGGAATCTTTGACAACTCACTCCAGCTGTCCCATCTCATCATCATTCTCCTCACACACACACACACACACACACACACACACACACACACACACACACACACACCCTCTCCGTCCTGTCTGCCACACTGCTGTTGTGTCTGAGAGTGTGACCCTGCAGGTCACATCCCGCGCCTCACACACACACACACACACACACACACACAGACACACACACACACACACACACACACACACACACACACACACACCTGCCACCCCTGCAGGCCGGTCTGCTGCAGGACGGAGCGACATCTCTCTTCTGGTGACGACTTCTTCTCTCCCAACGTGACGACAACCAGGTTTTTGTATCTGACACAAAACAAACAGAAGAACAAATTAAAAGAGACACAACAACAGCTGTTCAGAAACAAAGGTCAAAGGTCAGCGGGGTCGTCGCAGACCGGCCACACAGCTGTTTCTATGGGTGTTGCCAGGGCAACAGTTGCTATGACTGGTCAGCTGTATGCACGCACACACACACACACACACACACACACACACACACACACACACACACACACACACACACACACACACACACACACACACACACACACACACACACACACACAGGTTTGTTTGTGACGGTGCAGCTGAGAGGAGAGAAATGTTGACTCAGGATGAAAGAACATGTACAGATGTGTGTATGTTCATAACTACCTGTGTATGTTCATAACTACCTGTGTATGTTCATAACTACATGTGTATGTTCATAACTACCTGTGTATGTTCATAACTACCTGTGTATGTTCATAACTACATGTGTATGTTCATAACTACATGTGTATGTTCATAACTACATGTGTATGTTCATAACTACATGTGTATGTTTATTTTTAATGTTTTAATGTTTTTCATATTTTAATGTTTTCATGCTTTCATGTTTTAATGCTTTCATGTTTTCATGCTTTCATGCTTTCATAATGATACAGTAGAACATGAAGCCTCCTGAATGAAACAGGGATTTGAACCCAGCTCCTCAACACAAAGCCATCAGCTGTCCATGAAGAGCTGATGACGTCACACCGGAGCCAGAGAGAAACCTCCATGGACCTGCAGAGCGCCTCCTCCTGGAGATGCTGCTGTGTTTGCTCCCGTGTTCAGTGTGACATGACGGAGCTTCTCCATGAACACACACACACACGTGTGTGTTTCAGTGGGAGGAGACTGCCCACAGAGGAGTCATGGCCGTGCGCCTGTGACTCCATGAATACTGATGCTCTCACCCCCTGTGAGAGGAGCAAGATGTGAGCAGAGAAACAAGCTTCAAGTGCCGGCGTTGACCTCGCCGAACGAAACGCATGGCGACCATCACAGATGAAGAAGAGCAACAGTGAAAATAGATTTCCTCATAAATCACTGGGCTTACAGGACAATAATAATTTGCAGCCACTATGACTGAGTGAACCGGCCGCACGGCGAGTGTGTGTGTGTGTGTGTGTGTGTGTGTGTGTGTGTGTGTGCTCACAAAGGAACCTCGAGATCAACAGCTGATTCATCATCCTGTCACTTTGGTTAGCAAAGGCTGCTCTGGTAGAGTGACACAATGAAATAAATACGTTCACCCGTTCACCACGTCATGAGTTCATCCTGTTCACCCTGTCATGTCTGCGTTCACCCTGTCATGTCTGCGTTCACCCTGTCATGTCTGCGTTCACCCTGTCATGTCTGCGTTCACCCTGTCATGTCTGCGTTCACCCTGTCATGTCTGCGTTCACCCTGTCATGTCTGCGTTCACCCTGTCATTCAGTACAATCCTCCCGTTGAAGTGAAGAATAAACCTGAGATTATGAAAACTGTGTTTGTTGCTCAGAAACCTTTTGACAGGAACGTTGGAGAGATTTCTTACATATTTGTTTTACACACACACACAAATATATATATATATATATATATATATATATATATATATATATATATATATATATATATATGGTGGAATACTTTAGGAATTGTGATTATTTCATCCCAGACGTCAGTAGATGACAGACTCTATTCAGGAGAAGCTTCACAGGAATCTTCCTGCAGGAAAGAGGAACACGGTGAAGAGTTCTGTGAAGAGGTGATGGAGAGAAATGATGATGGACAGCGTGGGCCGCGGAGACCTCACACACAACCAGCCGCTTAATGTGTGTGTGTGTCGGGCTGACATGGGGAATGTGATAGCGGAGTCATTAGCTGTGAAAGACTCCCATTACACACGAACAGCCATGAAGGTCATGCCGTCCTCCTGAAGCAAAGGTTGCTGTGACCTGAGGACACATCAACCTGTGAGCTCATGTCCACTGTGTGCAGACGCAGAGCAGGAAGATGCTGCCGAGCGTCTGTCTCACTCTGACCTGCTCGCCCATATGGATGTGTGTGTGAGTATATATATATATATATATATATATATATATATATATATATACGTATATACACACACACACACATACAGAGATCACGCTGACCTGCTGGAGGAAAGCATCTGAACTTCTCATCTTTAAGATCCACCCTGAGCGAGAAGAGGAGGCTGAGAAGAGGAGGAATCAGCGTGAAGAGCGACACCTCCAAGTACTTCATTGTCAACATGCTCTGACACTCACCTGCTAAGGAAGCCCGGGAAGGACATGCGGACCGGGTAGCCGTAACGGAACATGCGCACCATCTCCAGAACCCCGATGTACTGCAGCTGGGCCGACACTTGGAAGCTGTCCAAACTGTCGGGCCGGCCGGTGGCGTTGGGGCGCACGCACTCCACAAAGTGAGGAGTGCCGGCCTGCAGCTTACTGATCACTTCTGACAGAGAGTTCTGGAAGAGGGGAAAGACAGCAGACATTCAAACCTCTTGCGAAGAGAGGACGGTGCAGAGCATCCCGCTGTCGATCTGCAGCACACAGCGAGCGGAGTGACGTCACGTCGCCTCCGAGACCGACAGATGCTCTGGCTCTGGAGGAAGCAAGAAACACAAAGAGCTCTTTCACAGCGTGTGTGAGTGAGTTTCACTTCAAGCCCGACTTCACAGATGCTGCATCCAGGTCACACAGACACACACATCCACAGACACACACATCCACACACGTCAGGCTGAGCTCTGCATGCTCGTCGGTACAATGATCAATCAACCCTGGTGTTTGAAAGTCACGAGCATCATTCACATGTCCTTCCTCCAAACGCGCGCATGCACACACACACCAATGCGTGCGCACACAGTGGCAGTTGTTCATTGTTCATTCATCCACGTGGGGCTTCCTGCTCGGTCCAGCATCATTCTTCAGCCCCTCTCGTCCCGGAGGACTCGTCCACACGAGCCCACGGCTCTGCTGGCCGCACACTGGCTTCATTCAAGGAGCGTCTGCTGCGAGCCGCCCGGCGGCCGCTCTGCGTCACCAGCAGACGCCGCTCTACGTTCCTGTGACTGAATACAGCTGAAGCTTCATGTTCTGATGGAATCGCAGGGATTTATTGAGGAGGGAGTTTCATTCACACATCGCTGTATTCATGTGAGATCTGAGCCGGATGCTTGTGGGTTCTCTTTGTCGGGAACGAGTGTCAAATGAAGACAAAAGTAAAGTGAACATGCTGCTTTGGCTGATTAGCATCAAAACTGTTTCTATATTCGCTTTTCCCAGACGGAAATGATTGTTATGATCATGACAAACACTTGTTCAACAGCATACTAGAGTCTGTTTTTGTTCATATTTCTTTACTTCTTTGCAAAGAGTCTTCAAAGGACTCCATGTCCCTGCCACGGGAAGAGGCCCAACCACTGCTAACGCTAACCAAGTAGCCAACATGCTCAGTCATGCTATTCAGGAAAACAGCAGCAAACATCATGGTTGATGACTCAACAGACTGATGATCAGGCCCACAAGCTCCAGATGGAGCGATGCTCACCCTCAGCTGGACGGCCACGGTGACGGGCCCACAGCGCTGCAGCCGCTGGAGGAAGGAGCTGGAGCCTTTCTCCTTCAACATCTAGCAAGAGACAAAGATTATGAAACACTGGGAGACAGACCTGCATCTTACTTCAAGAAGCAACTGAGGACGAAGGACCACCACCACTTCTTCTCACATATGAACGTCATATGAAGCCGTGTGGCTTTGACTCAAACGCCTCACAGCAGCCACATCAGGCCTTCATGTGCCGTACAGCCAATTCAACCCATATGCTCCTCTATTGTGTTATTAATGGCCTGATCAGAAACATTCAAACAGGTGTGTGATCACATGACTGTGTGCACATTCTTTGAACGCTTATGTAGTTTTGAAAATAATGTGTATATATCTACAGATCAATCTATTTCTCTCTATAGAGAGAGAGAGAGAGAGAGAGAGAGAGAGAGAGAGAGAGAGAGAGAGAGAGATAAATAGATAAATAGATAGAGAGAGAGAGAGAGAGAGAGAGAGAGAGAGAGAGAGAGAGAGAGAGAGAGAGAGAGAGAGAGAGAGAGAGAGAGAGAGAGAGAGATAGATAGATAGATAGATAGATAGATAGATAGATAGATAGATAGATAGATAGATAGAGAACTATGTTGGGAAGTAGCTTAAAATAGATTTCTTCTGCTCTGAACTGCCTCCACTGATCGATTGATCGGCAGTCGGCCGTTTGGAACAAAGACTTTGGGACGATGGTCCTGATCTTATTTGTTCAGCTCATCAATTCATTTATTACATTTTCTAGTTTCAGAAGCTCGTACTGTACCTCATGAGGTCGCAGCCCCTCTAGTACTGTACCTCATGAGGTCGCAGCCCCTCCAGTACTGTACCTCATGAGGTCGCAGCCCCTCCAGTACTGTACCTCATGAGGTCGCAGCCCCTCTAGTACTGTACCTCATGAGGTCGCAGCCCCTCTAGTACTGTACCTCATGAGGTCGCAGCCCCTCTAGTACTGTACCTCATGAGGTCGCAGCCCCTCTAGTACTGTACCTCATGAGGTCGTAGCCCCTCTAGTACTGTACCTCGCTGAGGTCGTAGCCCCTCTAGTACTGTACCTCATGAGGTCGCAGCCCCTCTAGTACTGTACCTCATGAGGTCGCAGCCCCTCTAGTACTGTACCTCATGAGGTCGTAGCCCCTCTAGTACTGTACCTCATGAGGTCGCAGCCCCTCTAGTACTGTACCTCATGAGGTCGCAGCCCCTCTAGTACTGTACCTCATGAGGTCGCAGCCCCTCTAGTACTGTACCTTGGTGAGGTCGTAGCCCCTCTAGTACTGTACCTCGGTGAGGTCGTAGCCCCTCCAGGGCTGCTGGGGGTCCGTGTTGGCCGCGCCCGGGGAGGCGGACGGCCTCCTGTGGAGCAGCAGGGCGGCTTTAGGACCCTGCAGCCCGGAACGGCCGCGGGCCGCCGGCACCAGAGAACCGGTCTGAGTCAGCTTGGACTGGAAGAGCCGCTGCAGCAACACACACTCGCTGGCTGCCGGGCACAAAACACACACACACACACACACACACACACACACACACACACACACACACACACACACACACACACACACACACACACACACACACACACACACACACACACACACAGAATCAAGGAGAAGCGACAGCATTGGTGGAAAAAGGGGTGGAGGGTAAAGAAAGGTGGAAGGAAGAAAAAGAAAGAAGACAGAGTGAATGAAAGGAGTGAGGAACAGAGCGGAAGATGTAAACCAGAAAGAGGAGAAGTGTGGGCAGCAGCTTTAAAGCCAGGCTCCATGTAAACAACCAGAGGCCGGACCAACACGTGCACAACAACAATGAGCTCATTCACTGAGCACAACAACATGTGTGTGAGCGTGGGCGAGCGGCCCTCATCTGAAAGGCTGAGAGAGAGAGAGAAAAGAGGAAAGGATGACGGCAGTACCAAGTAAATAACAACCCCACATGTCCTGTTTCAGTAACCACACTCAGCTGAAAGGTAATTGTCTTCTCATTCACCAGCGGAACAGACTCCTGTACATCTCTCTGCTGTTAGCTTAAGGCTTAAACGCTAAGCAGGGAGGTGATGACATCCGCGAGAGGAAACCACAGAGTACGCATGTAAATGTGAGCGGCTGAACGGAGACGCTGCGTGGAGGGAGGCACACGGCCGAGAGAGGGGAGGGCCGCCTTCAGGAGATTAGCCTCATCATCAGAAATTACAGCAATTAGGCGGCTGGATGCAAGGCTCGCCTGGCAGTCACACAACGACGGCCTGTGTCTGCTAACCACAACACACACATCTGGCACCTTCTGCAGACAACACACACACACACACACACACACACACACACACACACACACACACACACACACACACACACACGCAGACGGTCTGCTACGTACGGATGAAACACACATCCAGAAAACCTTTAGACAAAGAGTGGTTGTGTGTGATTAAGCTAGCTCTGACGCCACGATGTGTGTGTGTGTGTGTGTGTGTGTGTGTGTGTGTGTGTTATTGGTACTTACACTTCATCGTGAACAGCAGGTTGTGAGGAAGAGAGTCCTTGTTTCTGGTGAGTGATCCTGTGAGATCATATGAAA
>NW_027176212.1:249326-251826 GCF_023055335.1 Clinocottus analis | reverse complement strand
TGCGGCAGCACGAAGGACGTCTTCACTTTGACACAATGTTGGTCGTGTTGGTTGTTCCTCGTAGTTTTATTCCAGTATGTGAACAATAAATGTACAAATGTCAACAGCTCTTTGTAGAAAACAGTTGTGACCTTCTTCACAGGAACAAGACAATAAACCATACAATAAATCATGTAAAAATAAGAGTCACACAGACACACACAGACACACACACAGTGGTGTCAGACCGACACACAGAGCAGCCTTTGTGTGCGCCCTCAGTTCATTGAAGGACACGCACACAGACCTCGTCTCATTCATTACTTGGAGTTTCAAACTGAAACGTCTCGGCTGGAACACAAAACAGATTCACATGTTTGAAACTGTGAAACCACAACAGCTCTGAGCCGGTGATGGTGACCACGGGCTGCGTCAGCAGAGAGGGACACAACAGAGACACAACAGAGACACAACAGAGACACAACAGAGATGCGTAACTTTGGGATGAAATCTAATAAAAGTCGACGTGGGCCCACCTGCTCGAATCCGTTCCTCTCAACTTCTTCAAACCCAAAGATGTCCAAAATCACAATTTCCAGGGCAGGATCACTACAAGAGAAGAAGATCAAATATACAACATATGACACTTGACAGGTGTGGTCATGTGTGTGTGTGTGTGTGTGTGTGTGTGTGTGTGTGTGTGTGTGTGGTTGCAATAACACACCTGAAGAGGTCGTGTGGTATACATTGAGTTGTGTGCTTGGTGTGTAAACAACACAAAACACATTCCAGAAGACGCAGCGCCGGTTATTAGAGAATGATGAGACCTCACACCTCCAACAGCACATGGGCTCCATCCCAGAGAGAGAGAGAGTGTGTGTGTGTGTGTGTGTGGCTTAAGTTGTTGTGTGCACGACCTTCACAGGAACCTTGGGGTGTGTCCTCTAACTTGTTGTTTTTCATTTCAGTGAGCAAGTTCTGCAATGTGAACTATTTTCAAACCTTCCCTCTAAACTCAATGTGTGATGACGTCATCTGAAGGGATTATTATGGCAACCGGTGAGCGTCGACACACACGCACATGTACACACACACACACCACACACACAGCTGTACCTGCTGCTGGCGTCCGGGCCCTGCAGGTACTGGTTGCTGCCGTGGACCAGGAAGCTGAAGAGGCGTCCGTAGATGACCTTGGCCAGCTGGTCTCTGCTCTGCTGCGAGGCCTCCCACTGTGTGGCCGCTTGTGATCACGTCACCTGACACACAACAGGTTGTTGACATGGAAACAAGATGTGAGGTTGTGTTGACAGCACAGAGAGAGAACCATATTTTTTTTTTTCGGTGAATATCATATCAGGATTTATGCCCAATGTCTAAAAATACCTTTAAAGTACTGGACGTCAGAAGTGAGGGCGGAGCTTAAGTCACTGGAGCGCACCTGCAGCAACCCAGCAACTGAGAGAGAGAGAGAGAGAGAGAGAGAGGAGAGAGAGAGAGAGAGAGATAGAGAGATAGAGAGAGAGAGAGATAGGGAGAGAGATAGAGAGAGAGATAGAGAGAGAGAGAGAGAGAGAGAGAGAGAGAGAGAGAGAGAGAGAGAGAGAGAGAGAGAGAGAAAGAGGGAGAGAGATAGAGAGAGAGAGAGAGAGAGAGAGAGAAAGAGAGAGAGAGAGAGAAATGAACTGACAGTGACGCGATGACAGGATGAACAACATATTTCATGCACAGTAATTAAAAGCGGCGTCAGCAGCAGCTCTGGTCACGTCCCAGAAGTAAATGTGCTCTTCTCGACGTAGACGACGACGTCCGGCTGCCAGAGAGCTCCACATCCTTCCTGCCTCAGCGATTACTCATCAGGGTTTCTGAGCAGAACCATAAGCAGCAGCAGGTGGTTTACCCAGAATCCTTTGCTCACATCGACTCACTACGATCAGCTGTTGGCTGTTGGCTCACTAAGGTCAGAGGTCACAGGACACGGAGCGGTTGCATAATGAGAGAGAAAGAGAGACACAGCAGTGTCTCCTCACTGCGTTAGGGTCGAATGTGGCCGTCTGACTTTGAGCTCCAGCTGGAGAGCTGAGGAGGAGGAGGATGAGGAAGAGGATGAGGATGAGGATGAGGGGAAGGAGGCGGAGGAGGAGGAGGAGGATGAGGAAGAGAAGGAGGAGGATGAGGGGGAGGAGGCGGAGGCGGAGAGGAGGATGAGGAAGAGAAGGAGGAGGATAGGGGGAGGAGGCGGAGGATGAGGAAGAGGAGGAGGAGGAAGAGGAAGAGGAGGGAGGGGAGGAAGAGGAGGAGATGAGATGAGAAGGAGGAGGATGAGGAGGAAGGGATGAGGGGGAGGAGGAGGAAGAGGAGGATGAGGAGGATGATGAGGAAGAGGAGGAGGAGGATGAGGAAGAGGAGGAGGAGGATGAGGCGGGAGGAGGAGGAAGAGGAGGATGAGGAGGGAGGGGGAGGAAGAGAAGGAGGATGAGGACGAGAAGGAGGATGAGGAGAGGAGGAGGAGGAAGAGGAG
>NW_027176212.1:209103-249226 GCF_023055335.1 Clinocottus analis | reverse complement strand
GTCAGGACTTTATTTATAAACTCTGGTTCAACATCACTGATGTTTGTCTATAATCTAAATATACCAAAACAAATGTTCCTGGACAAAGAAAGACGGCAGCAGGTTAATTATATAATACACAGTAACCTGAATATATGAGTATTATATGCACAAAGTAAATGATGATGATGATCATAAGTCTGATGAATCTTTTATCTTTTATTTAAGTATGAATATGGATTTATTCCCATATAGTTTGTTGTTAATCCAGCGATGTTTTTTTACAATCTTCTGGTCTGTAGAGGAAGTCCTTCAGTCCTCCTGATACGCTCTGTAACAGGATGTGACAGGATGTGACAGGATGTAACAGGATGTGACAGGATGTAACAGGATGTAACAGGATGTGACAGGATGTAACAGGATGTAACAGGATGTGACAGGATGTGACAGGATGTAACAGGATGTGACAGGATGTGACAGGATGTAACAGGATGTAACATGATGTGACAGGATGTAACAGGATGTAACAGGATGTAACAGGATGTGACAGGATGTGACAGGATGTGACAGGATGTAACAGGATGTGACAGGATGTAACAGGATGTAACAGGATGTGACAGGATGTAACAGGATGTGACAGGATGTAACAGGATGTGACAGGATGTAACAGGATGTAACAGGGTGTAACAGGATGTGACAGGATGTAACATGATGTAACAGGATGTAACAGGATGTGACAGGATGTGACAGGATGTGACAGGATGTAACATGATGTAACAGGATGTAACAGGATGTGACAGGATGTGACAGGATGTGACAGGATGTAACAGGATGTGACAGGATGTAACAGGATGTAACAGGGTGTAACAGGATGTGACAGGATGTAACATGATGTAACAGGATGTAACAGGATGTGACAGGATGTAACAGGATGTGACAGGATGTAACAGGATGTGACAGGATGTAACAGGATGTGACAGGATGTAACAGGATGTAACAGGATGTGACAGGATGTGACAGGATGTGACAGGATGTAACATGATGTGACAGGATGTAACAGGATGTAACAGGATGTAACATGATGTAACAGGATGTAACAGGATGTGACAGGATGTGACAGGATGTAACAGGATGTAACAGGATGTAACAGGATGTAACAGGATGTAACATGATGTAACAGGATGTAACAGGATGTAACAGGATGTGACAGGATGTAACAGGATGTGACAGGATGTGACAGGATGTGACAGGATGTAACAGGATGTAACAGGATGTAACAGGATGTGACAGGATGTAACAGGATGTAACAGGATGTAACAGGATGTAACAGGATGTAACAGGATGTAACAGGATGTAACAGGATGTAACAGGATGTGACAGGATGTAACAGGATGTAACAGGATGTAACAGGATGTGACAGGATGTAACAGGATGTAACAGGATGTAACAGGATGTAACAGGATGTAACAGGATGTAACAGGATGTGACAGGATGTAACAGGATGTAACAGGATGTAACATGATGTGACAGGATGTGACAGGATGTAACAGGATGTAACAGGATGTAACATGATGTGACAGGATGTAACAGCAGGAATACAATCACAGTTCAACAATCCTGGAAGAGTTGATGCCTCTCCCTGTACACTACATGTACTCTCCAGTACAGTACATGTACTCTCCAGTACAGTACATGTACTCTCCAGTACAGTACATGTACTCATGTACTCTCCTGTACAGTACATGTACTCTCCTGTACAGTACATGTACTCATGTACTCTCCTGTACAGTACATGTACTCTCCTGTACAGTACATGTACTCATGTACTCTCCTGTACAGTACATGTACTCTCCAGTACAGTACATGTACTCTCCAGTACAGTACATGTACTCATGTACTCTCCTGTACAGTACATGTACTCATGTACTCTCCTGTACAGTACATGTACTCTCCTGTACAGTACATGTACTCTCCTGTACACTACATGTACTCACCTACTCTCCTGTACAGTACATGTACTCATGTACTCTCCTGTACAGTACATGTACTCTCCTGTACAGTACATGTACTCATGTACTCTCCTGTACAGTACATGTACTCATGTACTCTCCTGTACAGTACATGTACTCACCTACTCTCCTGTAGAGTACATGTACTCTCCTGTACAGTACATGTACTCTCCTGTACAGTACATGTACTCATGTACTCTCCTGTAAAGTACATGTACTCTCCTGTACAGTACATGTACTCTCCTGTACAGTACATGTACTCATGTACTCTCCTGTACAGTACATGTACTCTCCTGTACAGTACATGTACTCATGTACTCTCCTGTACAGTACATGTACTCTCCTGTACAGTACATGTACTCTCCTGTACAGTACATGTACTCATGTACTCTCCTGTACAGTACATGTACTCATGTACTCTCCTGTACAGTACATGTACTCTCCTGTACAGTACATGTACTCTCCTGTACAGTACATGTACTCATGTACTCTCCTGTACAGTACATGTACTCTCCTGTACAGTACATGTACTCATGTACTCTCCTGTACAGTACATGTACTCTCCTGTACAGTACATGTACTCTCCTGTACAGTACATGTACTCATGTACTCTCCTGTACAGTACATGTACTCTCCTGTACAGTACATGTACTCATGTACTCTCCTGTACAGTACATGTACTCTCCTGTACAGTACATGTACTCATGTACTCTCCTGTACAGTACATGTACTCTCCTGTACAGTACATGTACTCTCCTGTACAGTACATGTACTCTCCTGTACAGTACATGTACTCATGTACTCTCCTGTACAGTACATGTACTCTCCTGTACAGTACATGTACTCATGTACTCTCCTGTACAGTACATGTACTCTCCTGTACAGTACATGTACTCATGTACTCTCCTGTACAGTACATGTACTCTCCTGTACAGTACATGTACTCATGTACTCTCCTGTACAGTACATGTACTCTCCTGTACAGTACATGTACTCTCCTGTACAGTACATGTACTCATGTACTCTCCTGTACAGTACACAGAGGAATGAGCCATGTGCTTTTATAAAAAGCAAAAGCATGATGACGCATAAAGTTTCCTGATCCTGATGCGTCAGTGTGTGTAATGATGACATGGAGCCAGCTGGGAGCAGACTACACACACACACACACACACACACACACACACACACACACACACACACACACACACACACACACACACACACACACACACACGTTTTCTCTCCATGTTCCTGCAGACCACAGTGCTGGCTCAGCATCTCAGCAGGTCGTTACGGTGGCCTGTGCAGGTCAATGACGCCACAGGAAGCAATGATTTGACTGTTTCCAGCATGAGAAGAGAATCAAATCAGGCCGCGACCTTTCGTGACCTGTCCTTCAAGTCACCTTCTCTTCCAGCGTTGGCTCAGTGATGACGAGACTTTGTGCTCTTTGCAGTTTTCTCTGAACACTTTGAGCGACCCTGTTCTTCTCTGCCTGAAGGCGATGAAGCGTTCTGATATGAATAGATGTAAAACGGTCTGCCTGAAGCTCAGAGGCTCACATGGCTCCTGCAGGATGAGGAGGTTCCTCTCTGCTGGTGTTAGGTTTCCCTCATGACAGACAGGGATCTGAACTGCTCAGCCTCTGATGACAGACAGCTGCTGCAGAAGAGCTTCATGTAACATTCACACGATCTACAACTGCTCTGAGCTCTGGTGAAAGACAGACAGTGAGACGACCTGGAGGTCCAGCCGGCCTCGTACGACCAAGACCTGAAAGTGGAGATAACAGAAACTCTCTTTCTCTTTTGCATCACAGGAAGCATGAGAACAGCAAATCAGCTGTCTGTAAAATACCAGAAGGTGGGCCGCTGTCCCATGAACTGAGCTGCTTACGAACACTCGTTGGTTGTGTCTTTGCCCTTTTCTTAGGCAACATGAATATTTATCACTTTCCACTTTGCACAGCACGGCGCATTAATTTACAAGTTAATTAAAGGTCCAGCTGATCCTGATTCACAAGGTTTTAAAGGGCCTCTCATCGTCTGCTGGTATGAACCCATTTAGGTCTTCATAGGTTTATGTATGTAGGGACTGAAGGTCCTCCCAACAGACGGCTCGTTCTGACTCTTGATCTGTTTCCTTCTCCAGTGCAACACAAGTTAGATTTAAAATGTGAGCAAACAATCAAATAAGGTTAAATAAGCTAAATGTAAACGATTGTCTAAACTCACTCAGTAGCCTTTAGTGGCTTTACAGAGGTAATCTCATCCAGGCGCTTAAGGCCTTCATAAACAAACCGTCTCTCAGCCTGCTGAGTCACGACATAGCATCTCTCAGCCTGCTGAGTCACGACATGACATCTCTCAGTCTGCTGAGTCACGACATAACATCTCTCAGTCTGCTGAGTCACGACATAGCATCTCTCAGCCTGCTGAGTCACGACATGACATCTCTCAGCCTGCCGAGTCACGACATGACATCTCTCAGCCTGCTGAGTCACGACATAGCATCTCTCAGTCTGCTGAGTCAGGACTAGAAACACACACCTCACCTGTGTGAAGTGTGTGTTTCTAGTCCTGACTCGTGGACGTTGTGTGTGTTTCTAGTCCTGACTCGTGGACGTTGTGTGTGTGTTTCTAGTCCTGACTCGTGGACGTTGTGTGTGTTTCTAGTCCTGACTCGTGGACGTTGTGTGTGTTTCTAGTCCTGACTCGTGGACGTTGTGTGTGTGTTTCTAGTCCTGACTCGTGGACGTTGTGTGTGTGTTTCTAGTCCTGACTCGTGGACGTTGTGTGTGTGTTTCTAGTCCTGACTCGTGGACGTTGTGTGTGTGTTTCTAGTCCAGGCAAATGCATGGAGGCTGGATCCTGTGAGCACATTATGGATCGCTCCGATCAATCGCATGTTGTCACCCATAATTGACTCAATTCTCTAATCAATACAGCAAATGTGAAATTGAAATTTCTCTTCAAATGAATTTTTGCTCTGATTGATCCCAGGAGGAGGAAATGCTGATGGAGGTGTGTGTGTGTGTGTGTGTGTGTGTGTGTGTGTGTGTGTGTGTGTGTGTGTGTGTGTGTGTGTGTGGCTGCTCTCCTGTATTGAGCCACAGCTCAAGTGATTACACTTCTGATTACTTCAGTGAACCGGCTCCTTGGATTGGACATAATCTGTTTTAGATTAATTAGAAACTGGACTCAGTGAAACTCGGTTGTGTCCAACGGTTCAAGAAAGTTAATTATAGTCGTTTAGTACGCGGCGCGACGGCCACAAGGTGAGCAGACTGAAAGCAAGTCCTTGTTTGTCAGGATGTTTAACACAACGTACACTGGCAAACGGGTAAGAGTAACACAACACTGGTCAGGATGACAGTGTTGGTCACACGATGCCGGCTTCACCTGCGGGACAGCGGCTCATCGGATGTTGGAGGATGAATGAAAGAGATGAATGAAGATGACACCAAAGGACAGGAAGTCGATCAGGGCGTGAAGCGCGTTGTTCCTTCCAGGAGGACCGAGCTGAGCTATTGCTGATGACCACACATGATGGGAACTCACAGCGTTCCCAAACACAATCACTGGAACGGGGAAAGACACACAGAAGACAGTTTTCTGAGAGTCACAACTCCCCCAGACCATCATACTCTGCTTTCATCATAATAGGATCCACTCGCTCTCATAACATCGAGCAGCGCTGTTTGATTCAATTACTTTATTCCATTCACGTGTGAGCCAACAGGAAGTCAGCCAACTTTTATAGAACCGAGCAGGCGGCCATCTTTGATCCTGTTCTCTAGACACGTGTGTCTGCAGCAGCATGTTGAGCCGAGCTGGAGCCAAAGAGCCAGAGAGGTCATGAAGTTCTGCGTGTGGTTGAATCAGCCAATGGAGCGATCTCTCTGAGGCCACGCCCCTCAGGTCAAACAGGCCTTTCCCTGCGACAGAGAACCTCCAGAGAGGAGCACGATGCGGCCTCTGCTGGACTGTGTTAGTACAGACACACACCATGTTGTGTGTCTAAGTTCATCCTTGTTGTTTCCTCGCGGCGCCGCCAGCAGGTCGCTGCTCTGGTGTCCTGATGCATGTTGTACTTTATTCGTCCTTCAGGACGTATTGATCCAACAACGGCCCACTGCCTCGTGGTCAGCAGTGCATTCTGGGATGCTATTGGCTGTGACCATAATGTACTCATCATTTCTTTATCCCCACTATGATCTGCTGTTTTCTTTCTTCAGTGTGTTGATGTGACATTCTGAGTAAAGGGTCACCAGCTGGCCACGCAGTCCTTGTTGTTGTTGAATCTTGTTTTATAATGGCTTTAAAATCCTATTAGTCAGGGTACATAAAGTACACATAACATGAATAATTTGTTGAATGCTCCTCACGTGCACACGTAGCAGCATCATAATCACGTTCATCTGAAGTGCAACATGCTATGAGTTGAGATATGATATCTAATAAATTGGACGTTGATAGGGGTTGTAATGAAATCGATCTGGAGCACACAGATACACACACAGATACACAACTCACGCTACACACAGCAGACCGGCTGCACACAGGCTCTGCTAATGAACCAATCCGTCATCATAGCGCAGACACACTTACATACACACACATATTCATCCAACACTGCAGAGAGAGCGCTCACGCAAATCATTTGAAAAACCAGAATATTTGCTTTCATGCACGAGAGTTATTGCTGTGAGCTAATATGTACGCTGCTGCATGATGACTGCACCAGGACATAAATATGTAATGAGCGCTACACTGGAATTAGCAGGATGGAGTTTTAAATCTCCCTCTTCCTTTCCTAATCTGTCTCCCTTCCTGTCCTCCTCCCCATCTTCTCCTCCCGCCCCTCCCTTCTGGTGGCCGCAGGCCTGCAGCTCCTAAATATTGAACTGATTCAGTTTGAATATAACACGCGTGTTATAGAGGATGAAATCCTCTGTCTGCCCGCACAGCGTCAGTCTGAGGCTGTGCGGGTAGCGGTGGAGTGGTTCTGGGCTGAGGGGGCGGCCCGGTGGCCAGAACACAAGAAGCGGCCCTGAGGCCAGAAGCTCCGCCGTCTGCATCCTGAACCATCACGATTGTAATGAAGCACCTTCACTGAGGCCTGTTCTCCTGAACAGCTCCAGAAGCAGAGCTCAGAGTCCTGAAGCCGCTGCTGCAAACCAGGAAATGAAGTTTGAATCTTTGTGTTTCATGATGTTTGAGTTAGCACTAAAACGCTGACAGTGCATGTTGAGAAAACTTTAGGCTTTGGTTAAAATATGGACGTAACATCATTGACATGACGTTATAAACTCAGTATTTCTCAGCATAACACCGAAGCCTGCTCGTTTCTCCATCACCTCCCAGCCGGAGTCCATCATGATGCACATGGCCTTTTATGGTTTTAGACCTTTTCTCATATACTTTTACTACATATTATCCATCCAGCAGTGGGAACAATATGAACAAAAGAGAAAGAAAAATTCACATCTTGATCATTTCCTCAATAAAGAATCCTTGATTTCATTTAGATTAAACCAAATGGAGACTGTAATTGATGACGATGTTGTGAATACATTAAGCACAACTACATTTCAGATGTGATGATTTTGCTGAACAATTAGGAGTCAGCTCTCTGTAATGAACCTGTGGGAGGGTTTGACTGGATGGAGGGAACGTTCCTGTGGAACAAACACTGAATGTCTGTGAGACTGGAGCTGGAGGAGAAGCTTCATTTACATACATTTACATCGCCGCTTCTCACTGGTCCGTTGTGTTCAGTGTCTTTCACCGAGACTGAGAGGACTAGTTCATGAAACCTTACAGAGGCTGCTTTGCATGAAGCCAACATGTGCTCATGCGTGATGGAGCGTACGCTCTCACAGCTGAAAAAAAGACTATGGAAGTCAGTTCAATCTGCGAGAAGAAAAAATGTATTTGACATGCCATCACAGCCAAGATGAATCAATGCTAATAGCAACGTGTCAGCAGGATTAAACCTGCAGCTCGCGTAGAGGAAACGCTCTGGCCGGCGCATGGCGGCCCTCGTGTACAGAATCATGAGACATCTGCATCCGAGGCCTTCGGGCTCCAGGTGATGGTCCTGCAGGTTGAGCCTTCTTGGTGCTGAGTGAGAGGAGCTCTGGGATGCCAGAGATTGTCTGAGCTTTCATGTGTGACGGTACTGAAACAGGAGAGTTTACCCTCCACGGTTCCACTGGTCTTCATCAGCAGCGATGCTGTCGACCTTTAATACACAGGCAGACACTCTGCATCAGATCCTTTGGGATCGCTCAGTCAGGAAAAGCTCACAGCGAACGATGGAGCTCATGAGCACCAACGACGACGCAGCCGAGTCTCGCTTCATGGAACAGCACCAGCCTCTTCGTGAGATTAAAGGATCGTGGTCTCCATTCAGAACACTGCTCCTCGTCTCCGGAGCAGCTCCACGGCGCCGTCCCGCTCACAGCCTCCTCCTCTTTGAGGCCTCTGTGCTGCTTTAGCAAGCGCCTGCTTCAGACCTCACATCATCCACAGAGATGAGAGGACTCTGTTTAGTTTACCGTGGAACACATGATTTTATTTCACATTTCTCTTCGCTAACTGAAAGTGTGCAGAGGGAGAATGGAGGGTTGAGTCGGTGTTTGTAAAACTCAACTCATGCAAACGAGTGTTCATGAGCAGCAGGTGTGTGAGAGAGGGAAGCCATGAGGGCGAGCGACTGAACGCTGCAGACTGTGTTGCTTTACAGTCTGTCAGCTGATAGCAGCTCAGGAGATGGAGTCTGAACACAAGGAAGTTTCCAGAGCGCAGAACGACGCAGATCTCTCAGTGGACGCTGCACAACAACACTGACAGCTTCCCCGCTGCCTGCGAGGATGGAAAATACTCACGGCACACACACACACCCACGCACACACACACACACACACACACACACACACACACACACACACACACACACACACGGAGGCCGAGAAGGTGAAGTCTTTAGAGCTCTGTGACATCGTTTGTGTGTTTTCATCTGAAGGACGGCTGCGATCCTGTTGACTCAGCATGTGCTGCTCGCTGTAAGCACATTTCTGATGTGCTCAGACCTCTGCTGGAAAACAACCAGCTCCCATGAGCCCCCCCCCCCCCACACACACACACACACACACAGCTGTGTCCCAGTGTTTGTGTGTGTGTTTGTGTTGCTGCAGGTGTTGCTCTGCACGGCCTTCACAGAGGCTGATGGGAAAGACCCACAACAGCCCGAAGAGGACAGTCACCACTCGCTCTGCTGCTGTGACGACAGCTCTTCAATAATTCAACAACAAGCCCGTTTTCTACAGGAGCAAACAACGTTGTGGGTGAAGCCACCGGACAGCCGGCACCGCCCACACAGCCTGGACCGGAGGCTGGACCGGAGGCTGGACCGGAGGCTGGCCCGGAGGCTGGACCGGAGGCTGGACCGGAGGCTGGCCCGGAGGCTGGACTGGAGGCTGGACCGGAGGCTGGACCGGAGGCTGGACCGGAGGCTGGACTAGAGGCTGGACTGGAGGCTGGACCGGAGGCTGGCCCGGAGGCTGGACCGGAGGCTGGACCGGAGGCTGGACTGGAGGCTGGCCCGGAGGCTGGACCGGAGGCTGGACTGGAGGCTGGCCCGGAGGCTGGACCGGAGGCTGGACCGGAGGCTGGACCGGAGGTTGGACCGGAGGCTGGACCGGAGGCTGGCCCGGAGGCTGGACCGGAGGTTGGACCGGAGGCTGGACCGGAGGCTGGACCGGAGGCTGGACCGGAGGCTGGACCTGGTGCCTGCAGGGACACCGTCCACTGCGCCTCCATTTCATTCAGGCCTTCAGCTGTTGAGCATTCGGTGCTAGCAGGTGTAGCTGGTTAGCTTCCGCGAGCTTCCGTTCTGACGTTGAGCTCCTTGTTCAGCTCGTGGTGTCGCTTCACGCAGAGCAGCCGGTCCCGCTTCCAGCTGGTGACTAACTGAGGGAACATGGCATGAAGCGCAGCAACAGGTCACTCAGCAGGATGTTGTGGGTTCTCTGCCGTGTGACCTGAAGGTGAGTCGCGGTGTCAGGAGCTCCACGCGCACAGCTGACATGAAGACAGCTGGCAGCGTCACGCAGAATCAATTGTACATTTCTTCTCAAAGTGTAGCTTGATCATCAGGAGTTGTCATCACGTTACGAGGTGACCATGAACGCAGCAGGAAGTGCTGCCATCGGTTTGGTTCATTGCTGACATTACGAAGCAGCTCATGTTGTGTTCATCACGTCTGCACCTCACTGAGTCCTCACACCTTTGGCTAAATGTTCACACTACGCCCACATGCCTCTTCCTCAAGAGAACCTCACCTCTCTGGTGTGAAGACCCAGAACACAGAACCTTCATCTGTTCTCTTCAGCACAGACACACAGAACCAGGACGAGGAGGCGCTCAACGAGGCGCTGAGAGGAGTTCAGTCCTGGAACGTCTTCAGCTTCCATAATGCAGTCACACACACACACACACACACACACACACACACACACACACACACACACACACAGCTGCGTTCACGCTGGACGCTCAGCTTCCACCTCTCTGAGTCACAGACATCTTGTTGCATCTAAAGTTTGTGTTTTGACCCGAGCGTCTGAAGGGGATGTGATCCTCTCTGTTCTGTTGGCCGCTCTTTGTGTGTCTGTTGTCTCCATGAGGTGTTGCATCATCTCTTTGTGTGTCTGTTGTCTCCATGAGGTGTTGCATCATCTCTTTGTGTGTCTGTTGTCTCCATGAGGTGTTGTATGTTATCTTTGTGTGTCGGTTGTCCCCATGGCGTGCTGCATCATCTCTTTGTGTGTCTGTTGTCTCCATGAGGTGCTGCATCCTCTCTTTGTGTGTCTGTTGTCTCCATGACGTGCTGCATCATCTCTTTGTGTGTCTGTTGTCTCCATGGCGTGCTGCATCATCTCTTTGTGTGTCTGTTGTCTCCATGAGGTGTTGCATCATCTCTTTGTGTGTCTGTTGTCTCCATGGCGTGCTGCATCATCTCTTTGTGTGTCTGTTGTCTCCATGGCGTGCTGCATCATCTCTTTGTGTGTCTGTTGTCTCCATGAGGTGTTGCATCATCTCTTTGTGTGTCTGTTGTCTCCATGGCGTGCTGCATCATCTCTTTGTGTGTCTGTTGTCTCCATGGCGTGCTGCATCATCTCTTTGTGTGTCTGTTGTCTCCATGGCGTGCTGCATCATCTCTTTGTGTGTCTGTTGTCTCCACGGCGTGCTGCATCATCTCTTTGTGTGTCTGTTGTCTCCATGGCGTGCTGCATCATCTCTTTGTGTGTCTGTTGTCTCCATGGCGTGCTGCATCATCTCTTTGTGTGTCTGTTGTCTCCACGGCGTGCTGCATCATCTCTTTGTGTGTCTGTTGTCTCCATGGCGTGCTGCATCATCTCTTTGTGTGTCTGTTGTCTCCATGGCGTGCTGCATCATCTCTTTGTGTGTCTGTTGTCTCCATGGCGTGCTGCATCCTCTCCTCAGCTTCTTCTTCTGGGCGTGGCGTCCGTCAGCGCGCCTGCAGGAGGACCGGCTGCATCTGGTGTTGAACTGTTGTCCTCCTGCTTCAGCGTTCAGGATCGCGTCCCGCTCGTCTCCAGCCTGAAACATGAAGCGGTGTTGCTAGGCAACAGCTGGGTCCATTTCTACTTCCTGTCAGCTGATGTTCACGAACCCTCAACCGGAAACAGGCCTGGAGTGAACGTCTGAGGGTTCGACTCCTGCACGCTTCATCTAAACGAAGAGCTGAACTGTCACGGCGTCATCACCGTGACAACGGGGCGCCTCGATGTGGCTTCCTGTCGACAGATTCCTCCTCATCGTCGGCTCCGGTCTCGCGGTGCTGCCGTCGTTCCTCTCGGCAGGAGAGAAGCAGCTGGCGGGTGGAGCGGGTGGACAATGCACAGGAGGGTTTGGATCAGAACCCACAGGACGGTTGTGAGGTCTGCAGGAAGAGATGAACAGAGAGAAGACAGATGGAGAGATGGAACGCCGCCCACAGACTCTCTCCCACTCTTCCTCTCGTGCCCACGCTCGCTCTGCTCGTGACGTCTTCCTCTTCACTCCTCCGCTCCGTGGAGGCGTTCTGTTCATTCACTGCTGCTCGAGCTCCACGTTTCTGACTGGACACCGAGTGAAATGTCTGTGGAGGAAGAGGAGGAGGAGGAAGAGGAGGAGGAAGAGGAGGAGGAGGAAGAGGAGGCCGCTCCATGTTTGGCTTCATCCGATCAGATGGATCAGACCTCACAGAAGAGATCTGCTCACGCCATGATGTCTTCTCTGAATATGGGGACTTGAGGATGTGATCCAGTCTCATTTTCAGGATGTGATCCAGTCTCATTTTCAGGATGTGATCCAGTCTCATTTTCAGGATGTGATCCAGTCTCATTTTCAGGATGTGATCCAGTCTCATTTTCAGGATGTGATCCAGTCTCATTTTCAGGATGTGATCCAGTCTCATTTTCAGGATGTGATCCAGTCTCATTTTCCACAATTACTTTGTTTCAACTTCAAAAACCAGATTCAGGTCTGAAACACTGAAACTCACTGACAGCTGGTTCATGTTCCTGTGATAGTTCAGGCAGCTGCTGATGCTGATGCTGTGATGCTGATGCTGATGCTGTGATGCTGATGCTGATGCTGATGCTGATGCTGATGCTGATGCTGATGCTGATGCTGTGATGCTGATGCTGATGCTGATGCTGTGATGCTGATGCTGTGATGCTGATGCTGATGCTGATGCTGTGATGCTGATGCTGATGCTGATGCTGTGATGCTGATGCTGTGATGCTGATGCTGATGCTGATGCTGATGCTGATGCTGTGATGCAGCTGCTGATGCTGATGCTGATGCTGTGATGCTGATGACATGATGCTGATGCTGATGCTGATGACATGATGCTGATGCTGATGACGTGATGTTGATGCTGTGATGCTGATGCTGATGCTGTGATGCTGATGCTGATGCTGATGCTGATGCTGATGCTGATGCTGTGTTGCTGATGCTGATGCTGTGATGCTGATGACATGATGTTGATGCTGGTGACGTGATGCTGCTGACCCTCGGGTCTGGACCTCACACCCTGCTGTCAACACGTAGAGAGGAAGAGTGACTCTGGCTCACATTACAAATATATTACATCTTTCATCTGCAAGAAAACAAGAACTAAATACATTTTGACACTGAAAATATTAAAACCTTGTTCATGTTCCTGAACTATATATATATATATATATATATATATATATATATATATACATATATATATATATATATATATATATATATATATATATAGTTCAGTGAGAAATTTTAGTTTTCTTTGTCCTTCAGTCGATTCTTCTTTTAAAAAACTAAAAACAAAACAGAAAAAGTACAAAACCCCACACAAGAGTGAGCTCTGAGCCGACGTCCATCTGGTTCCGGTCACCAGCAGACGAGAGAACAGGAGCTCAACCTTTCCAGGCCACACTGGAACAAAGTCTTCAGTATGAAGAGCTTCTGAAAACCTCAGCGTGACGTCTGGACCGCTCACTGACGGCGTCAAGATGCTGAGGGAACTCAAACACTCGGGCTGCGCTCAGGAAACACAAACTTGGGATGCGACCAGCAGCCTGACTCAGAGAGAGGAAGAGGTGGAGGCTGAGCGTTATGAACGCATGATGGACAATAACTTCCACGTCCTGCTATTGTTTCATAACTAACAGCGTGACGTGTGTGCTCATCCACGCGTCCAGCGGCCCTCAGCATGTTCTTCTCTTCGCCGTGCTCTTCATCAGCGTTGGCTTCAGGGCTGGAATGTTGAAGCATGATGCAATAACAACGCATGATTATCATCATTCATACTGAAGACTGACCGGAGGACACGCAACATACGGCTTCTGAGGAGGATCTCCATTCAGCTCCTCCACGATCCTCCAACATCACATTTAACTGTTGAAATGCTGGAGGAAACAAGTGAGGAGCTGATGATGATGAAGGTTTACTAAACTCACCTTCCTCTTCATCTCAGGCGTCAACTCAACTCCTCTCAGGTCTCACAGGACGAGCTCCTGGTTCTCCTTGTTCTCCTTGTTCTAATGTTCTCCTGGTTCTCCTTGTTCTAATGGTCTCCTTGTTCTCCTGGTTCTCCTTGTTCTCCTTGTTCTAATGTTCTCCTGGTTCTCCTTGTTCTAATGTTCTCCTGGTTCTCCTTGTTCTCCTTGTTCTGATGTTCTCCTTGTTCTAATGTTCTCCTTGTTCTCCTGGTTCTCCTTGTTCTAATGGTCTCCTTGTTCTCCTGGTTCTCCTTGTTCTCCTTGTTCTAATGTTCTCCTGGTTCTCCTTGTTCTCCTTGTTCTGATGTTCTCCTTGTTCTAATGTTCTCCTGGTTCTCCTGGTTCTCCTTGTTCTAATGGTCTCCTTGTTCTCCTGGTTCTCCTTGTTCTCCTTGTTCTAATGTTCTCCTTGTTCTAATGTTCTCCTTGTTCTCCTGGTTCTCCTGGTTCTCCTTGTTCTAATGTTCTCCTGGTTCTCCTGGTTCTAATGTTCTCCTTGTTCTAATGTTCTCCTGGTTCTCCTGGTTCTCCTTGTTCCAATGTTCTCCTGGTTCTCCTGGTTCTAATGTTCTCCTTGTTCTAATGTTCTCCTTGTTCTACTGGTTCTCCTTGTTCTTCTTGTTCTAATGTTCTCCTGGTTCTCCTTGTTCTCCTGGTTCTAATGTTCTCCTTGTTCTAATGTTCTCCTGGTTCTCCTTGTTCTCCTGGTTCTAATGTTCTCCTTGTTCTAATGTTCTCCTGGTTCTCCTCAGTGAGGAACAGTTGACCTCAGTGTGTTTGCTTCTCTGGTGTTCGTCCTTGTTCCTGTGAGCTCTCTGTTGCAGTGAAGCTCCATCTTGTCTTCACGAGAGAGGAAGTGTTCGGTTCTCCACGAGCTGTTTGCGTCTCTGGTTCTTAGAAGCAGAAACATCTAAAGTTCATCCATGAAACTGAAGACTTGCAAGGTGCGATGTGATTGGTCGAGAGCAGGTGAGGTCGCACGCCAGCGTCACAACATTCAGGTGATTGTGTCTTTCAGCATGTTGTGTGTCATTAGTGTGAGGAGGAGACCGTCAGTCTGTGCTACACACACACACACACACACACACACACACACACACACACACACACACACACACACACACACAGCGGGAACAGAGTTGTGTGAGTTCCTCTGCAGCAGAATGTACTTCAGCGGGTTGGAGCTGTAATCCAGACTGATGCTCTTGTGTGTGTGTGTGTGTGTGTGTGTGTGTGTGTGTGTGTGTGTGTGTGTGTGTGTGTTTGACCCTTCAGGGGCTTCTGCTAAGTTTCGCATTGCGTGCCGTGTTGCAAGCTAATCTGCGTTCGTCCGGCTCGGGTCGAGGCCGAGCCGGAGGCCCCTGAGCTCGGCCTGCTGAGGGAACAGGGCGAGGTCACATGACGCTGCTGCACCGCGCCAACGCACAAGAAACACGACCATCACGTCGACGTTTATTCATGAACGCCTCATGAATGCAGGCGAGGCTCAAGAGTTGAAATTAAAATGTTTTCTTGTTATAGGAGATTTGTTGCCGTCGGTCACTTTGCTGTGACACAATAACGTGGCCAGATTATCTCCACGTTCTCCAGCATAATCCTCAGTGTTCTGAAGGGGATTAGTTCTTAAGTCAAGTCTCAACTTAGAGTTGTTAGCAAACAACCAACTGGATTAAAACACCCGCAGGTCAATGTTTTAAACCCCAAAGCCCCCGAGGAAGCCTGAGTGTTGATCCTATCACACGGCCCCGTGTTGTGTGTCTGTGTGCATGCAGATCACCGTCATTAGTGTGTGCTCATTCTCACAATGGATGTGACAAATGGTTCACGGTGAGTTTCATCACTTTCTGAATGATGTTTTCCTACAAGTAAAAGCCTGCAGCCTTCAGTTATCATTTGCATAAACATTTAAATACTGGTTTGTTTTCACGATATAATCGTCTGCTGAATAAACTACTGGACTTAATTGAAAACCTACACACTTTTTACTTTGCCCTTGAATCTAAATGTATGTTTGTAAATGTAAAATGTCATTTATTTATTAGCAAAGCGACTGTTGCGTGGAGGCAAAGCCCCAGTTCTTCTGGTGAAGTGAAAGAGCTCTCATGAAGGACGACCTCACTGCAGAGCATCCCGGTCGTGAGGCCGCCGCTCTCGGTTGACCCTCTTGGTGATGTCCGAGTGTGTGAACTTGCACCCGGAGGTCAGAGGTCAAGGCCTTGTCGCACATGTTGATGCAGAGAGCCGGGGTCAAGGCCGTGTTTGTCTCTGTGACGGTGGAAGGAAACACGGCAGCGATCCGGTACCAGATGAAAGACCAGCGTGGAGATGAAAGCAGCGGTTATCTGCTTCTCAGAGCGCATCGATCTGTTTGCGTTTCCATGGGGTGAACGAGTTTGTTGGCCGCGGTCCTGCAGAAGTGCTGCGCAGCGCAGAGGAGGAGTTGCAGCGACATGAGGGTCGACCGGTTGAGGGCAGGATTCACCAGAGGAGCCAAATCCCCAAATAAAACACACAGAGAGGTTGTGAATCAGCTCTGAATCATCAGCAACTTGCCCACCGGGCGAGCGGGTGCTGCCCCCTGGTGGCCTGAGCCGGTACTGCACCTTCACTTCACGTTGGAACATTTAAAACCAACAAAACAAAACACATCTATCATAAAGGAAGAAGAATGTTCTGGAAATCATTTTATTGAGTACACAGAATCTGTAAAATATGAAATGTTCATGAAGTAGTTTCTGTAATGAAGCGTGTTAACATTATTGATATTAGAGGGAGCGTTTCATGGCTGCAGGCCACGCTGGAGGGAAACAAGGAACATCTTCTAAAAGCAGCTGTGAATGTCCGTGACCAAGACGAGCTTCTCCAAATACTGTTTATTAAGGGATTAACAAAACCAAACACATGTTAAGACCTTTTATAGCAACTTGCATACGACAAATACAATCCTCCTCTGACTCTGAAGTACAACGACGATGTGATGACTTCCACTCTTCAGGGTGAAGGAGACAGAGACGACAACAGAACTTCAGAGCATGAGCAAAGCAGGTAGATGTTATGTGTAAGTGTGTATATTTATATACACACACACACACACACACACACACACAACATGTGGTCATGCGCTGTGAGCAGAATCCTTGAACACATGAGCTTTGGTTCTTTTTTGTCTTTATGTTTCTGTGTCTGTTGTAGAGTAAGTTGTTGATAAGGTTGTGCAACAATAACCATGCAGACATCACACACACCACTTCCAAGCAGCTCAAATCCATTCATATATGTACACACACACACACACTCTCACACACACACTCTCTCACACACACACACACACACACCGCCGATGCTCTTTCAGTGCTGGCTGCTTGTTCATGAGGAGCTGATTGTTGAAACTGGTTTTGGATCAAAGGAATCTCAGATACACTAAAGTCCAACATATTCTCATACATCTCATAAATAAAAATGGACTTAATAACACAAAGTATTTCAATAATAACCTGAGGAGAGTATGTTGGACTAGTTAGAGAGGAATGCATTATATTTACAACACAGTGGTAAGTATAGGTGTGTGTGTGTGTGTGTGTGTGTGTGTGTGCGTGTGTGTGTGTGTGTGTGTGTGTGTGTGTGTGTGTGTGTGTGTGTGTGCATGTGTGTGTGTGTGTGTGTCTGCAGTGTTGCGGTGGGTCAGTGAGTCGAGGCGTCAGTAATCAGTGGTTCGTCCCATCTCTTCATTAGTATGTTTAACAAGCTACACATGAATAATAATATGAATATATCTTTGAGGCGTTGGAAGGGACAAGAACAAAAGCAATAAGGCAGGTAAGTAAGGTAGTATAGCACCTGACCCACAGCAAGAGACCAGTTCACCAGTTATGGGGCTTGACTCAGTGCACTGGCAGACTGGCAGCAGCTCTTCAGAGACGTGAAGGCGCTCGGCTCTGTGAGTCTAGTGTTCTAGCGTCTCCGTCCTTTCCTCTCACACATGCAGGAAGTAGCACCATCGTTGGAAACAGCGGGTCGAGTCAGGACGGCACGAGTGGCTCGCGGGTGAGGAAGACTCTGGAGCGTCTAGGTCCTCTTCATGCACACCTGGCAGCGGCTGATGTGCGTCCGGAGGCTTCCTGCTTTCAGCGTCGTGGGGACAGGTTTCCTGGAAGGAGGGAACGATGAACTGGTGCCTTATAACACAGTTTAAACGCATTTTACATGGTGGGGACAATGTCAGCAGGAACCTTCAGCTGTGAACACCTGCTGCAGGTGAGGTGGGCGGAGTCAACGTGAGCTCGGCTCCACACAACAACATGCTGGTCTCATGCACAACACCGCTCACGACAACGTGGACCATTCTGAGCAACATGATTCATGGAACGAGACATTGCTGTTGACTTTTACAAACGTACATGACGTCTCGTGTCATGTAGACATCTATAAAACTATATCTATCAAACTATATCTATAAAACTATATCTATAAAAAACTATATCTATAAAACTATATGTATAAAAAACTATATCTATCAAACTATATCTATAAAACTATATCTATCAAACTATATGTATAAAAAACTATATCTATCAAACTATATCTATAAAACTATATCTATAAAACTATATCTATAAAACTATATCTATAAAAAACTATATCTATAAAACTATATCTATAAAACTATCTATAAAACTATATATCTATAGAACTAGATCTCTATGACACTAGATCTCTATATATCTATAGAACTAGATCTCTATGACACTAGATCTCTATATATCTATAGAACTATATCTATAAAACTATCTATAAAACTATATATCTATAGAACTAGATCTCTAGGACACTAGATCTCTATATATCTATAGAACTAGATCTCTAGGACACTAGATCTCTCAGGCTGATCTATAGAACTAGATCTCTATGACACTAGATCTCTAAGACACTAGATCTCTATATATCTATAGAACTAGATCTCTAGGACACTAGATCTCTAGGACACTAGATCTCTCAGGCTGATCTATAGAACTAGATCTCTATGACACTAGATCTCTAAGACACTAGATCTCTATATATCTATAGAACTAGATCTCTAGGACACTAGATCTCTCAGGCTGATCTATAGAACTAGATCTCTATGACACTAGATCTCTAAGACACTAGATCTCTATATATCTATAGAACTAGATCTCTATGACACTAGATCTCTAGGACACTAGATCTCTATATATCTATAGAACTAGATCTCTAGGACACTAGATCTCTAAGACACTAGATCTCTATATATCTATAGAACTAGATCTCTAGGACACTAGATCTCTCAGGCTGATCTATAGAACTAGATCTCTAGGACACTAGATCTCTAGGACACTAGATCTCTATATATCTATAGAACTAGATCTCTAGGACACTAGATCTCTAGGACACTAGATCTCTCAGGCTGATCTATAGAACTACACCACTCAAACCACAACATCGACGTTGATGCATATCTCTTCCAGTGAAGGAGGACCATGTCTTCCAGGTGGAGCGTACCTGAACATGTCGCTGTCCTCCACCGTGGCCAGCCAGAAGCTGTAGGAGTTGGCGTAGTAGTTGCAGGTTCCTCGGCCGTGACACTCGATGAACGGAGCGCTGCGGAATTCCTCCAGGCAAGAACCCGGAGAGGCCAGAGCCTGACCCGAGCCCTCGGCACCGGCACTGGTGTGCTGCACACGGGGAGAGCAGTTATTAATGAGTTATTAATGAGTTATGCACACAGAAGAGCAGTTATTAATGAGTTATGCAGGGAGAGCAGTTATTAATAAGGCATAATGTCTGCATCACTGTGCTTGATGGCAGGATGGGTTGAAGGAGGACGGTGAAGTGTTGGAGGCTTTGGCGATAAGGAAAGTTATCATGATGCATCTGCAATATCTGCACTTTTTTGACGACTCTAAATGTTTTTTTTTCTTTTTTATCTTCATCTTGTTTATTGTATGTATAAAGTACGCAGAGCTGAGTGAACTTACACGTAAACTTACATGTATGTGTAAACTTACTTAAACTTAAACCTTAAAGCTGGTTGTGACGTCACTAAAGTCTCTTCATATCTGCTTACGGGTTATTCAATCTGTCACACGTCTACTGATCCTCTTCATATTGCCAAGAAAAACTAAGCGAGTATCACGACGCTGCTTGATGTGACTCATTTGACCAACAATATGGACAAATGCAACAAAGACTTGAACAACTTTGTCTCTTTTGTCAGGAACAACGGCTCCGACGGAGCAGGAGGACGCGCCGCCTCACCATCACAAAGGAGTAGCCGATCCAGAGGGAGTCCCAGCCGCCGGGGCACGCCGGGATCATGATGGTCTGGCTGTGGATGGCGATGACCATGGCGGGCGCCTCACACACAGAACACCTGCGCACACACACGGGGAAGACACATGAGCATCACGAGGCCTCGCGCAGGACGGAGCCCACGGAACCGCCACGCACCTGCTGATGAAGGGCTTGATGCCCTCCCCGCCGATGGGCGCCATGCTCATGGGCATGGGCTCCGGGGACGTGAGCCAGTACGAGTAGTCGTTCCGAGACGCAAAGTTGCACACGTTGTTGATGTTGCAGAACAGGAAGGGCATCGGGCTGAACTTCCTCAGGCAGCTGCCGGCCGTACCTGAAGCACAGAGAGGGATGTGAACCCATGTTCTCTCTCTCTTCTGGTTCATTCTCTCTCTTCTGGTTCATTCTCTCTCTTCTGGTTCATTCTCTCTCTTCTGGTTCATTCTCTCTCTTCTGGTTCATTCTCTCTCTCTCACCCAGGTCTTGGCCGTGCGAGCGCTCGTTTCCCTGCACGTAGAGCAGTGAGTATCCGTCGTAGATGAGTGACGTTCCCTCGGGGCAGAGAGGAACCTCCACCGTCTGGCTGTGGCGCGTCACCAGGAAGCCGTGGTCCATGGAGGAGGGGCCGGGGTGGCCCACCTGACCCGGAACGCCGTCGGGCCCCGAGGGGCCGGGGTATCCTCTGGGTCCTAAAGACGGAGACGTTCGTGGTTAATGACGGCGGCCGCCAGCGGTTCTCACCGGTCCCTCCCTTCCCGTCCGTCTGCCTCACCCTGTGGCCCCGGAAGACCTGGATCTCCTTTCCCTCCAGGCTGACCGTCGTATCCAGGGATGCCGTCATCTCCTTTTGGCCCCGGGACACCTGTCATACCTGAGAGAAGATATCACACATGCTGAAGCCATGAGAACATCAGGTGCAGAGGAGAGGACGCGGGCAGGATCACACCACGTCACCTTGCTGTCCTTTCTGTCCAGGAAAGCCATAAGGCCCCTGGGGGCCCGGCAGCCCTTGGACTCCTGGGAACCCGATGTCTCCTTTGGTGAAGGTGCTGGGGCCGGGCGGGCCGGGGGGGCCGTCCTTGCCTGAAACATACAGTCTCTTTAGACAACGTTCTCCAGTTGCTCCTTTGGATTGTGATCAGCTTATTGATCGTTTAATAAGATCATCAGAGATGTGTAAGCACCGACTGATGTATGGACATGATGGAGTGTAGAGAGAGATACTATACTCCATCTGGATAGAGATACTTTACTCGGTATAGATAGATAGAGATACTCATTACAGATAGAGACACTATACTTGACAGGGATGGATAGATACTGGGGTTCCCTCCAGGTTTACCTATTTCTCCTGGGAATCCTCTGTCTCCAACTTCTCCTTTGAATCCAATGTCCCCGGAGTTACCTCTCACACCTGGAGTTTAAAAATAGTGAATTTTAATGATGGGAATAAAAACCCAAAATGTGTAATCACAAAAAAGCCCAAACACACACACACGCACACACACACACACACACAAACACACACATTAATAGGTTACGTAATGACCTGGGAAGCCAGGGACGCCCTGCAGTCCTCTCTCTCCGATCTGTCCATCGATACCTGGAAGGCCTGACTGTCCCTGTAACACACACACACACACACACACACACACACACACACACACACACACACACACACACACACACACACACACACACACACACACACACACAGAAATAGCATCACAGCTGACCTGCATGTGCACTAGAACATGAACGGCATGAACCTGGAGTGAAACAGCTGGCGTACATGAAGTCCTGGAGCTCCAGGGTCTCCCTTGTGGCCCAGCTCTCCCTGGAAACCAGGGAGGCCTTGGTCTCCTTTGTCCCCCTTCTGGGCCTGTCTGCCGGGCAGGCCCGAGGGTCCCGGGCCTCCTGGGGTTCCTGGAGGAGAACACATACACCACATCATGCTCTACAGCGTGCAGCAGCAGGTCATGTGATCACTGTCATGCGGCATACCTGATTCTCCAGATGGCCCCGCCTCCCCCTTCTGTCCCTTGGGGCCCGGCAGAGAGACACCTGTGGGCCCCCTCTCCCCGGTCTCTCCTGGGGGGCCCAGGGAGCCTGGAAGTCCCTTGTCCCCTTTGATGCCAGAGACACCTGGGTGACCTGGAGTGCCAGGGAAGCCACTGCTGCCTTTGTCACCTGGACAGGTAAGGAGAGCTCACATGATGGAACGCTGGCTCCAGTGATTGACATGTGATATGAACCAATGGAGGAAGAGATCTAACCTTTGCCACCCAGTACCCCAGGAGGTCCAGGGAACGCTTGTCCAGCTAAACCTGGGGGCAGACCAGAAGGGTTAGGGTACATTACAGGTTACATTACAGGTTAAGGTACATTACAGGTTACATTACAGGTTAAGGTACATTACAGGTTACATTACAGGTTAGGATATATTACAGGTTACATTACAGGTTACATTACAGGTTAGGGTACATTACAGGGTTAAGGTACATTACAGAGTACATTACAGGTTAAGGTACATTACAGGTTACATTACAGGTTAAGGTACATTACAGGTTACATTACAGGTTAGGATATATTACAGGTTACATTACAGGTTAAGGTACATTACAGGTTACATTACAGGTTAGGATATATTACAGGTTACATTACAGGTTACATTACAGGTTACATTACAGGTTAGGATATATTACAGGTTACATTACAGGTTACATTACAGGTTAGAGTACATTACAGGGTTAAGGTACATTACAGAGTACATTACAGGTTAAGGTACATTACAGGTTACATTACAGGTTAGGATATATTACAGGTTACATTACAGGTTACATTACAGGTTAAGGTACATTACAGGTTACATTACAGGTTAGGGTACATTACAGGGTTAAGGTACATTACAGGGTTAAGGTACATTACAGAGTACATTACAGGTTAAGGTACATTACAGAGTACATTACAGGTTAAGGTACATTACATTCTGATTGTGATGTTGAGATGTTCTCCATGAAGTCTCTCACACTCACCTGGCTCTCCTCTCTCTCCTGAGGATCCAGGGATACCGTCCACTCCAGGATCTCCCTTCTCTCCAGGAACACCAGGCGGGCCCTGCAGGCCGGCTTCACCTGGAGAACACAAGTACACACTGTGTCACTACACACTGTGTCACTACACACTGTACACACTACACACTGTACACACTACACACTGTGTCAATACACACTGTGTCACTACACACTGTGTCACTACACACTGTGTCAATACACACTGTACACACTACACACTGTACACACTACACACTGTGTCACTACACACTGTACACACTACACACTGTACACACTACACACTGTACACACTACACACTGTGTCACTACACACTGTGTCACTACACACTGTGTCAATACACACTGTACACACTACACACTGTACACACTACACACTGTACACACTAAACACTGTGTCACTACACACTGTGTCACTACACACTGTACACACTACACACTGTATCACTATGAATCATAGTAATAATTCATAGTGATCAATATGAATCATATGAATCATAGTGATCAATATGATTAATTACTATGAATCATATTGATCAATTACTATGAATCATATTGATCAATATGAATCATAGTGATCCATATTGATCAATATGAATCATATTGATCAATATGAATCATAAGTGTTATTAGTTTGAGTCATCCTGTTACTCACCAGGCCGACCGTCATGACCAGACTCTCCAGCAGCTCCCGGCAGCCCCGGGCTTCCCTTCTCTCCTGGTCTACCAGACTGACCTGAACACACACACACACACACACACACACACACACACACACACACACACACACACACACACACACACACACACACACACACACACACACACACACACACGGAACAGCATGAACACACACTCACTAAAATGATTATTATGACATAGTGTTGGGACAGACCCACACACTGACCTGTGTAACCAACGAGTCCTTTCTCTCCTCGGGTCCCTGGGAGTCCCGGCTGGCCCGACATTCCCTCGTGCCCCTTCGGACCTCTCTCACCAGGTGATCCTGGGAAGCCCGGCTGGCCGGTGTGACCCTGCGTGAGGAGAGGAGTGAAGTCAGCGAGTGGGAGGAGCTTCAAGATGCTGCTTCATCTCTTCTGCTTGTTTAGCTACAGCAGGTGGATTACCTTATCTCCTGGAAGCCCTGGAAGCCCAATACCTGGATCACCAGGTGTTCCCTTGTCTCCTTTCTGTCCGTCTGTGCCTCTGGCTCCAGGGTGACCCGATGTACCGATATCTCCTTTAGTCCCCTTAGAACCAGGCACACCTGCACACACATACACACACACACACACACACACACACACACACACACACACACAGCAATGTAATGTGTGTTTCCATCTCTTGAATATTCTCGACACAGTTTGTACACTTGTGTCTGTGTTTGTAACACAACATGAAAACACACTCTGACCGGTTCTCCTCTCTCACCTGGGACCCCCATCTCCCCCACGGTGCCCTTCTGCCCGCCCGGCCCCATCCTGCCGGGTTCTCCAGGAAACCCAGGGTCTCCTTTCTCACCTGAGACACATTAGTGGAAAGAACAAACAACATCTACACATTATTATTATTGTTATTATTATTATTATTATTATTATTATTATTGTTATTATTATTATTGTGGTCAGGTGGTCAGGTGTTTACCTGGCTGTCCAGGTAATCCGGGCTCTCCATCTTTGCCTGGCATTCCAGGGTTTCCAGACAGTCCACGATGACCTTTCTCTCCAGTGCCGCCAGGGTCACCTAACGGAAGAAGGAATTAAACGACATGTTTCCTCTTATGATATTATGTTGTTTCATGTTTCCTCTTATGATATTGTGTTGTTTCATATGTTTCCTCTTATGATGTTATGTTGTTTCACATGTTTCCTCTTATGATGTTATGTTGTTTCATATGTTTCCTCTTATGATATTGTCATGTTGTTTCATATGTTTCCTCTTATGATATTGTCATGTTGTTTCATATGTTTCCTCTTATGATATTGTCATGTTGTTTCAGATGTTTCCTCTTATGATATTGTCATGTTGTTTCATGTTTCCTCTTATGATATTGTCATGTTGTTTCATACCGATGCTCCCGAGGTCTCCCTTCTCCCCCTTCATGTGCTCCATGTCCACGTCGCTCATGTTTCCAGGAGGACCCTGGAGACCTTGATCTCCCCTTTCTCCTTTAGTACCAGGCTCTCCATTGACCCCTCGAGGTCCGGTGTTACCTGGATCACCTGAGAGGTGACAGAGAGAAACACGGTTACTGCTGCAAATACATCTTCAGAAAACAACTGGACACTGCTTCTATTGTTTGACTTGTATGAGAGACGCTGAAGGAATAACTGTAAATATGTTTGTTAGTTCTAACCTCTAAGTCCAGTGGATCCAGCTGTACCAGGTGGGCCAGGGAATCCTGGTACTCCTGGTGTCCCTATGACCCCCATTTCACCTTTAGAGCCTGGTGACAAACACACATACACAGTGAAATGTAGGCAGCAAAATAAGATGGAGAAGTCTAACATGTGCACCCCATGCAGCCTTTCCAGTACTCTTCTCTCAAAGCCACCGCTCCTGCTTTCTCCTTTCAAAGGGAATGAAAGGGTGAATATTACACGTTACACAGTACGGGTGACAGTAATGTCTAGAGATGAGAGAGATGTCTAGAGGTCCAGGGGTAGGGGTCCTGAGGTGGGGTCTGGTGGGGGTAGGGGTCCTGAGGTGGGGTCTGGTGGGGGTAGGGGTCCTGAGGTGGGGTCTGGTGGGGGTAGGGGTCCTGAGGTGGGGTCTGGTGGGGGTAGGGGTCCTGAGGTGGGGTCTGGTGGGGGTAGACTCCAGACAGGCTGGTGGACAGACAGGTTGAACTGATTCCTTTGTTTGAACCACACGGTGAAGTCCCAACATGTGAAAGTACAACAATTACAAGATGAACACACAAAGCAGCCACACACCCGTGAGTCTCACCTTGATTCCCAATGAGTCCGTCCCTGCCAGGGAAGCCCGGTGGTCCGGGAAGTCCTTTAGAACCCGAGGGCCCTGGGAACCCGGAGCCTCCCTTCTCCCCCTGAGGACCCGGCATGTCCAGACCAGAAGGACCCGGGTAGCCCTTCTCCCCCTTCACTCCTTCCTCACCTGTTCAACATGCACACAGTGAAGGAGGTGAGGTCACTGAAGAGTTCGCTTCATAACAGCAGACATTCTGACTTTTCAAAGTGAAACACGGGTTACTGACAACGTTCCAATGTCAGTGTTCCATGTCTGTGTTCCATGTCTGTGTTCCATGTCTGTGTTCCATGTCTGTGTTCTATGTCTGTGTTCCATGTCTGTGTTCTATGTCTGTGTTCCATGTCTGTGTTCCATGTCTGTGTTCCATGTCAGTGTTCCATGTCTGTGTTCTATGTCTGTGTTCTATGTCTGTGTTCCATGTCTGTGTTCCATGTCTGTGTTCCATGTCAGTGTTCCATGTCTGTGTTCCATGTCTGTGTTCTATGTCTGTGTTCTATGTCTGTGTTCCATGTCTGTGTTCCATGTCAGTGTTCCATGTCTGTGTTCCATGTCAGTGTTCCATGTCTGTGTTCTATGTCTGTGTTCTATGTCTGTGTTCTATGTCTGTGTTCCATGTCTGTGTTCCATGTCAGTGTTCCATGTCTGTGTTCTATGTCTGTGTTCTATGTCTGTGTTCCATGTCAGTGTTCTATGTCTGTGTTCTATGTCTGTGTTCTATGTCTGTGTTCTATGTCTGTGTTCCATGTCAGTGTTCCATGTCTGTGTTCCATGTCTGTGTTCCATGTCTGTGTTCCATGTCTGTGTTCCATGTCTGTGTTCTATGTCTGTGTTCCATGTCTGTGTTCCATGTCTGTGTTCTATGTCTGTGTTCCATGTCTGTGTTCTATGTCTGTGTTCCATGTCTGTGTTCTATGTCTGTGTTCCATGTCTGTGTTCCATGTCAGTGTTCCATGTCTGTGTTCTATGTCTGTGTTCTATGTCTGTGTTCTATGTCTGTGTTCCATGTCTGTGTTCCATGTCTGTGTTCCATGTCTGTGTTCTATGTCTGTGTTCTATGTCTGTGTTCCATGTCTGTGTTCCATGTCTGTGTTCTATGTCTGTGTTCCATGTCTGTGTTCCATGTCTGTGTTCCATGTCTGTGTTCCATGTCTGTGTTCTATGTCTGTGTTCCATGTCTGTGTTCCATGTCTGTGTTCTATGTCTGTGTTCCATGTCTGTGTTCCATGTCTGTGTTCCATGTCAGTGTTCCATGTCTGTGTTCCATGTCTGTGTTCTATGTCTGTGTTCTATGTCTGTGTTCTATGTCTGTGTTCCATGTCTGTGTTCCATGTCAGTGTTCCATGTCTGTGTTCCATGTCAGTGTTCCATGTCTGTGTTCCATGTTAGAGTCCGTCAATGCACAGAACCAGGAACATAGAACTACATGGAATCCGGCCATCATCCATCATATTACCTGAATATCAGTGTTACACTATTATACAATAATTAGTTCACCTTCAGTGAAATGTCTAAACGTCTTCTCTGAAAAAGTTCATTTGTCTGAATGCAAAGTGCTCACCGTACGGTCCTTGATCTCCAGCTGGTCCTTGTGGCCCAGGAGCTCCAGGAGAGCCTTTACCTGGAGCTCCCGGTAAGCCCACCTGTCCAGGAGTTCCTGGGGGTCCCACGTCACCTGGTGGTGAAGAGCAAAGAAACAGACTTGTAGAAGACGCTTTGACGCGTTGACCTGCAGGCGGACGCAGCAGCACCTTTGGCTCCCTGAGGGCCTGCTGGGCCCGTCTGGCCTTCTCGTCCAGGAACGCCAGGAAGTCCAATGACGCCCTTTTCTCCCTGGAAGCCAACCAGTCCTGAGGGCCCCTGAGAACCTTTTAAGCCTGGAAGACCCCGTCCTGGTTCCCCCTGCAGAGTGTAGAAGAAGAACTGATTCTGAACGCGAGAGGTTTAACCTTCAAGCTTCAGTGTGTTTATGAAATACATGTCGATATTAGTCTATTAATGGATTCCTTTCATGCATAACAATACAGCGTTCTCTGATCATGTGATGTTCATAAAGACTTCTTCAGACCAACGCTCACCTTCGGGCCAGGTGTTCCCGGCTGTCCTGTCAAGCCGTCCGGTCCCGGTCTTCCAGGCTCTCCTGGTAATCCCGACGCTCCTGGAATTCCACTGATTCCTAGAAACATGGATAACACATGTGCTCTACATGTATAATTCATATCATCATATGATAAGATACCATCATATCATCATCATGCACAGTTTGAAATGAGGTTATTTTAGTGATCTGTAAGTTTCCATTTAAATGATTTGATGAGTCCACAGAGAAGAGGAACAGGGTCACCATGGAGGATCGTACCTTTAGGGCCAGTGAGGCCTGGAAACCCAATCCCAGGGGGGCCTTGTTCTCCCTTAGGTCCAGGGAACCCAGGCACCCCGGCGTCTCCGTGCAGGCCTTTGTCTCCTGCAACACACAACACGCTTATGCAACAGGAAGTGCTTCTGTCATCACATGTTCCTCCTTATGCAAACAGGAAGTGCTTCTGTCATCACATGTTCCTCCTTATGCAAACAGGAAGTGCTTCTGTCATCACATGTTCCTCCTTATGCAAACAGGAAGTGCTTCTGTCATCACATGTTCCTCCTTATGCAACAGGAAGTGCTTCTGTCATCACATGTTCCTCCTTATGCAACAGGAAGTGCTTCTGTCATCACATGTTCCTCCTTATGCAAACAGGAAGTGCTTCTGTCATCACATGTTCCTCCTCTCAGGATGTTTTATTGATCAAAGACGAGATTCGGTCCTCTGATTATCCCTCAAGAAACATTTCAATGTTCAATCATATTGTTTACTAGATAATCATATTGTTTACTAGATAATCATATTGTTTACTAGATAATCATATTGCTGTTACCTGGAAGTCCAGGTAAGCCGGTTTTTCCTTCTGGTCCAGGAACTCCTTGAGGTCCAGGAGTGCTCACACCTTTTCCTGATTCTCCTTTAATTCCTGCACACACACACACACACACACACACACACACACACACACACACACACGGTGTCACGTCATGTTCTGGACGTGAAGAACCAGATCTAACTTCTCTGTGTGTCCTCCATACCAGCTGGACCGGGCGCTCCAGGGATGCCCGGCCTCCCTTGACTGCCCTTCTCTCCAGACTCTCCCGGTCGTCCGAACCCCGGCAGCCCAGCTGGTCCTTGATCTCCTGGAGGCCCAATGAGACCGGGCTCTCCTTCTGGTCCTCGCTCGCCCTTCATGCCTTCTCTGGCCTGAACGATTGAAAAGATGATTCCAGATGATTCCAGATGTCAGAACATCTAAACGTTGTGAAAGCAGCGCGCGGCGTTCCGGATGTCCTGATAGTTTTCTAAACAATCCGCACACACTCACCGACTCTCCCTTGGAGCCCGGGAAACCCGGCGCTCCGTCCCGGCCCGGCGCTCCGTCCCGGCCCGGCCGCCCCGGAGTGCCAGAAGCACCGGTCAGGCCTTTGTCCCCCTTCAGACCGGGGAGGGCCAGGACGTCCCCCGGCTCCCCGACGGCACCTGGTGCTCCCATCAGCCCCGGGGCTCCTTCAGCGCCCTGCAGGCGGTGGAGATGAGTTATTGATTATGAGGATTATGAGGATGACTTGAAGCTCATGGTCACGTCGTTGGACTCACAGGTCGTCCCGGTTCTCCAGAAGAACCCGACTCTCCCTTCTGTCCCTTACCACCGACCAGCCCTGGAGGTCCTGCAGGTGGAACAGATTATTTATGCTCATTAATATTAATCTGGAATCAATGCTCAGGAAACATGCTGGCATATAATCATATCCTCGTGCAGCTGGTCAGAATAACCCAGAAGGTGAAGTCTCTCATCTCACGACTCACCTCGGTCGCCTTTAGGGCCGAGGGGGCCAGGTAGCCCAGGTGGGCCGTAGCTTTCACACTGAACACAGGTATCTCCTACGTCACCTGAAGGTCACATTAAACACACACGATGAACACAGGTATCTCCTACGTCACCTGAAGGTCACATTAAACACACACGATGAACACAGGTATCTCCTACGGCACCTGAAGGTCACATTAAACACACACGATGAACACAGGTATCTCCTACGGCACCTGAAGGTCACATTAAACACACATGATGAACGCAGGTATCTCCTACGGCACCTGAAGGTCACATTAAACACATATGATGAACGCAGGTATCTCCTACGGCACCTCAAGGTCACATTAAACACATATGATGAACACAGGTATCTCCTACGGCACCTGAAGGTCACATTAAACATGTGATTCATTGAAATGTCCTTTACATTTTGTCCACCTGCAGTTAGTTCATGATTTGTTTCATTCCCACAAATGTTTGTTTACGCCTCAAAGATGAAAACAAAGCATTTCAGTGAATGTATTTTTTAGATATTAATCTGCATTAATATGAGACGTTCTCACCTTTCTGTCCCAGTTCCCCCTGAAGTCCTGGAGGTCCAGGTGGGCCCGGAGCACCTTTCTCTACGTCACACTGAAGACGGTCCACTGTGTGGCCCAAGCACACACACACACACACACACACACACACACACACACACACACACACACACACACACACAACGTATGTTATGGAAACGTTTGTAGATATGCCCTTCATCGAGCTGTCTCTTGATGTCGCTGGATGTGTGTGATATTGATTATTGATTATTGATCCAGGGCCAGACGTACGCGGCGGTCCCGGCGGTCCCGGCGGTCCGGAGCTCCCCGGTTGTCCTGGAGGTCCAACGAGAGACTCTCCCTCCACGCCTTTGTCTCCTTTCTCTCCAGCGCTTCCCTTCTGGCCGCTCTCCCCTTGAGGGCCGTCCACGTAGCGGCCTGAAGGACAGAAGTTACCAGGTGAGTCTCCTCAGGTGAGTCTGAACTCAGGTGAGTCTGAACTCAAGTGAGTCTGAACTCAAGTGAGTCTGAACTCAGGTGAGTCTGAACTCAGGTGAGTCTGAACTCAGGTGAGTCTGAACTCAGGTGAGTCTGAACTCAAGTGAGTCTGAACTCAGGTGAGTCTGAACTCAGGTGAGTCTGAACTCAAGTGAGTCTGAACTCAGGTGAGTCTGAACTCAGGTGAGTCTGAACTCAAGTGAGTCTGAACTCAGGTGAGTCTGAACTCAGGTGAGTCTGAACTCAGGTGAGTCTGAACGATGCAGCGGCTGACATCATGGAGACATGTTGTGTTGTTACCTGGTGCACCTGCCTCTCCTTGAGGACCAGGAAACCCTGTGGACATGAGAACATGGATCACTTCATGGAACCTGATCCCTCTGAACATTGAGACATTCAGCTCTGCCTCTCTTTACCTTTCTCTCCTTCTAACCCTGGAAACCCCGGAGAGCCGGGAGGACCCGGGGAGCCGTCGCCCTACGAGGATAATCCAGAGATTAAGATGCACGGACGTTAGGATTATGTTTATGTTCCATTCAACCAATCTACCAGACGTCTTCCTTCAACAGCTGACTGAAGCAAAATATCCTGAAAGGAGTTCACCTTCACAAGGAAACGTCTTCTAGGACCAGAACAGGTTTACATTCATCTCTAATTTAAAGTTATTCAGAACGGCACTTCCAGAAAGTTGGAAGAAACAAAATGCTCAAAATAAAAATATGTTAATTTAGTCGTAAAAATGTAAAACTTAAAGATACGTAATGTGTAATAATAATAATAATAATAATAATAATACAACAATTTATTTGTAACTGCAGTGTGTAACTGCAGTGTGTAACCGTAGTGTGTAACTGCAGTGTATAACTGCAGTGTGTGTGTGTGTGTAACTGCAGTGTGTAACTGCAGTGTGTAACTGTAGTGTGTAACTGCAGTGTATAACTGTAGTGTGTAACTGCAGTGTGTGTGTGTAACTGCAGTGTGTGTGTGTGTGTAACTGCAGTGTGTAACTGTAGTGTATAACTGTAGTGTGTAACTGCAGTGTGTAACTGCAGTGTGTAACTGTAGTGTGTAACTGCAGTGTATAACTGTAGTGTGTAACTGCAGTGTGTGTGTGTGTAACTGCAGTGTGTGTGTGTGTGTAACTGCAGTGTGTGTGTGTGTGTAACTGCAGTGTGTAACTGCAGTGTATAACTGTAGTGTGTAACTGCAGTGTGTAACTGCAGTGTGTAACTGCAGTGTGTGTGTGTAACTGCAGTGTGTAACTGCAGTGTGTAACTGCAGTGTGTGTGTGTGTGTAACTGCAGTGTGTGTGTGTGTAACTGCAGTGTGTAACTGCAGTGTGTGTGTGTGTAACTGCAGTGTGTAACTGCAGTGTGTGTGTGTGTAACTGCAGTGTGTAACTGCAGTGTGTGTGTGTGTAACTGCAGTGTGTAACTGCAGTGTGTGTGTGTGTAACTGCAGTGTGTGTGTGTGTAACTGCAGTGTGTAACTGCAGTGTGTGTGTGTGTAACTGCAGTGTGTAACTGCAGTGTGTGTGTGTGTAACTGCAGTGTGTGTGTGTGTGTGTGTGTGTAACTGCAGTGTGTGTGTGTGTGTAACTGCAGTGTGTGTGTGTGTGTGTGTAACTGCAGTGTGTGTGTGTGTGTAACTGCAGTGTGTAACTGCAGTGTGTGTGTAACTGCAGTGTGTGTGTGTAACTGCAGTGTGTGTGTGTGTGTAACTGCAGTGTGTGTGTGTGTGTGTGTGTAACTGCAGTGTGTAACTGCAGTGTGTGTGTGTGTAACTGCAGTGTGTAACTGCAGTGTGTGTCTCCATCAGTAGAATCAGTGCATTGCTCCTTTAATAAGCTCACAGCTGATTGAATATGTTGTTACATTGTTTCTTTTTATCAATCGTTCTTGATGAAGAGAGGAGACGAGTGAAGGAAGGAAGGAAGGAAGGAAGGAAGCAAGGAGAGGTGACTTACATGACCTGGAGGTCCTCTTTCTCCCTTTTCACCCTGAAACCAGACGGAGAGTTCAGTCTGACATCTTCTCAGATTAAAGTCTTAATCTGGTAATAAAGGTGCGTCAGTCACCTGAGAGCCGGTGTATCCAACCGAGCCCACGAAGCCTTTCTCTCCCTGTGAGAGCAAACACAGACTTACTTCACCTGTTCCATGAAGTCACAGCGCAAAGGAGGACGACGCAGAGACAGTCTCACCTTCAGCCCGTCCTCTCCAGCCTTTCCAGATTTACCCTGAAGTCACAGAAACGCTCCTTTAATGACTCTTACACTCTTGTATTGAACATTGAACAGGACTTACTATTGATCCAGGAACATTGAACAGGACTTACTATTGATCCAGGAACATTGAACAGGACTTACTATTGATCCAGGAACATTGAACAGGACTTACTATTGATCCAGGAACATTGAACAGGACTTACTATTGATCCAGGAACATTGAACAGGACTTACTATTGATCCAGGAACATTGAACAGGACTTACTATTGATCCAGGAGGACCGGCTTCCCCCTTGACTCCAGCATGATGTGGGATGCAGAAGCCCTGCAGATGAAACCAGTCTTAACTACAGGAGGCACCAGCCAGTGTTCCCAGCAGTCTACTGTCAGAACATCAACATTTTAAAGAAAAGCACCAACTTTGTCTCCTTTGTCTCCGAGTCGTCCTTTCGCTCCCTTTTTCAGACACAAACACACAAACACGTTCGTGAATAACACAAAGTCATCGTGTCCAGAAACATGAAGCATTGAGATTTATTCATCAGCAGAAACAGCAGAATATGGTTCTGTTGGCGTACCGGTGGACCCGGGATGTGCACCGTGGTGTGTCCCTCCACGCCCTGTGCGGGGGGGCCGGGGGGTCCGGGGGGGCCCCTGAAGCCCGGGTCGCCCTGCAGGAAGACCAGCAGCATCACAACACGCTCACCAGCAACGCGCTCACCAGCAACACGCTCACCAGCAACATGCTCACCAGCAACACTCTCACCAGCAACACGCTCACCAGCAACACTCTCACCAGCAACACTCTCACCAGCAACACTCTCACCAGCAACGCGCTCACCAGCAACACGCTCACCAGCAACACGCTCACCAGCAACACGCTCACCAGCAACACTCTCACCAGCAACGCGCTCACCAGCAACACGCTCACCAGCAACACGCTCACCAGCAACACTCTCACCAGCAACGCGCTCACCAGCAACACTCTCACCAGCAACACGCTCACCAGCAACACACTCACCAGCAACATTCTCACCAGCAACACTCTCACCAGCAACACTCTCACCAGCAACGCGCTCACCAGCAACGCGCTCACCAGCAACACTCTCACCAGCAACACGCTCACCAGCAACACTCTCACCAGCAACACTCTCACCAGCAACACTCTCACCAGCAACACGCTCACCAGCAACACTCTCACCAGCAACACGCTCACCAGCAACACTCTCACCAGCAACACTCTCACCAGCAACGCGCTCACCAGCAACACGCTCACCAGCAACACTCTCACCAGCAACACGCTCACCAGCAACACTCTCACCAGCAACACGGCACCAGCAACACGCTCACCAGCAACATGCTCACCAGCAACACTCTCACCAGCAACACTCTCACCAGCAACACTCTCACCAGCAACATGCTCACCAGCAACACTCTCACCAGCAACACTCTCACCAGCAACACGCTCACCAGCAACACTCTCACCAGCAACACTCTCACCAGCAACACTCTCACCAGCAACACTCTCACCAGCAACACTCTCACCAGCAACGTCTTGACAATTAGTCACCAAATTTAATTTAAAAAAAAAAGAAATTTGGTCTAAATTTGGTGAAATCTGCTGAATTACATGTTTTTTTTTAAAGATAATGCCATCAAAACTTTATTGAATTAATGATGTCTTACCTGAAAACACACATATATAAATGTATACCGCTTCCTGTAGCACTTCCTGTAGGCGTCAGTGAACGCATCTTATATTTAAAATAACTCACCTTATCTCCTTTCTCACTCTCAAAGGACAGCTTGTCACCCTGCAAGAGGACAATAAGAAGTTCCTCAGACGTGTGGTGTGATGAAGTCAGAGAAAAGAGCATTCTGGGTAGAAAAGTAAACCTGACATGCAGTAGTTCTCACCATCTCTCCAGGAGGACCGGGCAGGCCGGTTTCACCCTGGAAACAGATCCATGAGTCACGATGACGTCAGGACATCTTACAGATAAGTAATCATCTCACAGTGTCTTCCAGGTTCAAACAGCTGCACATATTGGACTTTAAAATATTGTCTCTTTCCAGCTCATATGTCTGTGTTGTGTCATGTTGTCGTGTTTCTCTGCAGCACCAGTGTCCCACAGCCCAGAAGGTCTAAGACGACTCTGCAGGACGGTGGACAGTCTCCTGCAGCAGCAACTCACTTTGGGTCCTTGATAGCCTCGATTCCCTGGAGGTCCGATCGGTCCCAGAGAGCCACTGGGTCCCTGGGAGAGGACGACGCGTGGAAGAGTTCACGTGAACGTTCAGTCTTCGTTTGTCTCTTTCTCTCAACATGCACACACAACTCACAGGAAATCCAGGTGTGCCCGGGAACCCTCTGTCTCCTTTCAGGGGAACGATGCCGATAACGCCACCAGGGTCGCCCTGCGGGAGACCGACACACACGCTTTGGTACAGCAGGGCTCACCCGACATGTAGAGGCACTTTGTTATTCACATGTAGATGTTAGTGGAGGCTGACCTTCATCCCAGGAACTCCTGAGATGCCCTGAGGAGAGACACAGCAGTCACATGTCTATGTACACATGCTGAGGGAAATTCAGATTACATATTGCCAACGTCATGATGTTTCAACTTCCTACTGCAACACAATGCTACGTGAGCTGAGAGGAGCAAAGCATTCAGTCAGCATGGAAACACGGAAGCTGCACAGGAAGCTGCACAGGAAGCTGCACAGGAAGCAACAGGAAGTGGAATGTTTGGTGTCGTGTGAGTCTTACAGGAGGGCCTTGAAGACCAGAATAACCAGGAGTACCATCCCTGCCTCTGTCTCCCTGAAACACACACACACACACACACACACACACACACATACACACACACACACACACACACACACAGTCAGAACGCACAGAGAAGAAATCCGGTTGCAAACAGTCACCCTTTTAGACGTGGCTTACTTTAGTCCCGTTGCATCCTGGGATACCGTGTGCACCTGGTGGGCCATCATTTCCATTGATGCCCTGAGAGAGGAACACACACACAGACCAGTTGAGACAATGTGCACTTAAAGAGACAAAGTCTGCAGAATCTGAGGCCGACCAGAGGAACTTACTGGAAGTCCTGGGTTTCCTGGGAAGCCTGGCAGACCAGGAGGACCCTGCAGGAGGAGAGACATGAGCTTTACTGTGTCAAGACACTACCTGTCTCACCCTGCAGGAGGAGAGACATGAGCTTTACTGTGTCAAGACACTACCTGTCTCACCCTGCAGGAGGAGAGACATGAGCTTTACTGTGTCAAGACACTACCTGTCTCACCCTGCAGGAGGAGAGACATGAGCTTTACTGTGTCAAGACACTACCTGTCTCACCCTGCAAGAGGAGAGACATGAGCTTTACTGTCATAACAATACCTGTCTCACCCTGCAGGAGGAGAGACATGAGCTTTACTGTCATAACACTACCTGTCTCACCCTGCAGGAGGAGAGACATGAGCTTTACTGTGTCAAGACAATACCTGTCTCACCCTGCAAGAGGAGAGACATGAGCTTTACTGTCATAACACTACCTGTCTCACCCTGCAGGAGGAGAGACATGAGCTTTACTGTGTCAAGACAATACCTGTCTCACCCTGCAAGAGGAGAGACATGAGCTTTACTGTCATAACAATACCTGTCTCACCCTGCAGGAGGAGAGACATGAGCTTTACTGTGTCAAGACAATACCTGTCTGTCTCATCTACCACTCATAACTACGAGGGTTGGTTCTTACCCGCACTCCTTTCAGTCCAAAAGCTCCGGGTTCTCCCAGACCTCCCTAAAAGAAACAAATGACATCATGACCATCTGCACAGAGAAATCTGAGTTATAATCTTAAAAGTTGATCTATGGGATTAAAACTGGTTCACAATGTTACAATGACAAGAACTAGATCAGGTCACCTTCAATGTGTGTGTGTGTGTGTGTGTGTGTGTGTGTGTGTGTGTGTGTGTGTGTGTGTGTGTGTGTGTGTGTGCTGACCGTGGGGCCCATCGGGCCTGCAGGACCTTCATGTCCCTGCATCCCTGGGAATCCCATGTTCCCTTGAAGACCAGGGAAGCCTCGCTCGCCCTGAGGAGAGAGAGACAGGTCACTGATGAGGGAAAACAATATTCATGTTTACTGAAAACAATATTCATGTTTACTGAAAACAATATTCATGTTTACTGAAAACAATATTCATGTTTACTGAGATTAGAAGGAACAATTTGTGGCAAAGAGCTTTTAAAAAGGATTTGAGACATTTTATGATTTCATACATGGTTTGATACCTGAAGTCTATTTAATAGGGAACAATAATTCAATATTGAAAGTGTTTTGCAGTCAGCTGTTGTCGTAACATCACGATCTATAAATAATGTTTAATTCTTTCTTCTGCTTTTTCAGTTTACGAAGACGATCCAGTGCCAAAGAGCAAATGATAAGCACTTATTTCTATGAATAAAAAGCCTTCTATGAGTTCCATGGTGTCTGGAATGAGGTTCTACTTTTACACCAGTGATGGCCTCAGACAGTGAATCCTCTTCCCTGGTGGATCAAAACTGTTCAAATCAATAAAACATATTGACAAAAAAAGACTTAATTGCATTTGACTTCCTAATGAAAACTATTGTTTTGAATGTTGTTCATGCACAACGTTCAAAAAACAAAACAATAAAAACTACTACTGTCACAAACAATTCCCTTTGTGCCTCAAAGTGACTGGATGCTGTTTCCACTCGCTGCCACTAGAGGGCGCCATCGCTGTTTGAAGGACTCGCTTCACTCTAGAGTCAGACTGTAGAGCAGGGGTGTCAAACACACGGCCCGCGGGCCGGATCCGGCCCGCCAGGGTGCTCAGTCAATATATATATATATATATATATATATATATATATATATATATATATATATATATATATATATATATATATATATATATATATTAAGAACAAAATTAGCAGAGCTGGGATTGAAACCTCTGATCCTCTGCCTATAAGACGGACACGCAAACCATTGATCCACAGTCACAACTGATGTGAGCTCTGATATTAATGTTAGAAGTCGTTAAACATGGATGACGTCATGAAAGTGGCGTCACAAACGTGTCACACAGCGAGGGAACCTGCAGAGGAGAGCAGGCAGATAACCAGAGGACTGATGTCTGAATGTTTGCTCTCTATGTTTCTAATTGTTGAAAGACCTTAAAATAGAGTTTATCATCTAAAAACCTTCACCAGTGATTTAAACGTAGAGAAATATTGTCATTATTTATGTGTTATTATGCTGTGATTTTATTGCTCCGGCCCCTTGAGATCACAATGGGCAGCATGTGACCCCTTCACTAAAATGAGTTTGACCCCCCTGCTGTAGAGTCTAGAGTCTGCTCTCTGAGAGAGCATGAGGAATGTGCATCATACATGTGCATCATCATGTGGATCATGTGGATCATCATGTGCACCATTATGTGGATCATACATGTGTATCATGTACATCACACATGTATGATGTACATGATACACATGTATGATCATGTGCATCATCATGTGTATCATGTGGATCATCATGTGCACCATTATGTGGATCATACATGTGTATCATGTACATCATACGTGTGTATCATCATGTGTATCACACTGAAAAGCTTTTCCTGACCACAACACATCTGACTGTAAAACTGTATTTGCAGCATGAGAACCCTCGTGAGGTCACCGAGGCAGTTCCTGCGGTGACATCATTGGATGAAGCTCCGGGGCTTTTAGGGCCTTCCAGAAACTCTGAGAACACAGAAGTGCTTTGAATGGGTTGGCCGAGCTCCATTGAACACAGTGAGTACATCTGTTGTCGGGAGCTGGATGTTTGGCTCCTGTTGCTGAAGGAATGAGCCATAAAAGGCCAGACAGTTGCCCGAAGAGAACCGACAACCTCTGCAGCCGTCTGATAGGATTCAGTCCTTCATGTACAGCAACGCAGCAGGAGCTGCAGCGAAAAACAAACTTCATGGAGTCTCAACTTCCTGTCCTTCACCAACATGAAACAAAGCGGTGTGACTGTTGCTGGGACCAGTTCAACCATCGCTTCCTTATTCCAGTCTCAAGGTGATCAGGATCCAAAGTCCAGCTGCAGCGAGGCCAACGAGAGAGGAACGTCTGAATGATGTTTTTTATGAAATGCTTGATTTCCCGTAAATGTACGTATCACTGATCCAATGAGTTCAGGCTTTGGCCCCTAAGCCAGTTAACCTTTTATTAACAGAATAATAATGTACAAACCTTTTTGCTTCAGGGTTTAATCATCACGTGCAGCGTTAATACCAACGAGTCTTTCAGACAGATTAACCTTCCTGCTGGCGTGCCGACAGCCAGAAGACTCGGCGTCCTCACCGAGGCCCTGAGAGCCTCGAGGTGGGAGCGAGGCCTCCGCCAGCTGCTCTAATCCAAACTGATGGTTCCCTCTGGCCGTCGCTGCGTGACCGAGCCGTCCTGCTTTCACAGCTGCAGTTTGTCTCTGCTGGGAAAGCCCTTT
>NW_027176212.1:205000-209003 GCF_023055335.1 Clinocottus analis | reverse complement strand
CTCTCTTTCTCTATCTCTCTCTCTCTCCTCTCTCTCTCTCTCTCTCTCTCTCTCTCTCTTTCTCTCTCTCTCTCTCTCTCTCTCTCTCTCTCTGTCTCTCTCTCTCTCTCTCTCTCTCTCTCTCTCTCTCTCTCTCTCTCTCTCTCTGTCAGGTGGACTCAGGTAGAAGGCGTTGGGTCTTTGGACGGAGTGAACAGCTACACCACCACACACACTTCTCTTGTTCTCACACACTCACACACACACACACACACACACACACACACACACACACACACACACACACATGCACACAACCAACACACAGCTCCATCACCCTCCATCCTCATTCTGTCACAACTTTATAACTTTGTGTCTCAGACATGAGTCTCTCTTGATTGTACATGTTGTATAACTCAGTATCCGTCTTCCTTCTCACATGCGACCCTCTTCAGTGTCTCCAGTGTCTTCAGCGTCTCCAGTGTCTCCAGTGTCTTCAGCGTCTCCAGCGTCTCCAGTGTCTCCAGTGTCTCCAGTGTCTCCAGTGTCTTCAGTGTCTTCAGTGTCTCCAGCGTCTCCAGCGTCTTCAGCGTCTCCAGTGTCTCCAGTGTCTCCAGTGTCTCCAGCGTCTTCAGTGTCTCCAGTGTCTTCAGCGTCTTCAGTGTCTCCAGCGTCTTCAGCGTCTTCAGCGTCTTCAGCGTCTTCAGCATCTTCAGTGTCTTCAGTGTGTCCAGCGTCTCCAGCGTCTTCAGTGTCTCCAGCGTCTCCAGTGTCTCCAGCGTCTCCAGCGTCTCCAGTGTCTCCAGCGTCTCCAGTGTCTCCAGCGTCTTCAGTGTCTTCAGTGTCTCCAGTGTCTCCAGCGTCTTCAGTGTCTTCAGTGTCTCCAGTGTCTCCAGCGTCTTCAGTGTCTCCAGCGTCTCCAGTGTCTCCAGCGTCTCCAGCGTCTTCAGTGTCTTCAGTGTCTCCAGCGTCTCCAGCGTCTCCAGCGTCTCCAGCGTCTTCAGTGTCTCCAGCGTCTCCAGCGTCTTCAGTGTGTCCAGCGTCTCCAGCGTCTTCAGTGTCTCCAGCGTCTCCAGCGTCTCCAGCGTCTTCAGTGTCTCCAGTGTCTTCAGTGTCTCCAGTGTCTCCAGCGTCTCCAGTGTCTCCAGCGTCTCCAGTGTCTCCAGCGTCTTCAGTGTCTTCAGTGTCTCCAGCGTCTCCAGCGTCTCCAGTGTCTCCAGCGTCTCCAGTGTCTCCAGCGTCTTCAGTGTCTTCAGTGTCTCCAGTGTCTCCAGCGTCTCCAGTGTCTCCAGCGTCTTCAGTGTCTTCAGTGTCTCCAGCGTCTCCAGCGTGTGAGTCAGTCTGTGGGAAGCTCAGGAAACTTCTCAGAGCTTCTCTTGTTTCCTGTAACATGTGGTTCCTTCCTCATTCCTGCTCTCTCTGCTCCTCACACCACCTCTCAACTTCTGGTGCCTTCACAGGTGAACTGTTCAGATTCGGCCCCTCAGAGAAAGCTTCAGATCAGATTAGTTTCATAAGACAGAGGAAAAGGAGAATAAGTCCCAGAATGAAGCACATGTGTGTTTTATTATTGCAGCGCTGCTGGTGCCGGATCCAGATGACATCACTGAGGGAGTTCAGCACTAATGCAATGAAGGAACACTGGACACCTCCATGTTGTCAGCAGCGCGCCGATAAATCACAGCTGCTCATGTTTAAGCATGGCTTAAGTCCTCTCTCACCTGTTGCTCTGTCTCACTTTCTCTCCTTCCTCTTGAAGGCGTCGCGGAGCAGACATTCCTCTCCGTGATGAAGAGGCCGGGTGAAGGAAACCTGAGCTCTGGAGCTACAAACAGGTCAGAGATCTGCAGGTGGATCAAAGTCCTGTTTCTGACTGTCTCTACGCAGCGTCATGAACCTGAACACCTGACACAGAGCCACCTGAGACACAGAGCCACCTGAGACACAGAACCACCTGAGACACAGAGCCACCTGAGACACAGAACCACCTGAGACACAGAGCCACCTGAGAACCAGAGCCACCTGAGACACAGAGCCACCTGAGAACCAGAGCCACCTGAGACACAGAGCCACCTGAGACACAAAGCCACCTGAGACACAGAACCACCTGAGACACAGAACCACCTGAGACACAGAACCACCTGAGACACAGAACCACCTGAGAACCAGAGCCACCTGAGAACCAGAGCCACCTGAGAACCAGAACCACCTGAGACACAGAGCCAGAGCCTGTGTTGAGGGACACGTGAGTCCTTCAGTGTGGATTCAGTCAGTACAGGCAGGGGAATGAGGGACTCCACACACACCAACAGACACACTAGCAGACACACTAGCAGACACACCAACAGACACACTAGCAGACACACCAACAGACACACTAGCAGACACACCAACAGACACACTAGCAGACACACCAACAGACACACCAACAGACACACTAGCAGACACACTAGCAGACACACTAGCAGACACACCAACAGACACACCAACAGACACACTAGCAGACACACTAGCAGACACACTAGCAGACACACCAACAGACACACCAACAGACACACCAACAGACACACTAGCAGACACACTAGCAGACACACTAACAGGCACACCAACAGACACACTAGCAGACACACTAGCAGACACACTAGCAGACACACCAACAGACACACTAGCAGACACACTAGCAGACACACTAGCAGACACACCAACAGACACACCAACAGACACACTAGCAGACACACTAGCAGACACACTAACAGGCACACCAACAGACACACCAACAGACACACTAGCAGACACACTAGCAGACACACTAGCAGACACACCAACAGACACACCAACAGACACACCAACAGACACACTAGCAGACACACTAGCAGACACACCAGCAGACACACTAACAGACACACCAACAGACACACCAACAGACACACCAACAGACACACCAACAGACACGCTAGCAGACACACCAGCAGACACACTAACAGACACACTAACAGACACACCAGCAGACACACTAACTTCATTTACCATTATGAAATATCATTTATCTAAACATAGAACACAGATGCAGCAGCTGTCTGTCGGCCTGCTCGTCTCCACACTGAGAAGCAACACGACGCTCAGTGTTTATGTTTCCTGAGCTCGCGGCTCGTCATAATTGTGTGTTTATGACGGCGTGTTGGTGATTGTTTACGCTGGCTGGAGCTGCTGGAGAAGCTCTGACCGGAGGGTTGGTCAACAGAATGTGATGCAGAAAGCAAACGGTTCCTCCAGAGGAGGAAGAGGAGGAGGAGGAAGAGGAGGAGGAAGAGGCCTGAGCGCTCCGAGGCGTCCTGCTGCCCGGCGGCCCGGCAGCAGCCTTCAGAGAGCTGCTCTCAGTCCTGCAGGTCTCATCAGGTCCAGATCCTCCCAGAAGAAGTCTCACTCACACCAGCTTGATGTCTGACATCATGACATCATGACATCATGACATCATCACGGCGCTGAGATGCGCCCAGACAGAGGAAGTGATGAGTCATGTTGACCTTCAGGAGCAAGAGAGTCAACACAAACACTCCTCGTGTGAAGCAGGATGAGCTGCATCACTCGATCGTGAGGAGCAGCATGAAGGACACGACACACTACTGAACCACTGGTCCTTCTGGAGCTTTCAATCAAACACATGAGCTTTAGAGATGAACACTAGCCATGACAACCCCATCCTGCTGGGGATGTGGATGAAAGCTCCAGAACATGAACTCAATGAACCTCGAGACCCAACAACCAAACAGACCAACACAGCCTCCACAGCTGGTGGTGACGTCACACACTGCAGACTGAAGGACCAACAACGCTCACAGCTCACCAACAGTCCAACTTCACCTTTGTGGAATATTGATTTCACAGATTCTGGAAGGAGTTGCAGAATTGATTTGAACCCCGTGAGGAAGGAACGTTCCCATCAATGCAGCGCTGAACATTCACAACAGCTGGAAGTGTGCGTCCATGTTCAAGAGTGCAAGTGTTCAAGTGTTCAAGAGTTCAA